>NC_134901.1:14125058-14175058 GCF_041734735.1 Babylonia areolata
ATAGATGTGGGCCCAGTTATTATCCTGTTGCATAGAATTAATTATGTATGGTTTTTGGGTGAGGGATAGAGAGTTTGTGTTGCTGCTGATTTGTTAATGCCTGAATATTCACGAGCATTTGGCCCTTATGTGTAGAAATGGCGGATGAAGTATCAGTTGGGGGTTTCTTTCTTTCTTTCTTTTTGTTTTCATTAAAAAAAAAATGTTTGTATGATAGTTGTGTCCACCCATGGCCATCACTGAGAACACGTCATCTTTCTTTATTTTTGTTTTCATTAAAAAAAAAAAAAATGTTTGTATGATAGTTGTGTCCACCCATGGCCATCACTGAGAACAGCGGCAGACCGGAGGGGGCTACTGCTGTCCCGACTATCTGGGCTAGAATTGAATTATAATGGAAAGTGTCTTGCCTAACTTACATCCCCCACTCTCTCGGCCAGGATTTTTTTAAATCTGTTTTTGAATTTTTTTTTTTTTTTTTTATAAATTTTTTAAGGACAGTCGGCGTTGAGATGGTTACGAAATTTCATAAGAACAAGTGCAGTCTGCTTCTTAGTTTGAGTCATAAATGACTTCCCTTTTCAGTGGAAAATCCATTGATTATACAGCACTAAACTTTGCTGTTGGCCCAACTAAAAGCTTATGTCACTCTGTGATATAAGTCGAACATTGGAGTGTTTTCGTAACAAACAATACTCATCTCCCGAACCATATTGACCATAAGTAACTCACCAGCTGACTGGTTACTAAAGCTGACCAGCTTGCTCAGTGGCTAACTGACTCAGTGATTGATCGGCTATCTAATTAACTATATAACTAGCTAATGAAGTAGCGAACTCAGCTACTGACGGACGACTTATCTATAAAACAAAACAAATGCCGTGGCAACATCAGAAAAAGAAACCGGTTTTATTTGCCATCAAAACCCAGCAGGTTTACAAGACACAGTCACAAAGAGTCAATGTCTCTTCTTTAAACAGTGTAGGCCTTCAAGTCCAGCTGGATTTCATCGAGTCAGTTTCATACATTCTGATGGCAAAGTAATAGCAATCTGAGCTTGCAGATACTGTTCTTGTAAATAATGTTCTCTCAATTTCATATACTGTTTGCACAGATCAAAAAAACATATTCCATCTTCCAACATATCACAAACCTTGCATGTTCGTTTCTCGACTGCCTGCCTTCCCTTCCCTTGATGCAGTTCACGAGGACTTATTCTGAGTTTACCCCATTTCTGTTCTGCGTTCATATATTTTGCATTGCTGAGACACGCTGTTCTAAACTATAATCTGATGTTATTTCATCATATAATTCTATTGTCTTGACTCTCGCTCTCTCTCTTTCTCCCTCCCCCCCTTCTCTCTCTCTCTCTCTCGCTGTGTGTGTGTGTGTGTGTGTGTGTGTGTGTGTGTGTGTGTGTGTGTGTGTTTTCCTTCTTTTTTTTTCAATGCTGGATGTATTTCACTTCGAGTTTACTCTGCATTACATATTCAAGTCTTTAAATTCAATGTTGACTGGTTATTTCATTGATAGTACGAGAACATGAGAAAGACCTAGTTCGGTTAAGATAATTTTGATGAACTGAAGCCAGGAAGTGTGATCTTCAGTGTCACCAAGTAGTCCTGGGTATGTCAATATTCCACAAGTCTCTTCGGATTTGATTCTAGTATGTGTACCCAGAATATGCTGTCAACTTGGGTCATCAAGTGTTGCTGGATATCTTTCAGCTGACGAAATTCTGAGAGTACTGTTAACGTCATTGACTTATTGTGTATGCACGATCATGTGAGTATCCTGGCATTTGGAAGACACGAGTCAGACATTTAAAAAAAAAAAAAAAAAAAAAAAAGTCAGCAGATTCAGTTTCTTTAGTTCACAATAAACAAGAAAGACTCGAGCTGGCTATCATATCATGGCCATGACACCGTCTCTCTTAAGTACCTTATCAGTCACACACACACACACACACACACACACACACACACACACGCACACACACTGACGCACGCACACACACACACACACACACACACACACACACACTGACACACGCACACACACTGACGCACGCACACACACACACACACCGTCACATACACTGACTTCACGCTCGCGTGCGCGCACACACACACACACACGCTGAGACACACCTCGTGTACACACTCGGGAACGCACGTACGTGCGTGCGCGCGCGCCGCACACACACACACACACACACACACACACACACTGACACACACCGCGTGTACACACACACACACACACACACACACACACACACACACACACATACACGCACACACACACGCGCGTACTGTACACACACACACACACACACACACACACACACACACACACACACACACGCACGCACGCACGCACGCACACACGCGCGCGCACACACACACAAACACACACGTCAGTCACACACACATACACGCACGCACACACGCACACACACATACACATACACGCACACACACACGTACACTTCATGCATGCACACACACACGCTCTGAGACACACCGCGCGTACTGTACACACACACACACACACACACACACACACACACACACACACACACACAAACTGAGACACACCGCGTGTACACACACGGGAACGCACGCACGCGCACACACACACACACGCGCGCGCGCGCGCGCGAGCGCGCGAGCGCACACACTTCACGCAATCACGCGCACACGCACGCACACACACACACACACACACACACACACACACACACACTGAGACACACTACGTGTACCTGAAACACACACACACACACACACACACACACACACACACACACACACACACACACACACACACACATACACACACTTCACGCATGCATACACACACACTCTGAGACACGACGCGCGTACACACACACACACACACACACACACACACGCACGCACGCACGCACGCACACACGCGCGCGCACACACACACACACGTCAGTCACACACACATACACGCACGCACACACGCACACACACATACACATACACGCACACACACACGTACACTTCATGCATGCACACACACACGCTCTGAGACACACCGCGCGTACTGTACACACACACACACACACACACACACACACACACACACACACACACACACACAAACTGAGACACACCGCGTGTACACACACGGGAACGCACGCACGCGCGCACACACACACACGCGCGCGCGCAATCACGCGCACACGCACGCACACACACACACACACACACACACACACACACTGAGACACACTACGTGTACCTGAAACACACACACACACACACACACACACACACACACACACACACACATACACACACTTCACGCATGCATACACACACACTCTGAGACACGTCGCGCGTACACACACACACACACACACACACACACACACACACAGTCACAGCATAAGGAAACACCAAGAAAAAAATCCCCTCCGATTGAATGCCTCGTACCCTGCACATCGACTCGATTGATGTAGGCGGTGAAACCAGCCAACCATTCGCTCCATTTTACCACACCTTGACTGGAGAGGGGGGCAAGGGGGAGGGGGGGGGGGGGGGAAAAAAGAAGAAGAAAAAAAAAACTGAGGAGGAAAGATGACTTGGCAACCCCCCCCCCCCCCCTTTTTTTTTTTTTTTGAAGCCCTCGCATGCATACCCTTAATATTAAATGGACCGAAAATTCATACTGAGAATATCAGCTCAATTATTACGTACGGCAGTGTGACACCTGACTCAGTGAAGTCAGTCAGTAGTCAAAACTAAACCATTCACCTTCAGTTTTTACTGTACTTACTTATTTATTTATTATTTTGCATTCCAAGTCGGAAGCGTTTCACTATCTCTGACCTACTTTTGAAGTAGTCTTTAAAATCCCATTCACACAACAGATTCAAGAAGGTCGGGAATATGGACATGGCGTGTGGTTCGTGTTTTGCAATGTCAGACTGACTGAGTCACAGATATTGCACAACGATGACGTACGAACTTTATCACTCAGTTTAGGACGTCACGATTTATCTGTTTTATAATGTTTACTTTTTATTGTTTGTTTTGTCGTAGTTCTCAGGAACTGAACAACAACTGCAGGCCCTTGTTCTTTCACTCTTTTCTTGAGAGAGAGAGAGAGAGAGGGAGAGAGAAGTCGCTGTGATGACAATGAGTGGGCACTGAAAGAAGGCTGCACGTTTCACAGACACATGTCAACCCTTACATTATGCAGATCGGGCTCGAGGCAAAATGAACAAGATGAAGGGAGCAGACAAAGACTGAAGAAGGTATAGAAGAAAGAAAGAGACAGACAGACTGATAGACAGACATAGAGAGAAACTGACAGAGGGGACAGAATTGAAAGAAGCTGATAGATGAGAGAGAAACAAACATATTAACGATCAAAATTATTGTATATAACGATATGAATACAGCACAATTATTGATTTTTCATTCGATATGCACGATATGCGTCAGTTTTTATTATTGTTAGTGTTTTTTATAATTTTTTTTTTAAATAACAGGGATGCTTTTAAATGTGTTAGCTTTAAAACAGGATAGTATTTCACTGATTCCACAGGCAAGCTCCTGAACTAAGATCGATCCTTGGAAGAGGCACTGTAACCTTATGGGTATGACGGTTAGCGCTGGTTACAAATCAGTATGTTTTGTGGTGACGGGGCGTGGAGGGGGTGGGGGTGGAGCAAAAACAGACATTATTTCAAACGGATGAATAAAGCCTTGTTATTTCTAACTTGGGTTTTTAGAGGAAAAACATTAAGAGTTATAGTTAATGACAAGGATTTTAAAAGAATTCGTTTAATCGCTCGTCTATGTAGACTTAACAGACTGCGGACGGGTTTCATAATCATGGGTTCTCACTTCAAAGTTGCTGAATCGCGCTCTACTGAGAGGCATGGTTGATATGGGATTTAATGTAAGCATTCAGTGAAAAATAGCTTTCTAAAATGGGGATTCTAAAAGTGTTAAAATCTAGATCGTTGATGATTTTTAAAAATTTGTTATTTATTTTCTTAACATAACAATGATAATTATATGATGTGACCATGACAAATTATTGTTAGCTGTAACATCAAGGGTTCTGTGGTGGTCTGCTTCTTCAATCACTTCGCCATTGATAAAAGTAGGTGAACAGTTCACAGACATATTTGACGTTTTTGCCTAATTGTAATTATTAAGTACTCTCTCTCTCTCTCTCTCCTCTCTCTCTCTCTCTCTCTCTGTGTGTGTGTGTGTGTGTGTGTGTGTGTGTGTGTGTGTGTGTGAGAGAGAGAGAGAGAGAGAGAGAGAGAGAGAGAGAGAGAGAGAGAGAATAACATAAGTTAAAAACGTTAAAGGACCCTTAGTTTTTTGCGGACATTTGGCCGGCAGTGAATTCGTATCCACTGTGTCTTGGCTCGGTATAAGAAGGCAGGTCCTAATGCTCTCCATCCGCTGTTTTGACCTTTCCCAAACGGTCAGGTACCCATGCATTTTCACACCTTAGATCTGGGTGGTGTGACTGATGAAAATCGGAGTAAAGTGCCTTTCCCAATGACACAACACCATACCTAAACGGGGCCTCGAACCCTGGTCACTTGTGAACTTTGGATTAGAAGTCCAAGGCCTGACTCTGCCACGTACGGCGTTTCCATGATACAATAGAAAGCATGAAAGATCCAGCCGAAAATGAGATTTGACTGGCCCACGATGTAATGGTTGACAGGTCATTATAAATGTACACGTGCTGCGCACGCTCGGCGAACGAGTCTCGTTTTCAAAATGCTCGTTTTGGGGCAGGCGTCGCAAACGTCCTAGGTTAAGCATGCGCAGTAGCTGTTCGCTGATTCTGGAAATTTGAACGACTTCCTACCCTTGTCGGGTAGTCGTGTCTTGTCAGGAAACCATCTGGATTTTAAACTTGCTGCTGCTGACCACAAGGAACCACCAAACCGTGTTTATGGATCCAAGAATTGCTTGGTATCCACCGGAACACCTGGGACCTGCGCATGATCTATGGACACGAGTGTGGGAAATGCATCAAGGCGTGGACGACATGTCAGACATGAAACCACAGGATTTTATTCCACTGGATGGCTCGACAACTTTCGACCCAAAGCGACAAGTTTTACAGAGCACCAACAAGAATGCCGAGAACATCCAGAATCAAAACTCAGCCCAAAAGAGGAAGCGCGATAACAAGGCTAGCACGTACGGGTTAAGTCAACAGAAAGTCCATTTAAGTGAAGATGGCGGATTGACGCCCTGGACCAGAGACTCGCGAGAGATTTCGTATAGTGAGCCCAGTGTTGTTCGGTAAGTGCTTCTTGTTTTTCATTTTATCTTTTACAGTATTTGTGCTTGAATGTATTAAATGATTTTCTGTGGTCTATGATAAAAGGTGGGTTTTTTTTTCTTTCATTACAGTGCGTTGTTAGAGCGAAACGGTAGCATGGTCGCCAGTCTAGGTCGCCGGTGTGACATTACAAAACGGCTTCTTGACATTCATTCACAGTAGACAGTTTTAAGTCAGCGACAGGTTGTTGCACAACCTATCAGAAAGTGTGTCAGCTCTGGAGCAGCAAGTCGGGCAGTACAACTGAAATATTAAAATTTCATCCATCATAAACCAGGTTAAGAAAGCATTCTCAATGAAAATTTAAATCACGGTGAAAGGGTCGACCACTGCATATGCGGTGAAGCGGAGGGAGTGAAGGGGGGATAACTGTGTAGTGTTTGAGCAGACGACTTTCTGAGAGGGGCGAACAGTGCGTTCTTTGCCAGCGTCGAGATGGCAGGAGTTGCTACCGCAGCAGAAGTGCTGACGCCTTGAAAATGTAACCTTTTATCACGCGCTCGTAGAATAAGAGAACAGCGGATCTGATCCTAAGACTAGATAGAATATCTTGCGATAAGATAGATTCATTTATTCTGCTTGAATTGCTGTCTGCTCGATTCAAAGTCCTTTCAGTATAAATCGCTGTCTGCTAGATACAGAGTCATTCAGCTGGAATTGTCTGCTAACCAGTGAAAGGAAAAGTGGCAAGATTGCTCTCTTTTGACTTGGACGAGTTTCTTCTTCTTCTTTTTTTATTTTTTATTTTTTATTATTATTTTTTTTAAATGTTGGTCAATTTCACTCTTTTTTTTTTTTTTTACTTTTTAAAATATCTTTTCTTCTTCATTTCCAAAGAAATTACAGACACTGAAACAAACAGATAAAAGCAGATCACTAGGAAATAATGCACAAAATTATGTATTAAAGAGCCTGATTGGATGATATTTGAGATGTGGTATTGGTAGCTGGTGTGAATTTGCAGTCAATAGTAATATTTTTATTTTGTCCAGGGAAACACAAATTCTTTTGTCTGAAAAGCATTGATTTATCAAAAAAGGTGACAATTTATTCTTACTATCTTAGTGAATCATGATGAAGAATATAGTTCTGGAGAGTTGAAGGCTTAGGGCCAGTGTTAAAAAGTTCAGAATGTAATCGGGTAAATTTCAAACCAGTATAATGAAAATGTTTTAAATCCATTTTGATGAGTCAGCGGGCAGGGAGGGGAGGGGTTGGGGGGGGGGGGGGGGGGGGGGGGGGTGGGTGTTAGAGGTGACATGTATGATGTATGCCCCTTAAATGGTCAATCCTTTTTGTGATTTTCTACAATTCCATTAATTTTAAGTTTATATCTCATTATTTTGGCATATGCACCTTATGTCCCTTCTCCTCTCCCCCCCCCCCCCTCTCTCATATTAACAAAATTATTATTGTTGTAATGGTTATTGTTGTCACAAGGACAGATTAGAAGACTAGGCAATGCCTAAAATCTTTATCCTTGAGAATTAAGTTTTTGAATCTCTGTCTCTATCACACACACACACACACACACATACGCATACACACACACACACACACACACACACACAAATATACTTTGAGACACGTATACTTTGTTTTTATGTTCTTTCCTCTCTTTCTTCCTTTTGTTCGGCAAGTTATCAATATGAATTTTTTTTTTTAATCATAAAAAAAAAATTGACAGTTGTTTGATGTTTAGCTTGAACGCTTTTGAGCTTATTTTCATTCTGTAGTGCCTCCTTATACTCATATAGTTTTCTTTTTATATATAAATCTTTAAACAGATGAATGCTTGCATGAAATGTGTACATGTACACACATTTGTAAACACATTGATTTATGTGGAGTGATAACCCACTAACCTGTTTACCTTGGAAGCGAGAGAATCTGAATGCATGGGATCAAATCCCACACTCACCAGTATTTTCTTTCCTTCCTTCCATTAAACCTTGAGTGGTGGCCTGAACATAGTCATTTTGATACTGAGGTCCGATGTGTTGCATGCACTTAACACATATAAAAGATTTTAGGGCAAGAAAAGGGTTGTTCTTGTTAATTCAGTAGATTTAAACTCTACTTTCATAGGAAAAACCAACTTGTACACAGAAAAATTAAGAAAGGGTGGCACACTTTGTAGTGACACTCTCTCCCATGGGAGAGCAGCCTGAATTTTACTGTGAAATTTGTTATGACAGAGTAATACATAGTCTTGTTTCTTCTTCCTGTAGTGTAACATGACCAGCATCATTTACTTCATCATGTTCATGAAGTATATAATTGCAGATAAGTAGGAAAAATGTGCTGTGGAGCTGCCACTCTAGTTGGTGGTGGGTGAAAAATCTGGATGTACTGTCTGACAAAATCTGACTGATGGTAAATACGAGTGAAACTTGTAAATTCAATAGATTTAAGCTTTTGGGGATAGGAATGGTTGACACTGGCTCAGAGTTTGTGTTGTGTGATAAAAAAACAAAACAAAAACCAATGTCCTTAGGCTTGAAGATATTGACTCTCACTTTAACCAGCAGGCAGGCCAAGAAAGGGGCAAGGATTATGAATAGGTTGTGTCAGCGATTCTGTTTCTCCTAGTGGGCTGGTTCTCATTACCGAGTGTCAGCGGCTGATGATGGTGGGAATGTGGGTCACACTGGCCGTGCTGCTGTTGCTCTATCTCTGGTTTATGTGTGCACTGCTGTGTGTTGCACGTGTGAAGGATACATCAGCATGTGCAAGCGGGTTTGGGCGGAGGGGGAGCTGGCAGTCTGTCTGTGGCTCGCTCTGTGGTTGTAAAGCACTACCTGTTGTTGACTTCATTCCAAGGCAGCCAGCAGGCTGGTAGGCATTCCATAACGCCTCCACTTTCTTCTTCCACAGGGGAAGATGGGATTGGAGGGGAAGAGGGACTGTAGAGGTAGTCATGATTATTCATAGTCATAGTTATAACCATGGTCAGGTGGAAGTTATCTGAAAGCTGATACTTTGGGACAGTATTTCATTTGGCAGTGCTTTGGCATTGTGTTTTGTTTGGCAGTATCACACTCATAGTTACTGAGACTCAGAGAAAGCTTGTAGATGTTTAAAACAGTCCATCCCTGTAGGTTTTGAGTTTAAAAGTGTAATTGTACAGAAAAGATCTGCTTCCTTTGTCACAATAAGAAAAGAAAAAGAAAAACAAAAAACCCCACAAGAAACAGTCTGCTGCAGTATCTTTCTCTGGTGCTATGAGTTTTGGTGTCAGCTGGCTGAAGTAAATTGAGATGCCATAGTTGGTTTGGAAAAAAAAAGAAGAAATAATTAGTGCATGTGTATGTGTTAAAATATATAGTTACCCCCTGCTTTTCTTGTTTTTTTTTTTTTAGACTGCCTTGCTAAACAGTGCAGATTTATTTACATTTAACTGTTTTGCTGCACTTCAGCAGTTGAGCTGAGCCAGTTGCGCGGCTGTTTTCAGCTGCTTTCTTAAGAGAATAGAGATGAAATAATGTGATTAGGTCTTTAAAAATGTTAATCTTTGTAGCGGGGTTTGGGAGGAGACGTGCAGATCCGTGCATACACACATGTGCACTTGGACACACTCAATCTAGTGGGCATGCACACTCCAACACACACACACACACACACACACACACACACACACACACACACACACACAGAGATCATATGAAGAAAAAAAAGGAAAGCACTGGCAGAGTTATTTATAAACTCCAGAGAGGTCTATGTTTTTCTACAGTGCCTGTAAACTGCAGAGAACGGATAGGGGGATGCGATGCAAACATGGAGAGTGAGGGATGTTGGGAGACAGGGGTGGTGGTTTTGTGTCTTAAGTATTTATTAATATTCTGATTATTCATACAGTACGTTTGTTCATTGATCTGCCTTGGGCTGTCTGTTATCTTTTGGTTTGAGATTCACTGGTTGAGTGAAATAGTCACTTAATCATGTTCATGTTTGTGTCTTTGCATAATTGCTATAGCTTGGATTTTTGTTTTCAGAGATAAGAAATAAAGGATGTTTTGGATAATTTCAGTAATTTCAATTAGTTATTTTGAAGTTCGGGGTCAAGGTCACAGCAATGGACAGGGGAAAAAAACACATCTTGAAAGCATGATGGAGCTTGGCCTTGTATTTGTACTGATGCTGTCCAGCCCTCATTAAACTCGGCGATTGGTTACGGCTGGCTTTTTTCTGATGGAAATCAGATCTCACGGTTACAGTAACTTAAGTAATGTGCCATTCAAATTTGAGGGGATGACCTGTTTTGCAGTGTTCCCCTTCTTCTGTCATTCATGTGGTGGGTTTCATTGGACGTTTTTTGTTTGTGTGTCACTGTGTGTGTGAAATCATTAATCATATGAATTTGAACAAGTTGAAGGTCTCAGGTGCTTTGTTCAAAATATAAATTGAATTGACTTTTAATGAAAACTGTTACACATGTATCAGAAAAAAAGAGAATTGGATGGATGTCATGTTGTCATTATGGGCTGAAACTTGAATACTAATGAAAGAGTTATGCTTTAATCAAAAATTGTCTAGATCATGAATTAGAATGTGTTGTTTACTGGATGTCACTTGCAGCTTCAGCTCACAGTTTCTGTTTTGAAGACGGCAGCCTTTTCTGACAACCCTCACAGCATGTGGATGGGGTGGTCTAATAATAGGGGATGGAGAGACAGAGTTTTAATGAAAGGGATACTGGTTTGTTGCCACTGTTTCCAGACTTCTGTGCAGTTGCATGGCTGTAACCTAGAAAAATGTAATAGAAGAAGGGAGATGGGGGGCACCTCTAGAGCATGTAGCCTCCTATCTCCTTCCTTTCCTCCATGCCCTCTTTCACCCTTTCCTCTCTCCTTCCCCCCAGTTCCTTATGTCTGGAACAGGGAATAAACTATTTTCCACAGTGTGTTGTTGCACTCAGCAGCACTTATGGCATGCCCTGACTGGCTGGAATGAAAGGGTTTCCTTTTAAGGCATGTCTTGCAGTATGCTTGGCTGGTTGCCTTACCTTGTCTGCTTCCTGCTTGTTCCTTGTTTTTGTGACCGTGTGCATGCGCCTGCGCGCCTGTGTGCCTTTGTGAGAGAGAGAGAGATGTAGTGTGTATGTGTTTGCCTGAGACTGAGAGTGAGATGTAATATGATGATGTATGTTGTGTGGAGTATTTTTGTGTGTTTGTGTGTGTGTGTATATAGTGTATTCTGTGACAGGGTGAGACGAGTGCTTTAGTGCTTGTGCATGTGTAGGAGGAGTGGGGAGGGTGGGTGAGGAGGAGTAATGCTTGATTTATAATTTTGTGATGTATGTTTGTGCTTGTGTGTGTGATGGGAGAATGCATGTGGGTGCACACTTGTCATTATATGATTATGATAAGTTTGACATTTCTGCAGGGTTCATTTTGACCCACCCACACACCAAAATGTGTTTCTCAGTTCCAAGGGTTTTTGTTTTTGTGTTGTGGTTTGCTGTGGTGGTTGATGTTGAGAGATGCAGCTGTGATGTATCTTTTTTATGAGTGTTTGCACCCCTCCTTATTCTCAGCTTTCGTGCTCTGTATCATGATGATCTTATTTTGATGTAATTCAGGCAGCCGTCTGCATCTGAGTTAGCTTGTTTTGATGTGATAAGGGCTGAATCCAGAGGGGTGAGGGAGAGGGGTGAAAGTGTGCTGGTGGTGAAGGGGAATGGGGGAGGGGATTTCAGGGGAAGGGTGTTGGGGTGCAAGAGAGATCAGCACCCTCACTTCTACTGTTCTAGTTCCAAGTCCCAACATTATGAAGAATATTTGATTCTGTAACACTTAGCAGTATATATTTTTTCAATTAACATAAGAGTAAGACTATGATTTATAAGAATTGATAGATCCATTCTGTATGCAAAGCCATACATCAACTGATCAAGCACATTTATTATAATCATAATGTACTAGATCAAATATATATACTCTACACATAGTGGTAAGCTCTAATGTTATACAGTGTCTGTCAGTGTCTAGTTCTGCATATATATAGATGATATCCAGCATCTGTGGGGATACGCTGTTGAAAATGATAGCGGTGTACCATCATTTACTAGCACTGCATAAACAATTTTTTTGACAGATAAAGTTGGATGGTTTTAATATGGAAAGTAATTGAATTTATTGATACATTATTGAGCCACACAATTAGTGAATTACAGCTTCAGTCAGTGTTTATCAGAAAAAACAAAGAGTCTGCCAATGAACCATTACATTAAATGATAAAGAACCATAACAACAGAAAATGATTGACCAAAGATGTCAACACAGGGATTGAATGAGATGAAACATGTATAAGTGATTCAGGGTTTAGGTTTTGAGTCATTCATTAGTCATTGACACATACAAATTTGCAATGATCCAGCTATGTGGCAGCCAGTTGGTAACTTGACTTATTGATATATCTTTTGTAGGTTTCTTTCAGTCTCCTGCAATTGTGATTCCAGTTTAAAATTCCAGGGGAAAAAATTGGCACTGTTGTTCCTCTACAAATCCACACCAAGCAGATGAACATTACAGCCTCAAAACTTACACAGAAAAAAAAGTTATGATTGCATATATATAATTATAACTGCAGTGGAACACAGCATCAGTGTGGTTCTCTCACTGTGTGTGTGTGTGTGTGTGTGTGTGTGTGTGTGTGTGTGTAAATGTGTGCATAGGTGTGTGACACAGAGAAAGATAAAACAGATCTATCTGATATTTTGCTTAGACTAGTTAGAGCATGTGCATCAGCACTGTTCGTGTGGTTAACTACACAGGGATACAAACTTGATTCAAGTCACTTGTGCACACACACACACACACACACACACACACACACACACACACACACACACACACACACACACACTACTTATTGTCACTCAGATGCACATGAATACATAACCAAGAAGTGGTTAATTTCAGCAAGAAATCGACCGCCCAACTCAATTTGGAAAACCATCTTTCCTGGCTACCAAATCACAGGAAACATGCAGCTCACACAATGGTCTACTGCAAAGGCGGATTTCCCCAGAAGAGTCATTGCCCTCACATTATATCACACTGTTTCCTGACATCTTTTTTGTGTAGAACATTAACAGAATGAAAACAAGAATTTTAGAAATAGATTAAATTATAACACACACACACACACACACACACACACACACACACACACATACTGTATCACATGTGTTTGAGTATCATACAAAAGAGTGTGTCATACAATGTATAAATAAAAATACACATGACTGTGGTAGAGTTGTGGAAAGCTGCCAATGGGAGAGGGAGCAATGGATGTTTTTGCTGACCAGTTAATTTTGAAAATGGCCATTTGGTTTTGTGGTTAACAGATCAAATGACCCATATGTGTTGAACCAAACATAAACTCTGGTGGTGGTTCATTGTTGTAAGTGACTTATTGTCAAAATAAAGTGAAAACAATCTTTCAGTCTCAGTTTTTATTTCAGGAAAAGAACTATAAAAATTGTGTCAGAAATGATAGAACCCCCGACTTATTCTTTTACAATCATAGACCAGAAAATACAGATTGCACCACATTCTGGTGTGGAGTCATAGCTGACTTGCTTCTCTCCCTTCTCTTCCCCCCTTCCCCATTCATGACCCCTTTCCATTTAAGTTTTAACAGTCATTGCTAGAGTTTTTGCTTTTAGGGGGATGAATTATCTAATGAATTATTCATGATCCTTAAGTTAATGTCTGCCTTGGAACATTTTGCTCAGTCATATTCATGATCATTGTAACATCTTACGCATTTTTCTTGTATGAATCATTCAGTTATATTTTCAGTCATGTGTTTGTGTCTTTCTAATTTTTAAAGAATTCTTTTGTTGTTGTTGTTGTTGTTGTAATTTTGGTGTTTTTAAATTTCCCTTAGGCAGTTGACCAAAAAAATATTGCATGTATTATGATGCAGTGTCCTTTTTTTTCTCTTCCCCAAATCTGTGTCCTTTACCTCCACTTGACAGTGATAGTTAGTCTCTGTGCCAGTCTTCCTTTCACTTTGTAACTATGTCAACTATTCATCAGTGGTCAAACACAATCATCCACATTTTCTTCATGGGCAGTGTAGTAGATAGCTCTACATTGGAATGGAACATCATTGGGTTTTGTTACACACTAGAGAATACTAAATTTTAAAAGAGGGTGCAAATTGGGTTAGCTTTCTCTGTCCCAGAGCTTCCATTTTGAGCAAATTTGCAGATTTCATTGAAAAGTAAAAATTAGATTTAGCTGGGGTTAATGTTAAACAAGATTTCAGCAAGTGGCAGTCTTATTTGCTTAGTGTTACAGTGATAACTGGGAATATTGTTTGTGAGACACTGCTGAAGCTGTGAAGGTTGAAAATGTGAAGTGCTGGTTTACATACATATGTATCACTATCAATGCTTTTTTCATCCTTGTAGATAGATGTAAGATTGGAGGTGCTCTGTGTGAATTGCAAATTTATGATAATGGCAGTATAGTGCTATAAATGTGCTGTGATTTGCATCAGATTACACCATTTTTAATGCACCCTCCTAGAATTTTGGGGATTTTTTATTTTCCTCAGTCAGTGGGAGTCCTGCTGTCCAAGTTGTTAGTCATTGACTGGGTGTGTGGTTGTGTGCGTTTTTTTCCCACCATCTATAATCTATCATTCTTACTGCTCATTATTGCCCATTGTGAAACAAAGGTGGCACAGGCATCATCTTGGCAGGCATAGATCTGTGAGTCTGTCAGTGTCCAGCATATATGTGCCTCAGGTGTGGCGGTCATTCATAGTTCCTGGTCATAATCATAGCTGTGCAGGTCAGTGCCCAGCATGCACCAAAGCCAGACATGTAGCAGATTACAGACTGTCTCAGAGTCTGGCACAGGGGGCTGTTCATTTGTTACTGCACTGGAGCTATTGGCATTTGTGTCTAGGGAGGAGAAAAGCTAAAATTATAACAGATACACTTTAACTTTAAGGAAAATCTTTTCCCCCCACATAACTGATTCTCGATGGCAGTTACAAGTTTTCTGTCTCTTGAAACTAGGAAAGACAGTTGTTCTTGGTTACATCTGTACTCTGGATTCTAAAAGCAAGTCTTGGATCTCATGAGTATTGCTTGGTAGAGAGGTTGTAACTGGAGTCTGATTACTGCAGGTGAAAAGTCATTATTCAGTTAGATGTTTTTTTCCTGTACTATATTATATGTTTAGTATATTTCATTTGGAGATTTCAGCCTTAACTAGTTAAGGTACATGACATTGCTTTTGGTTATAGTATCTTTTGCTGACTTTCATAAGAAATAAAAAATTATTTAGGATGATTTAAGTCGAGTAACATTTGTTTTGTAATCTGAAAAAATTCTGAACACTTAGTCAAAAACACGCACACACTCACCAATCAAACATATTTTTATGTGAGATACTGATAGAGAAAGTGAAAATGGCAAATCAAATGAGATACTAACACAAATTATATATCATGTGAATTATAATACATGAATGTTACAAATTTAGAAAAGCCATTCCCATCAATTGAAGTATCAACTGGTTGACTTGGTTACTGATGGTGAATCAGAAACAGTTGAAAGGCCAGCCAAGAGAATGATGCAGTGGGTGTTTAATCTGTTGCAGGCTGCACCATGAAATCAAGGATTTCTTCCACTACATGTCCCCACGAGGAGAAGAGGAACACATGAGAAGCGAAGTGGTCAGACGTATAGAGACAGTCATCCAAGAGCTGTGGCCTGACGCACAGGTACATGTTGCCATGGGAACTGGAACTGCTGGTGGTTGGTAGCACTGAAGTGTAATGTGATAACTGGGACTAGCTGGAGTGTGGGAGACATGCAGCCTTTTCCAAGTTATAAACAAATCTGGAAACATTCCTTTTCAAGATGTCTTTGCACAAAAAAGACATTCCATGTGTCGATGCTAAAAGCCTATGGATCAATATCTATTTCTTCCATGCATGTTTGTGCATGCCATGCGTGTTTATGTCCCATCATGTTATTTCATTTGTCTGACTCACTGACATGTTATTGCAAAGTGCATTGACTGAGGTTTGAAAGTGCTAAATGAATTGGATTATTATTATTGTAAACTGTTTTCCTTGAATGTTAGTTCATTTTGGTTCACTGGTCAAGAGGGCATACTTGTTTTGTCTTGAAGACATTTGAAATGCTGTGTCACTGTCAGAATTGATATAATGAACAAAATCATGTAAATAATGACACTGACGTGTTACATCATCATTGTGACATATGATCAGCATACATCTTTTATTATAATGTATTTCATTCACCCTTGAAGTATGGGTTTCCTGAATTGCGCAGATGTGCATGCAAGACAGGAAATTCTTTTCCATCAATTTTTGGCTCTTATGAAGTTGTGGCCTTTTTGTAGGCACTTTGAACAGTTCTCCAAATGTCAATTTCATTTTTCATTGTGAACTTGGTAGAGATGCAAGAATGCTCAAAATTGTGTATATTAGACCTTATCCTGTACTGTATTTTATTTTATATTTGTTTGAATGTCTTGAACAGGTGAAGATCTTTGGCAGCTTCAAGACAGGACTCTACCTTCCCACAAGGTAGGAAAACTGAAATGCTGAATGGTTGAAAAAGGTCTTTTTGTGATATTCTGAGAATCCTTAATCAGTTAGTGTGATGGTTTCTTGTCAGCTCCAATACTGGCTATAGTATTATTATAATGTTATTCATTTATTCAGTCTCATCTTCCAACCCAATACCAGAGTATGCCTGCCTCTGTGTGTGTGTGTGTACCTACCTGCCTGCTAGCCTCAGGCAGCATACATTTGACAGTAATGACTGAATGCTGTAGACGCACAAATAAAAGATGACAGTGCTTACATCAGTGATAATAATGTCCAGATCAAGGTGTGTTTAATTGTGATGATATATCCTAACCAGCAGCACACTGTCTGTGTGTGAGCAGTGACATTGACCTGGTTGTGTTCGGTGAATGGAAACACCTGCCCTTGAGGACCCTGCAAAAGGCTCTGCTGGACAAGAAAATTGTGGAACCGGACCAGATCAAAGTGCTGGACAAAGCTTCTGTAAGTTGTTGCTCACTATTCCCAGCATCGCTATGGAATTCCCTCGGTGGTGGTTGTTCCAACTGAAGGCTGTGTTTCCAGATTGTTGAGTCAGAGAAATTCCTTCATCATGGCCTTTGTCAGGTGTAGATGAGGACATTGGTGCTTGTCTATGCATGGTTCTAAAATCCTGTAGTACTGGAAGTCTTAAAAACTTCAGATTAAAATGAATCGGCTCTGTTTACTGGACAAAAACAAGTTTTCAAAAAGGGTATAACATTCTGAGGGTTGGAATAAATATTTTTTGATCAGTTTAGACAAGAATATGTTTCTGTGCAAGGTATAAAAGGATTACTGCCTTACACCTGATCTTCAAAAATTGTGTGACATTTGTCTAAAGAATGATGAAACAAACTATATAATGTCTAAAGAATGGTGAAACAAACTATATAATAAATTTAATCTCAAAATAATGGTGATGTATTATGTTCAGTCATGTATGGTTTTCGCAATAATTAATTCTGGGAAAAAGACACTGATCACAAGATAATTGATATATCTGGTCTTTTGTGTGAATATTCATGAAGGGAAGGGGGAAAAGCAGAGGGTGAGGATGTGAGAGATGAAGAGAGTTTGCAACCTTCAGCCAACCACCAGGTGCTGTACTGATTGAAGCCATGGACCTTCAGATGAAAGCTTGAAGCACTTACCTTCTGGTGGTTGTGCCAATGAATTTCTTGTTCTTTTCTGGTGGTTGTAGTCTGCTGACATAAGAACAGTTGGAACAGCAGTATGGTGTATTGATTTTGCTATGCCAGAATGAACAGAACATCAGAACAGCAGTGTGATGTGTAGATGTTGCTGCAGCAGAACTAACGCAGACACACCCTGCTTACCTCACATGACTGATGAGGGTGCATGGTTGTCCAGGTACCCATCGTGAAGCTGACAGAAGCAGAGACTGACGTGAAGGTAGACATCAGCTTTAGTGTGGGCCACAACAAAAATAACGGAGTGGAGAGTGCCGAGCTCATCAAGGTCAGTCTGTGTGTGTGTGTGTGTGTGTGTGTGAATCAGGCAGTTGGAGAAGTTGTTGTAGGAATTGTATTTGTTTAGTGTTTGTTTTGAAATGATTTCTCCTTGCAGTTTAAGGTTCTGAGAAATCAACAGAGTAGGTCATTGTCTGGACGGGCGCAATAGCCGAATGATTAAAGCGTTGGACTTTCAATCTGAGGGTCCCGGGTTCAAATCTCGGTGACGGCGCCTGGTGGGTAAAGGGTGAAGATTTTTCCGATCTCCCAGGTCAACATGTGTGCAGACCTGCTAGTGCCTGAACCCCCTTCATGTGTACACGCAAGCAAAAGATCAAATACGCACGTTAAAGATCCTGTAATCCGTGTCAGCGTTCGGTGGGTTATGGAAACAAGTACATACCCAGCATGCACACCCCCGAAAGCGGAGTATGGCTGCCTACATGGCGGGGTAAAAACGGTCATACACTTAATAGCCCACTCGTGTATATACGAGTGAACGCACACACACACACACACACACACACACACACACAGATTTTATTTTTGTAATTTTTTTTAATCACAACTTTGTTTTGAGACATTTAATAGAGAGTTTCCACAGTCCCCCTGGTCCTCCTAGATTCCCTTTTTGCATGTCATTTAGAGGTGGTGTATTGATGGTATGTGTGAGCAGAAGTTCCTGGATGACTACCCCACACTGAAGTACCTGGTGTTGGTGCTGAAGCAGTTCCTGCTGCAACGTGATATGAATGAGGTCTTCACCGGAGGCATCAGCTCCTACAGCCTCACCCTACTCGCCATCAGCTTCTTGCAGGTACTCACACCCTGCACTTTGTCACCTGCACCACTTCAGTTTTGCTTTCAACCTGACTAGTGAGAGTGTGTGTATCTTAAGGGGTAATTGTTTGTAAATGGTTGTAGTGCATAAGTAAAGTAGGGGGTATGCCAGTAGCTTTATGTAAGTAATTTGATAAGATTCTATATGGTGGTCTAAGATTAAGCTGAAAATCTAGACTGCTTGAAGAGATATTTGTTTGCTCTTGAAAAGGGTTTCAGGTAAGGTTTCATGTCCAACATCAGTCATTGTGGGGGGGGGGGGGGATGTGGTGTTAACATGCAAATCAGTGCTTTGCAGCTGTTTGAATGTGTCAGTGTAGGTGTTATTTAGTACTACAACATGTTGGGTGTGGTTTCATAATGATCGCCAGGATGACTGATTTTGAAAACTGAAGGTGTAGATGAAGGGAAGTAACTGCACCCTGCTTTTGAATTGAGCATTTTCCTTTGAAACAGTTGCAGAGGAAGGGAAGTAACTCCATTGGTGATTGCGCATAATGTTAACATGTGGTTATTTCTTCACTTTCAGTGACCACATGTCATGTCTGTCTGTCTGGCATATGAGTGATGGCCTAGAGGTAACGCGTCCGCCTAGGAAGCGAGAGAATCGGAGCGCGCTGATTCGAATTACGGCTTCGCCGCCAATATTTTCTCCCCCTCCACTAGACCTTGAGTGGTGGTCTGGACGCTAGTCATTCGGATGAGACAATAAACCGAGGTCCCATGTGCAGCATGCACTAAGCGCACGTAAAAGAACCCACAGCAACAAAAGGGTTGTTCCTGGCAAAATTCTGTAGAAAAATCCACTTCGATAGGAAAAACAAATAAAACTGCATGCAGGGGGGGGGAAAAAAAAAAAAAGGGTGGCGCTGTAATATAGCGACGCACTGTCCCTGGGGAGAGCAGCCCGAATTTCACACAGAGAAATCTGTTGTGATAAAAAGAAGAAAAAAAACCGAAATACTAAATACTTTGTTAGAAAACACAGTATGACTTGTTCAGTCAGTTGTATTTATTGGTCAGAGAATGGAATGCGAATTGTTCCATCAGGTTTTCGTACTTTTACAAATCAATACATTTTGAATGACTACCCTAAATCTTCCACAACACAACTTGCCCCTTGCCTTTCAGATTACATGACAGTTCTGTTTCAAAACACGACTTCCCACTTGCCTTGCAGATTACATGACAGTTCTGTTTCAAAACACTACTTCCCACTTGCCTTGCAGATTACATGATAGTTCTGTTTCAAAACACTACTTCCCACTTGCCTTGCAGATTACATGATAGTTCTGTTTCAAAACACTACTTCCCACTTGCCTTGCAGATTACATGACAGTTCTGTTTCAAAACACTACTTCCCACTTGCCTTGCAGCTACATAGCCGCAAGGACGCCACAAAGCCTGATGCCAACTTGGGAGTGTTACTCATTGAGTTCTTTGAGTTGTATGGACGCACCTTCAACTATATGCGAACTGGGATCCGCATCAAGAATGGTGGGGCCTACATTCCCAAGGATGACATTGTCAAAGACATGGAGAATGGACACAGGCCTTCCCTCATGTGCATTGAAGACCCTCTCAATGCAGGTATGTTTTTGTTGGGAGGTGTGTATATCAGTATGTGTGCTTTATTTTGAAAGATTTTGTTGTTAGGGTGTGTATGGGGGTATGGGAGGGTATGCTAAGTGCTACAGTCAGTTTGTTTCCTTCTTTTTAAGCTTTTTTTTTTTTTCATTTTGTTCTCTCTTTTTTTTCATTTCATTAATTTTGTTTGTTTATAGTTTGATTGAAATATTTCTCTGACATTTCATGTTGATGGCCCAGCTGGCTGCAGAAAGTCTCAGGGCTTTTTATGGTCAGGAATTCATTGTGTTTAATGTCCCATCACACATATTAATGATATTAGACTGAATGTGATTAATTTTTACATTTACATGTTATATGTTTTTTTTTCCTCTTTCAGCAATAATTAAGCAGCAAAACAAACCTCAAAATATGTTGGTTTTTTTTTTATGACAAAAGGTCAGTTCGGATATATATATATATATATATATATATATATATATATATATATATATATATATATATATATATATGCCCTGTGATTGGTCTGTTGATACATGTAACCTCAGCACTGCACTCATGAATTTCTGTGCAGGAAACGACATTGGACGCAGTTCTTACGGAGCCATATATGTGAAGCAGGCCTTTGAGTATGCTTACCTTGTGCTGACCCAGGCAGTGCTGCCCCCCAATGACTACCTGCTGAAAGGCCAGCGCAGGTGAGGAAGGGGTGCTTGCAGGACAGGACAGTCAGGGTGTCTGCTTTGTGTGTGTGTATGTTTGCTTGTTTTGGTGACATTGTTGGACTGAAGTTGTGATTCACTGAGCATGTATTGTAATTGTATCCTCAACACCCCAAAAGGGGCAAAAGAACTAGATTTCTTTTGAATCTTTTTTGTTGTTGATGATTTTAGCAAACAGCCCCATCATGTTTTTGCAATTTTGTCATGGTTAAAATGATTTATCATATTTTTTCTTGTCAGTTTGATGAAATGAAAAATCCTAAACTGTATTGGAAGAACAGTATATAATGTGCAAAGTTGAATGTATGAATGTAATATTGCACATTGACAACTGAAACACAAAGTGCTCACAGAGACACATACATATACATAGCCCACATTTTGAGAATGCAGGATGGCATTGACAGGACAACTGTAATTAAGCCAGAAACATCACATATGTGAAACAGGGTAAAGTGCTACAACTGTCTAGTCATCCAATTCATTTGATTGCCTTATTAGTGATTGTGCATGTGTGTGTGTAACCTTGCTCATTGTGTGACTCAGCATCCTTGGTCGCATCGTGCGGGTGACGGAAGAGGTGGTGTCTTACCGCAAGTGGGTGAAGGAGAAATTTGCAGTGCAGTCACCTGCCTCTCCCACACGCTGCTCCTACGCGGCCATTGTTTCCTCCACTTCGGCTACAGACAACACTGGTGATGCCCAGCAAGCACGGTGAGTGGTCTTTCTGTCGTTCACCCCTCTCTTCATGTCGGTGGAAAGGAGTGGTTTGTCAGTGAAGACCTTTCCCTGGCTGTGATAGCCTTTCTTCCCTCCTCCCCAACCACCACTCCAACTGCTCCAAAAAGTCTTCTTGTGTGATTTGGCCAGTTTGTAGTCTGAATTTAAGAAAACCTTTTGGAAAAATCTGTTATTTTTTTAAAAGTCACGTTGTTGTAGATGAACATGTAATTGAATTGAGAACGACTCAGTACAGGTAAAAGATTTTTTTTTTTTTTTAATTATAGTATGACACTTCTGATCAAGTCTGATTTATTTTGTTTATCTCCCCAAACGAGCTCTTGTGTCTGATCCTTTGCTCTTATTTCTTGAACTCGGAGTATGCAGGTGACAAACAATTCCATTCAACAATTTCGATGCAAGAAAGACATGCGCAAAGGCATGTTCTACGCACAGTTCCACACACATTCATGCAAATAGGGACACACAAGAAAAGTTCATATAGATTAAAAACAATGTTACCAGATTGTGTTTGCAGTGATGTCCTATGTGTATGTTTTGTATTCCACATGAAAAAAAAAGAAAGAAAAACTGATGGAGAATTTCATTCATTTCCTGAAGTCTGACCTGAGTTCCACGGCAGTGTTCTCTCTCTGTCCAAACAGCCACAGCAACAATAACAACAACAGCAACCACCACCACCACCACCAACACCACCAACACCTGACAAACGGCCGGCCCCTGACATCCCCCCCTGACACCCACTGCCCCCTGTCTCCTGACTTCAGTAAGCCGCCTTCCGCAGCCTCTGCTCCCGCCTCTGGCCCCGAGGAGGAGATGGGGATGGGGCAGGAGGGGGTGGCTGCTGCAGACAGTGAGAACTCAGACTCTGGCGGCAACAGCTCTGGGTACAAGTCCTCTGAGTCCAACACGGCGTCTTCCTCTTCCAGTGTCGCTAGCGACTCGGTCAGTGAGGGGTCAGGCAGTTCTTGGGACTGAGATAGGGAGGCTTGTTGTGGGGAGGGGGTGGGGGGGAATGTATTAACAAGCTAACTGTACTTGTTGTCAGTGGGCTATTCTGTACAAGTGGCTATTGTGTGGTTATATCAAGTGTTGAGCAATGTTTTAGTCAAAAGAAATGAAAAAAAATATACCAGGCTTTTTTGTTGATGTTGTTTTTGACAGAGAGCAGGCTGTGTTGACTGTAAGAACTTGTAGAGGCCATAATGACTTGCAATAGTAACTTGGCAAATATATTGTGATATGAATATTATATGCTGTGGTGGGTTTTTTTTTAGTTGTTTTTTTGTTTGGTTTTTTGTTGTTTTCTTCCTCTTCCAGATTTTAGGCTCTTCAAAGATCACAAAATAGTAGGTTGAAAATATGGGTTCTCTTAATTGGAAGAAAAAAAGAAAGAAAGAAAGAAAAGAAAAGAAAAAAGGCAGCCAGATAAAGAAGGAAAGAAAGTGGCTGCAAAATGTGAGCAATGTGTTGCTGTGTGTGCAGGACTCTGAAAGCATGGCAGCAGTGGACACCGCGCAGCAGGCCCACCCCCACTCTACCCACAGTCGCCCCCCACCCTCCTCCCACAAACCCTCCCCAGCCCAGGTCCCTGCCACCACCACCACCCCCGTCCCCCAGACCCAATCCCGCTTTAGGGGCCGGGATCACCAGAAAACGTACAACTCAGTGGTGGGGAGCAGCCCTGCCCGCTCCAGGGACGCCAGCAACTCCAGTGTGGGGTCAAACCGCTCGTACAGCTATGGGCCCCGGCCCTCATCAGCCTACGGGGCGTCCAACATGGGCTACTCCCACCCCCACCCCCACCACGCTCCTTTCGGCACATCTCAGGTGGAGCACTTGGTGCCCTCCAGGGACACGCGACATTCCAACTCTTACAGCAGTGGGGGTGGAGGGGCTGGTCCCCAGCAGAAGGCTTACCCCAAACACCCCCAGCAGGGACACTACAACAAAGTGTATCGCCCTTCGGGGAAGAAAAAACGCAACAACAGTAGTAACGGTGGGGGGAGCAACGCAGGGCACAACACTGTCAGTCAGCATCACCACGGTAACAACCACCACCATCGCAGAGACAACTCACAGCAGAACGGCATGGCCAGGTGATGAAGGTGGTAGGGGCATGGCCCGAGCCTTCATTGTCGTCACTTTCATCCTCATCGCTCTCACCATCGGTCATCATCACGGCCAATCATTTGCCTGCAGCTCTGTGTGGCTTTGCACATTGTGCTGTCCAGCGTATCGACATGTTGACAACTTGTCCAATCATGATGATCACGGAAGAGAAAGTATTAAAAGTGAAATCATGCATCATGACAGTCACTCTCAAAGAATATATTATATATATGAAGATATATCTTTGCTGATCAATGCATTTGATGTGCCGCCCGCACCCCTTTTTTCACCCATTACCCCCACCCCCCATCCCCCCACACCCCCTAAACACCTCTTCTGATCATACTGACAAGTGACATGGCCATCATTGCACAAGTATTCGCTGCCACCTGTATCGTCTTCACTCTGACTGGAAAAGAAAGGACCTGACAGATTTCTGCCTGGTTCAGTAAAGTGTTTCCAAGGGCTGACAACTACATGTTGATGTGATTTGATTCTTGTGTTTACAGTGGCAGTGGCTCCGACATCGCTGACCCTAGTTAAGACAGCTGTGTGTGTGTTGTGTGGTAGTGTGTGTTGACTTGCTCTGTACCCAGCAGTGTCCTGTTCTCAAACTGTTGATAGTGATAGCCTTCTGTAAGGAGACAACCTCATGCTGCTGTTAGTGGTGGATGGGTGTATCGGAAGTTATGAGGCCTCCTCTTCTCTCTTGCCAAACAGCTGTTTTGTTGTCTTGCTCTCCATTGTAGATCAGAGGAATCAGGCTGTAGGATACTCTCTGTTTATCTTAGATCAAGTGAATTTTTATATAATCTCTCTGTTTTAAATTGTTGCATAACCTGGTGCATTCAGAGCATACTTTTACCCAATGAAGGTATTGTAAAGGTCTGCGCTTAATGGTGCTAGGTTGTTGTGTGTGGTGGTAATTAACTGTGTTGTCCTCCACCAAGCTCTACAGTGTAACAAACAAATGCAGCACAGCACAGCGCAATACAAAATCATACCACAGGAACATTGTGATTCAATGCAGTGCAGTACTCGCAACATCAACTTTGGGAAAAACTTGCAAGAGTTGTACTTTTATAGTTTTATACCTGATTATTAGTATGCCGTCTGGCAAAATTAGCATGTCCATGCAGTTACTGTTTTCTCTCTTGGTTTTTGTCAATTCATTGGAAACAGCTTGTTGTTTAGAAGTCTAGGCACATCTCCTGGTGTGATAGATAATCAGTTTCAGGGTTTAGGCAGCATCAGCATGTAGTGCTAGAGGTGGCTTCCTGTTATTGAAAAACTGGATGGGTTTTTTTCCTTGCGCAAGGAATGGTTTGTCAGTGACACTGTCACTCAAACATTTTGAAGGGCACATTCCTTTCACTCGTCAGCCTCCCCCTCCCTCTCCCCAGTTGTGTTTTCTTTCTTACCTCCCCCCCCCCCCCCCTGCCCCTTCCACAACCTGCACCCATCTCTCCACTTCAAATAAGAATAGTTATATTGTCAGACAACTTCCAGTTTTTTGATCAGATATAATTTAATCTGTGATGATTTTTAGTTTTGAACTTTTTTTTAATATTTATATAATCATTTAGTTAATCTTTATTTAGACTGACTGATCACTGCTTCTGGTTAGATCTGCTGTCACATGATTTTTTTTCCTAGAAGAAGCAATATATTTTGACATCTGATCAATTTAAAGCATTATTTATTGCAGAATTATTTCCTGTTCAAATTTTGTGTGGTGAGGGGCAATATATTTTTGTTCCTTTCAAAGATACATCTCTGTTCTTAGATGCCATGCCGATATTTTTTGTTCATGATGTTTCTTGCTTTTTGAAAAATGAAAATTATTGGAAATGGTGTTTATTAATAATCTTTTCAGAAACTCCTGCTGTGAAGAAAAGAGCAGTCAGTTCGGAATTTTGTTGAGGTTTTGTCTCAATTTTAGTCGTACATGTTCTTTGTTTGTTGGTGTTTTTGTCATTTGTTCCCCTCTCTCCCTTTTACATTTCATACAGGTATTGCTCCTACAGCAGTGATGTATGTGTGCTGGGCAGTTGTTGGTTATGAGCAGAGCAGAGTGGATGGGAGGATGCTTACCTTAACACACAACCATGTACTTGGTTTTCAGCAGGACAAAGATGGTGTGTATGTCTTGGCAAAGCTGTTACCTTGATTCTACTGATTCCTGATTTCTGCACCGTGCTCTAAACAGACTGTGGTGATGGCAACATTGCAGGTTTTTTGTTATTTGGAAAAAAAAAATTTTAATGGGTATGGTACTGATCCCCTACCAAGTATGAATGCTTCTGTAGAAATAAAGAAATAAATCTACTGCAGGTTACCTATTTTTTTGAAACGTGAAATCAGAACTTGGTTATGCAATACATACTTGAGAGACTAGTAAAGACAAAAACAGCAAGGGTAGAGAGCATTTACAGCTACATGGCTGAGCCAGTTGAATAGATACTGCAGAGCATGAACCGAGGAGAGGAAAAATAGGTTTTTATTCATTATCGGACACAAAACGAGAACGCCAAAGAATCGATAGACAGGCAGAAAATACAAAAAAACTTAGCCGTATGCAGTGGACAGGAGCAGGAGTCAAGATGGCTGCTGGAGAAAGAGGGCGCTAGTCAGGGATGCAGAGGGGAGGTAACCTACTTCGGGAGGTTATCAGCCGTAGCGACTTTCGTTTTCTCCGCATAGGCAGATAGTAGTTTGCACAGGAAAGGAATCAGACCCCTGCTGGAGTCTGCACTAGTGGATCACGTATGTATGTTATATAAACGTAATTTTAGGAAGAAAATTTCCTTTCTTTAATGTCAGTGAATTTTGTGTCAAGCTTTAAAGAAAAAACAAAAGAACACGGATGCTAATTTGACAGGAAACATGATTTTAATTCACCTTTTAATGCAAACACATTTCCATTTATCTTTATAATAAGGAATATGTTAACACACCTTATGGTTTACCCCATATTTTAAAAAAATGGATTACTGTGTAAATTTTATATCAACTTGTGTTAAAAAAAAAGATCACATCTTGGTTGTTGGAGGCATATGATTTATAACATATCTTGTGGAATTTTTTTTTTCTATTGACTAGACAAGGGATAAAATTGAGTCAAGATGAGCATTGAATGGTGGGGAATAGGGGCCAGCAAGGAGGGAGCAGGGGTTGGAGGGGTGGGGGTCAGGAGGACAGGCAAAGGATAAGATAGGTAAGTTGGAATGAATTGGTGTTCCTGATTTCTTCACGCAGTTTGTCCTTCACATAGTTCCTTATACACCAGTCTCTCCTTTCAGCCCACTCCCCTGTATCAGGCAGGCGCACCAGAAAGCACGGTGATTTGTGCATGGTCGGATTAAGACATTGATCTCATAGTCATATCTCACGCCGCATTGACGCTCGTTTGCAAAAACTGAATTTACTATGGCCTTCGTGTGGATTGCTGTTATCAGCGAGAGTTAGGAATGTGTGATATTTTCATCATTATGTGTATGTCTGTCAGTGCATGTGAATGTGAGAAAGAGTGAGATGAGTGAGTGAGTTGTTATTAAAAAGCATATTTTTCCCCTTTTGTGGATACTTGTTCTGTGCCTGCACTCGGTTGCCATCGTTCATCTTGAACAGTTCTCTGAGGTCACATGAATGATGGAAATTGAAATCATGTGTGGAAAATGTCACTGTGATAAATCGCAGCTCATGTGTGTTATGTTTGAATGATCTTTTGTGGTTCTCAGTAGTAATCTGTTATATTTGGACAAAATTATTTCATACAAAAAGAAACCATTCACAATGTTGGAAATCAAACAAGTAATGAGAGGAGAGGAGATATGGAACTGAATATAATCTCTTTTCTTGTTCTGTCTGTCTTTTTCTTGGCAGGGAATAGGGGAACACTTTAAATAACATACGTAATATCTTCTGTCCTTAAATATAAATCTGTGAATATGGAGAAGTATCATTACAAAAAGTTTGTTGGTATAAAACTTTTTCAATGTGGTCGTTACTGGCCCATCAACAAGCAGGTTGTTCAATGAGGAAGGGTATCAGAGATTGACTTGAAACAAGAATAGTTCACTTGTGTGACAACATGATTACATATATTGTTTACAAAGAAATAACATCTATTCTCCAGCCTGCTGTCTGCATTTTCCTTTCTGGCAGCGATAGTACAGCAAGCTGATTCATCAGAATAAGTGAAAATGTCCCACTGTTGGCTTTCAGTTCTTGTATTTTTCCATCTGAAAGCTTTCTCTCCCATTGTTTCTTGTATTTTGTTCTTGCTGATTTCATCTCTGATCTGAAAGCATTACCTCTGCTATTTCCTTATATTTTGTTATTGATTATTACAAGTTGTGTCTACATAGTACTTGGCATGACACAAGACAGGTAAGGAGGTAAGGAGTGGTGGAGTTCCTTCCCTTCAGTTTTTATTGGTCCTTGTCATCATAAACTTGTGAGAGACACTGCATTGTTAATGTTATTGTGTTATTGTGATAACTCTTTGTAGGTAATTTCAACTTCCAACACTGTGATGGTTTATTTGAAGATTAATCAGTCATGTAGCTGGAGTGAGGTCCACCTTGTAGCAGTAGCAATTCAGTTGTTGACTAATCAACAGCTGAACAGCTTGGGCAATTCTTTTGGCTTGTGGTTCACTTGTGGCTTGTCAGTTTTACTTTTAAAGGCAAAAAACAACAACAACAAAAAAGTTAAACAGAGATATAATTTTGTATCCTTGCAAAAACAAAAAAAAGTTTAACGGAGATATAATTTTGTATCCTTGCCAAGGAATATTTTTTGATTCTCACACACTCTTACATTGGAATTGTTAAATTCAAGACGAAAAAATTTACTTTAAAAAATATATGAATATTTTAAAGTCCACCATTATTTTTAGGTGCAAGTGTACATGGTTTGTAGGGTTCAAATCACATTATTGTTATGACAGAACTTTCAGTTTGTTAGTGATCAAAAGTCATATGTGGGTCTTGTATAATTGCAGGAATAAGGATTTGAGAATGATATGTGTATGTGGTGTGAGTTTGTCCTCTTTTGCGCAGCTGTAATGTTAATGGACATTCCCAGTAAACTACAAGTAGTGTGAAAATTAAAATCAGCTTTCACACTCTTTGAAAGAGACATATCCGTAAGCCATTGCTGCGTAGCGTAGTTTTTTCTCTTTTCATCCATATTAAACATTTTCTAAAGATCTTTCTGTGTACCATCCATCCTTGTTTCTTCCTTGAAAAAAGAAACATTTAAACGACATATATCGAGATCTGAAAATCTGAACAAGAGTTGTTTGTTTAACATTCCCATTCAGTCTCTGTCTCTGCTTCCTTCTCTGTATCTTTGTCGTTTCTTTCCCTCTCTCCCCTCCTCCTTTCTTACTGAACTTGTCAAAGGCCATTTGTGAAAGGAAGGTGACATGACAATAATTTATAGAAACTTCTCCTCACTGACACTTGTGTGATGTGCGTCTGAATCCTGGCCAGTAACTGGTAGTATTAGCATTTATTGTGGAAGAAGAATGAACAAAGTTTGGATGATGCGTTTCTCATGAATTGAGATCATTTTAGTCTTCTGCAAGAAAAGGAAGCTTGGAAGAGATTGACTTTAGATAAGTGTGAAGCGTAACTTAAGTTGTTGAGGTAAATGGCAAGAATTACTTTAATGAATTACTTTGCATCAAAATGATGTTTGCATGATGTGAAATGCCTGGTCATATGCTAAAGCAGAGCCGTCCTTACACTATTGAAGGGTATCTGTTGACGATGGTATACATTTGTACACTATGCTGTATGTATCAGTTTTGATTAAGAGATGTGTAGAAATGATAACACACAAGCATGTGAATGTTGTGATGTCATCAGTAGCATTCCCCTATGGACCTTCAGTTTTACTCAGCTATCCCCCCCATACCCCTACGTCCCCCTTGAGCAGTGTCTTTGAAAAACCTTCATATAAATCTGTCTTGGCTATACAATAAAAGGATGAGGGTTAGGTGTTTGGAAGATGTAAAAAAAAAAAAAAAAAAAAAAAAAAAAAAAAATATATATATATATATATATATATATATATATATATATAAGAGAAAAAGAAAATTAAAAAGTCACAGAACATTACAAATGACCCTGAAATGCCTAAATGTAGCAGTAGGTAATGTGTGTCTTGTGAGATTTTGTTCAGTTTGTGTTTGCATGTAGTTAATTAAAAAAAAAAAAAAGTAATCAAGATAGTTAGAACAATAAAATCAGTAAGACCCCAATTTGACTTATGGCTTTCTTCAGATCAGTTTTTACTAATGGTGGAGATTAGATGATGAAGATAGCTGGTTTCCCCCTATCTCTGTAGCCTTTCCCAAGGTGTGGAGAGCAGCATTGTCTTCAGCTCCTCTCTCATGTCATGGTGTGTTTTTTGATTTTGAAGCTTTACATTAGGGTTTCCCTCTACGCCTTAGTTTTTTGTGTTTTTTTTTTGGGGGGGGGGGGGGGGGGGGGGGGGAACTAACATGCACACTGGATTATTCTATTCCTTACATGCAGATGACGTGAAAAGGAATGTATGCAGTGTGTGCCTCTTTCTCATTGTCATGTGCAGTCCCGGCTGTACAGATCTGCAAAATAGCATGTCATTTTCCATTGGCCCCCAGTGAATAGACCCCTCACATTGTTTTTTTTATGGTTTTTTTATGGTTTTATTTCTTTACTTATTAACAACAGTTCTATGTCCTGTTGTTTTTGTTTACAGTATGTGTCCACCCTGTCCTCTCTCTCCGTTTACAATCCTCATTTCTTTTTAGATTTTAAAAAATTTTTTTTTTTAATCATAATTTGTACATTTGTAGGGTGGAGACATGATAGATGCAGCACGTCATTTCTATGATTAATGATAACAGTGTGTGTGTGTATGTCACAGAAAGAGAGAGAGAGAATGTGTTTAAGTATGTGCCTGTGAGTTGTGGGTCGTATGCAGGTGAGAGGGAAGTTGTGAACAGGTGTAAATATTTTTTTGCCTTCTGCTTGATCTGTGAGCAGATGTTTTACATTCTTTAGTTGGGTCTGAACTTTTTTGTATGTATATGTAAATCACTCGGTGCACAGAATGATGTCTTTGTTTTCATGCTGATTGTGGAGGGATGTTTGAGGTTGGAGTGGACTTGTGGTGCTTGTGCAAGTGCATGGGTTATACATTCATGGGATGAACCTCTAGTGTGTCAGGGGGGATTGGACTGCATTCATATGAATGATGGAAACTTTCACACTGGCATTCACACACTCATTACCTTTTGCCTCTGGGACACACACATACATTGGTCCTTATTACATCTGCACTTTAGGATTTTTTTAAGGAAACATGTTGTAAATTGATTTCAGTTTGTGAACTGCTCATCAGAGTAGGTGTACAGTTTGTACATTGTGTGTATGCTGTCTAAAGATTTTGTACATATACCACAGTGGTGCATTTGCAGTTGATCTTTTTTTTTCCTTTCTTTTTTGTTTTGTTTTGTTTTTGTTTCTGATTGAACAGTTATTCAGTATTGTTAACATGAAGACATGTTTTGACTAAGACATGTTTTGACAAAATCTGGTGTTTTTGTTTGTTTTTGTTTTGTTTTTCCTCTAGGTAACAGACCAAGAACATGGTGACATGACTTAGACAGTTGTTGTGACCTGGATTTGTGCAGTACTTTGTGCCCCCTGAACTGTAGTGGTTATGTTGCAGTGAGAACAAAATGCTTTGCCTTGAAAACTGGTATCTGCCATTGGAATCCTGCCTCGAGAGTAGGTCTATATGAAGACATTAACAGAAACAGGAGGATGGCAGGGTGCACTATGAGTGGATGAGGAATGAATAATGACGATTCCTTTCTACTGTGTTTGTTGGGGTTCTAGGAACTGGCATGTTGTCCATAACGAAAGCAGAATGTTGACCAAGGGGCACTTAGTAGTTGTGTTTATGATAACTGCTGATTTTTTTTTTTTTTTTTTTAAAGCAGAGCTAGAGCTTTTGAAACCTATTTATTAAAGCAGTTTAACCCCTGCATTTCTTTAGCAGATTGTAACTTGTGATTGGACAAAATGAGAATGTGACTTGAATTATAGTTCAAAAGTAACGAAATTAAGAATGTATATATATATATAGATAGGTTTTAAACCAGAGGTGAGAATTTTGGAATACCTGTATAAGAGGGTTGGTTTTTTGGGAAAGGTTGGCTGTGTCAGACACTGGAATGAGGTCTTAAACATGTCATGAACTTTTCCTGGTGAATCATTGATATACCCTTTTTGGAATAGCTCACTGGAAATAGAATGTGGTGGTAATTTGTTTTGTTCAAAATAGGTGCCTTGCTTTTGGTATGTTTAGAGGTTTGACTCATATCCTCAGAGAAAACACTACAATTCAAAAAGCAGGAGTATACAGCAACAAGCGGTTGTCAGTCTTTCCCAGTTTGTAAGATTATAAATGTTTGTTGTATTCAGACATGGAATCTGAGATGGAGTTTTTTAATGGGCAACAAAGACAAAGTTATATATGTACAAATGTTGATATGCTGTTATGAAAAGAAAACTGCTTAAAATTAAAAAGTTTTTTAAAATTATATTTGGTTTAAACCAGATCAGAATGGAAAACATCTCTGTCAGTGAAAACATGGAATCGACTGCTGTGCCTCCCTACCCCCTCCTCCTCCTCCCCCCACACATCACCCCCCCCCCCCCCCCCCCCCCCCCCAAAACATACACAACCTTTCTATCTGATTGATAACGGTCCCTTCTCTCTCGAGATTGGGTGTTGAGTGCATGATACAGGACCAGGCATTTTGCTGATTTTTTTTTTCTTTTTAAAGAAAAGATTTGTGATTTTTAGTATTTGAAAAAAAAACCCCCAAAAAACAAAAAAACCAAAAAAAAAACCCAAAACAATTGTAAGAAGTGTTTTCTTAGCACAGGCATTAGGAGAGTGAGACATTGTACTTTTTGTACATAAGTTTGTTTTTCCCACACATGACAGACAACACCCTGATCAGATCTTCTGTTTCACTTTGTGCCAGAAGGGATGCGATTGATCAGTGACTTGTACATAGGTGCCGTGGATGTATACATTAGGAATTGTGCTTCACAGCATAATGATAACAACAACGTGCACCCCTTGCTCTTTGATTGAAAAGTCATGTTGTTTATTTTAACTGGCTTCTAATGAATTGCCATGCTGTGTTGGACAGTTGGTTTGGTGTACACGTGGTGATGTGGGTGTTTTAAAAAATGTGGGGTTTGAATTTGTGTGTGTGTCTGTAAGATTGAACCATTGAGAATTTGATATGTTTGTTGGACTGAGTACTACAGCTTGTGACCATGATGACATGTGGGTTTGTGAGAGAGCTGATGGTGGGTGATTTCTGCAGGTCACTTGAGGAGGGCATGCATGCTGATTGATCAACTGAGGGTTAGGAAGAGGAGGCATGACTGATTTTACAGCTCTCACCGGAATCAGCAATTGACAGCTTTTTTTTTTTTTTTTTTTTTTTTTTTTTTGAACATGTGATGAGGTTTAAGTGAGGTGATTGATAGCTTTTGATTTTGTAAACAGTGTGTTTAATACTGTATATTTGTGTAGAAAGAAGTCTGTACATATACATATATATATATATTTTTGCCATGCCTCAATGCTCAGTGCAATAACCATTTGCAAATTGATTACTTTCAATTATACAATTTCATAGAATGAGAACATAAAAAGGCAAAAACTCATAAAAAATATTAAGTTGAAGAAAAAAAAAAAAGAAAATGTTGGGAAAAAAAAAGGAAAATGTATAAAAAAAAAACATAACAAAAAAATCGTAAAAGAAGAAAAAAAGAATTGTAACATAAAGATGTTGAACAAAGAAAAAAAATAAACTCCAAAAAAAATAATGAGGTGTGTTGGGGTGTGTTTTCATGTGAATGTGGATGTATGTCCTGAGGCAAAGGAATACATGTTTGTTTTAATACTCTAAAAGGTAAGTAATGTTTCCAGGAGTGCATTGATAGATTAACCCATTCCTCAGAAAGCTGTCACAGCACGAATACACTACGTTATATGTGTAATTTGATACAAGATATAGACACATGAATATACACAAAGAGAGACACACACACGCTCACACTCACATCACTTGCACTTAAATCCCAGACACATGGAACTGTGTAAAGATGTATGAAATCTAGGTGTTGGTCTTACTCCCCACTGACTTTTAACTGAAATGATACTGTAAATTTACAGCAGCTGAAGTGATGCCTTGTCAATTTATTCTGAAACATTTCTATTATACAGCAGTTACATATGTCAGACATGTCAGTCCTGCTACTGTCAACTGCAGCGTATCAGTGCCATCCGGAAATATCTGTCCATTGACGCAACATCTAGGCTTGTTGCTTCTCTCATATTCTCTCTCGCCTTGACTACTGTAACTCTATTGTTTGGTTTGCCTGCTTCACCCATTCAGTCCCTTCAGCATATACAAAAGTCTGCTGCCTGTCTCGTCCTCAGAAAGAAAAGATCTGAGCACATCACTCCTCTTTTGCAACATCTCCACTGGCTCCCTGTCTCACACAGAATTAAGTACAAGATCAGCACTGTATGTTATAAATGTATTCACAATCCTATCTCTGCGGTTGCCTTCACCTCTTCACTCCATCTCGCTCACTACGATCGGCTTCGGATCCACTCTGTTTACGCATACCCAGATTCAAAGACTCAACTGTTGGCCGCCGTTCTTTCTCTGTCTCTGGACCTTGCAGTTGGAATGAACTTCCTCTTTCGCTTCGTCAAGTCTCCACACTCAGCTCTTTCAAGTCTGGCCTTAAGGGGGCACTTAAGGTGAAAATTTGGTGAAAAATCATGAAAAAATGTGTTTGGGGATTATGGCAGTTTTGTCCAGTATAAAGCCTCTATAAACACTTTCTGATAGTCTTTTACATCGTTTCAACCTCTAAATATGGTTATTTGTTTATTTTATAAGGTAGGTGTCACAGAAAAATTGCAAGAACTTTCAATCAAATCACAAAAATCGCTGACTTCAGCCCATCGATACGGACATTCTGGTTTCATCAATTGTGGCGTGTAACCACTCGTTTTCAAGCTCATGACCTCCTCTCTCTCGATGACCTACGTTCCGCAGCTCACACACAGCGTGCAAGCCCCCAGTTGTGCAGAAAGCATGTCACCAGCTAGCAAAATGCGTACTGCTGGTTGGCTCTTTGAGTCACGTGATGGCGTTTGCTACTCTGATTGGCTTTGAGCCTTGGCGACCCACGCTTCCGCCATACGCTACTGAGAACGGTTCAACAATAATTTTCACTATCATTTCGAAAATAAAAGTCGTTTTGAGTGACTAATCATGCCGAAACATGTCGGGAAGAAGTACAGGACAATTCACAAGTTCGGAAAACGTCGCAAGAGAAGAAGCAGTGTAGTTCAAAGCAGTGAAGTGGGCCAAGAACAGTCAGCTGGTGAGGCTACGACTCCGAGTGATACTACTCGTGTATCTCGATCTGCCGATCCTGTGCCATCAACATCGAGAGGTGTCCAGTCCAGTGCTAGTGTGGCCTCGGAACGGAAACTGTCATTTAAGATAAGATAAGATAAGATAAGAATAACTTTATTATCTCCAACTGGAGAAATTTGGTCAGGTGCATTATCACAACATAGACAAGTAAACAACATGGGGACCATAACTGTAAAAGCCAACAGCCCCAACAAATATTACGAAGATACAAATGTAAAAAATATCACATACATCGTTTCATACATACATCCACACACTGCAGGTAATAACTAGTATTCTTAATGTAAAAACAGAAAGAATTAAGAAACATTATTTGAATATAATTATAAACATAGCCTACTATACTGCACATTGATTATAATAGACAGATAAGATAAGAATAAAGATGAATTGCGGAAAACCACAACCAGATAATTAGCACACACCCGCACCGCACCCCCCCACCCCCACCCCCACCCCCACCCCACACACGCGGATAACTTGATTAAACAAGAGTAATAAACATATGTTCTTAAATAAAAGCATTTCACATATTCGCTTTTAACCTTCACCGTACTTGGTTATTTTCCCACTTATCCATATTTTGTGGGTCTCACAGACCCACACTCGCTAAAGAAGGAATCCAGAGCTTACCCCCTATTCATACATCGTGGGTCTGACAGACCCATACAATTTAATGTGGGCTTTTCCAACTTCAATATACTGAGCAACACGTTCCTGTCATCAGATCTTTTCCCACCCCTCTTCGGCCAATCAATAGCAGCCTCTGTATGTCTGTGTCTGTGTCTGTGTGTCTGTGTGTGGCAGCCTCTCTATGTGTGTGTGTGTGTATGTGTGGCAGCCTCTGTATATATATATATATATATATATATATATATATATATATATATATATATATATATATATATATTTGTGTGTGTGTGTGTGTGTGTGTGTATTTGTGTGCGTGCGCAAGCGTGTAAGTATACACGTCAGGAGAGCTCTGTGCGCGCGCGCATGTGTGTGTGTGTTCGTGTGTGTGTAGAGGATGAGGTATGTGTGTGTTTGCATGTGTACTGTAGGAGCAACGGAATATTGGAATGTGCGGGTGTACACACACACACACACACACACACACACACACGCACGCACGCACACGCACGCACGCACGCACGCACACACACACACACACACACATATATATATATATATATATATGTCATCGTCAGGAAAAGGGATAGGCAAGATGTACGTGTAACAAAGACCATGTGCGGCGCCGAGTGTTGGACAGACCATCGCCTTGTAGTCTCGAAGCTGAATATTCGAATCCAGCCCAAGAGACGCCCCCAAGGCCAGAAGGCTCCAAAACGGCTTAACATCGCTAAGCTGAAAAACATCACCATCAAACAGTCCTTTGTGGAGCTGCTGGAAGATCGTCTGGAATCCGCCTCTCTGGATAACCAGAATGTGGAGTCTGACTGGAGGACCCTGCGTGAGCTGATCTATAGTACAGCTTCAGAGACCCTGGGACCCATGACCAGAAAGCACAAAGACTGGTTTGATGAAAACTGTGATGAAATCAAGCAGCTTCTGGATGAGAAACGCCGTCTGCATCAAGCCTACCTCAGCAACCCAAAGTCCACATCAAAAAAGGATGCGTACGATGCCATCCGCAGGACTGTTCAGCAAAAGTTACGCCAGATGCAGGATAAGTGGCTGAGTGACAAAGCTGATGAGATCCAGGGATATGCTGACAGGCACGATATGAAGAGGTTCTATGATGCCTTAAAAGAAGTCTACGGCCCCACATCCTCAGGATCACCCCCCCTCCTCAGTGCAGATGGGAATACCTTGATCACCGAGAAGGAGAAAATTATCGAACGCTGGGCTGAGCACTTCAACAGTGTCTTAAATCGCCCTTCCTTCATAAATGATGAAGCCATAGACCGTCTCCCACAAGTCCCCATCAACGAAACACTGGACGATCCGCCAACACCTCTTGAGACCCAGAAAGCAATCCATCTGCTATCCAGTGGCAAAGCACCTGGCTCAGACTCCATACCAGCAGAGGTCTACAACGATGGAGGCACTGTGCTGACTGAGAAGCTCCATCAGCTGTACTCACTCATGTGGAAAGAAGAGATGATCCCCCAGGATTTCAAAGATGCATCTATCATTCACTTGTACAAGCGAAAGGGGAACCGGCAAGCCTGTGATAACCATCGGGGCATTTCCTTGCTCTCCATCACAGGCAAGATACTTGCCAGGATCCTACTAAACCGCCTCACAGCACACCTTGACCAAGGTCATTTGCCTGAGAGCCAATGTGGATTCCGGAAAGAGCGCGGAACCACCGACATGGTGTTTGCTGCAAGGCAGCTGCAAGAGAAATGTCAGGAGCAAAATGCTGCTCTGTTCTCCGCCTATGTCAACCTCACCAAGGCCTTCGACACCGTGAGTAGAGAGGGACTGTGGAAGATCATGGCCAAGTACGGATGCCCTACCAGCCGCCGTGGCGAAGTGGTTAGCGTCGCGGACTGACGGCTGGGAGGACGCGGGTTCGAATCCCAGCGGAGGTGGGTTTTTCGGCCCGTGGCCGGCTCCTACCCACAGTTGAGTGTGCTGTGGGCTTAAATGGGGAGACTGGGACCACACAGTCGAGTGTCATCCACTTCAAGGATGCGTCTTTGGGTGTGTTGCTCTAATTACCTGACCAACACTGCAAGTGTCTGTATCTCTCGGGCCTGGTTAACGCCGGGATATCATTATGACAGGAAGCGTAGAGTACAGCCTTGTCACGCAGTCCCAAACCAAAATGGACCTCCATAGCAACATCGTCATCATCATCGTCATCCTCCTCCCCCTTCATCGTCATCAATATAAACAAAATAGTCTCAAAGTCTGTGACCTTTCATGCCCTGCTCTCATGGTGACCTCAGTTTCGATACCCCTCCACTTCCGTGCTTTGGGTGAGTAATGTCAATGTCGTCAGTGTCGGCAGATTCATGGGGGGGCTGTTGTTTGAGGGACGTGGTGGCGGTCTCCACTCTGGGAGAGACGCTCGCTCAGTCTGGCTCCGCGACTAAGCCATTATTGTCGTTAGTAGGGGGCTTAGTAGGTGGTGTCCTAAGTACGTTAAAACAGAACAGGCACCACTGAACACCACTGAAGTGACTCAGCAGCAGTGCAGAGTCTCCTCTGGTGTGTGGCCTCCAGGCGACCTAACATCGATGGTTCCCTGTGGACTGCCGACGCTGGGACTGCGACGGACGAACCCGGGTGTGGCCGTGTATGGGGGAATCTAAATGAGCGGCGTGGGAGTAATGCCACTGAAACGGCGCAGATGATGGGGCAGCAAAACAAAAAAACAAAAACAAAAAAAAAGTACGGATGCCCTCGGAAATTTATTTCCTTGGTCAGCCAATTCCATGAAGGCATGCAGGCTCGAGTCCAGGACAATGGCGAAACATCTGCTCCTTTTGCTGTCACAAATGGTGTCAAGCACGGCTGCGTCCTGGCTCCAACGCTGTTCAGCCTCATGTTCTCTGCAATGCTTACTGATGCCTTCAGAGATGGCGATGTTGGAATCGACCTAAAGTATCGAACAGATGGCAAGCTAACTTGATGGCAATTAATAAACTTGATAATCATCAAAATATAACTTGCCTGAGGCAATGACACCGGTAGCCTGCTGTACTGTTGTGTTCTCCGTGAGAGCCGGATGCGATGTGCCAGCCAACTACAGAAGCAGTGAGGTAGCCTATGTGTCATCAGTCATGTACGCACGATCACTTCGTTCCACGTAGTACAAAGGGATTATTGGTTTGTTCCCTTCTTTTGCGAGTATGGGTCTGAGAGACCCACGAATTACGAATAAGGGTACTTAGTGTTTTCTCTTCTTTGGGGAGTATGGGTCTGTAAGACCCACAACGTAGGAATGCAGGTAAAAATTTTCACAATTACGTAACTGATTAACTAATCAGTTAAAGTGTACATTAATTTACTAAAATGATGCATATGTTGTGACAACAAAAGTCATGAAATTTCAAATTAATCGGACACCAAATATATTTTAAAGGCATTTTTTAAGGCAAAAATGGGTCTGTCAGACCCACAAAGTACGGTGAAGGTTAAAAACATTGCAATTAATTATTACATCGTAATTATTAAACAGAAATATATTTAGAATATGGACGTTAGCATTAGACATATTCATTGTACATTCATCCTGCATGTTGCACATTATTCTTCCTACATATTGCACATTCATTATAACCAATTGTCACGTTTTAAGCTCAGTAAACACACACACACACACACACACACACACACCCCACAACTAGAACAAGGTACAGCCTATCATGCACGGACTTTCACACGTCTCACATGAGAGTGCGCGCTCGCACACACACACACACACAGTTCTCAAGAATTTCAAAGGTGGATTGAACGTGGAATAAAAGTCTTCTGAGCTCTGGATTTCAACTTAAAAGTTCTGTAGCGTCGTCCTGATGGCAATAGCTCATAATACTTTGCTAAAATATGGGTGTCGTCAGTTGCTATCTGCCTGCTTTTTTTAACCACTCGACTTTCATACAGCTCTTGCATACTAGCTTGTTTCACTCCCACAATTTTACTGCATACACTCATGACATCGTTCAAAACACGCTTACTCCTCACTCCCAAACTTCCATACCAGCACATAAATGAAACTGTAAGCACAGACTCGATACAACATCGATAATAATTTTGAAGAATATTTGAATTTATACCAACATTTCTAAGCTTCTGTAAACAAAAAATTCTAGATTGACATTTCTTATGAATGGAATCAACATTTCTGTCAAAAGTCAGCTTATTGTCTAAGATGGTCCCTAAATATCTATATTCATTGACCCTGTCCACTGTTTGACCATCAATAACAAGGTCAGCTACAGGCAAGGGGTCTTTCCGAAAATCTATTAACATTTCTTTTGTTTTCAATACGTTGAGATCCAGATAGTTTTTCTCACACCAGGAACAGAACTTTTTAATTTCACTGAAATAAATAGCATCAGAGTTGGACAGATCTTCAATTGCTGAATCATCAGAATATTTTATGACAGGAGTTTCCTCCGTGCCTCTGCAGTCATTTGTGTACAGTGTAAAAAGAACAGGGGACAGCACTGTACCTTGGGGTGCACCAGTAGAAGTAGATTTTAGAGAAGAGTGGGCAGAATGAAAGCGGACGGACTGAGTTCTATTGAGAAGAAAACTTATTATCCAAAGAGTAAGCTTCGGATCAACATCCATGCCTAGCAGTTTGAGGGCAAGGAGATGAGGTTGTATTGTGTTAAAAGCAGAAGAGAAGTCAACAAAAAGGATACGAACGAAAGATCCCGTGTTATTCAAATGAAGGAAAGCATTATGAAGGAGAGTTAGGATAGCATCGTCAGTACTTCTGTGTGCTTTATAAGCAAACTGAAGAGAGTCGAGCTGCTGTTCAGTGAAAGAAAGAAGATGTCGGAGAATAATTTTTTCAAAGCATTTCATCACTACTGAAGTCAGGGCAACAGGACGGTAATCATTTAGTGCGGCTGGGTTCTTTTTCTTGGGGATAGGACAGATAGTAGATTTTTTCCAGATGCTGGGGACAGAGCAGTCCTTCAGAGACCAGTTGAAAATTTTACAGAACACGTCACACAACTGGGAAGCACATGTTTTCAGTAATTTTCCGCAGATATTGTCGGGGCCAATTGCCTTCGTGACATTCAGTTTTAAAAATAAAGATTCAACAACTTTTGCATCGATCTCAAAGTCTTCACCTGTGTTCCTATCTTTGATCTTTTCCTGCAACTGTGAGATAACACTATCCAGTTCCCTTCCCAGATCATTCCTTTCAAAGCGACAGTAGAAATCATTCAGTTTATTTGAAAAATCAATCTGTTCATCCTTTTCCATTTTACAAGCTACTGTTTTCCTTTTCGTTTCTCCAGTGATAATTTTTAACCCATCCCATGCATCTGCCATTCTTCCCGTCTGAAACTGTTGCTCTACTTTTGACTTGAATTCCCTCTGTCCCCTTCGTAATTCACCTCTAAGCTTCTTTTTTCAATCCTCGGGACAGTTCTAGTGATGGTGACAGTGACATAGCTGAGACAAGCCAGCCGATGGAAGATGAAGAGGTTGACACGCCCACCTCCAATGAACTGAACCTGATCATCAGTCTTGGCTGTTTGCAGTCAATCATCACTGCTAGTGGCATTCTTTGCCCGGAATGCAACAAACCGGTGAGTGATTTTTCCCCACAGTTGATCAGAAATCTGTAATCTGTGTGTGAGGAAGGAGTAATTGTGGTGTGTGTGTGTGTGTGTGTGTGTGTGTGTGTGTGTGTGAGGGGTTGGGTGGGGGGGGAGTGAGGAGTAACTGTGTATCACTGTAGGCCTGTGTGTGTGTGTGTGTGTGTGTGTGTGTGGTGGGTTGTTATGGAAGTGGGGTGGGGGGTGGGGGTTAGGGAGTAACTGTAAGTGTTGGAAGAAGCACAGGGAAGCTTCAGTGTGTGTGTGTGAGTCCATGATCCTTTGGATAATGCAAAAGTGTAGAGATGTGTGGGGGTGTATGTGTGAAGATGATTACACTGAGAACAGAAGAACAAAAACTGATTGTGAGTACATAATTATTTTTTCTCCAGTGTATTCCGTTTGCAGCTCAAAACTTTTGTTTTTCAGGTTGAATAGAATGCAGAACAGGGGACTTGATTCAACCTTTCTTTTTAAAAAAATTATTGGAGTTTATTATTTTTTTTATTGGTTTCTTTAGGATTGTTTCTCAGTCATTATTGTGTTTTTCAGCAGCTGGCTGTGCTTGGGTGAATTTTTTTTAATTTCTTTATATTTCTTTTATATTTTTTCGGCGGCTGGCTGTACTTGGGGACATTTTTTTTATTTCTTTACTTTTTTAATTCATAAAAACAGCTTTTTCAATCATCATCATCATTGTGTTTTTCAGCGGCTGGCAGTGCGTGAAGGAGGGAAGGACTTCCGCAAGGGTTCTGCCTTTCTTCTGGAGCTACGCTGCACGGACTGCGGAAAGCTATCAGCTGATTGGACTTAGAGAAATCCGACACCATCCACACGGGCTACGATATCAACAGGCGCCTCGTGACTGTTGCTACAGCTAGTGGCCTGTCCTTCACACAGACCAAGAGGTTGCTTGCACTGATGGGCATGCTAGCACCCATGAGTGAGCCATCCTGGTATTTTTACAAGAATAGGCTGCATTTGGGGGCGAAAAAGGCAGCAGACAAACATCTCTCAAAGCCCACCTCTTTCCGGAATACCTCTCTCATACGCTTCCTGTTTACGTTTCTGGTCGACAATATCCCTTCAATTTCCATTTTTTGTCTTGTTTTTGAATCCGCATTATGCATGTGTGTGAATGACTGGTGTAAAAGCGCTTTGGTTTGTCTTTTGCACAAGATTCAGTGGTATATACATTATCATTGTATTCCTCCTCTTCCTTCTCCTTCTCCTAATTAAAAAGGAAGAAACAAAGCAGACAAGACCAGGAAAACAAAGCAAGAAATGCTGACAAAACAAAAATAGATTATATTCCATATTCCATGGGTAAATGTAAAGTCAGCTCAGGACATTACAGCTTAGATTGACCCATAAAACATTTTGCTTTGTATTGCATTGTATTGTATTGTATTGTATTGTATTGACTTCAGCCACCACAGATTTTATCTGCGTGTGGATTCACTTTGCTGTCCTTAGGGTGAGCTTGTCGCCATCACTCGTCACTCAACGGAGTAAAAACAATATCCTGGTCCGCTAGGGACACGAACTCGTGGACGCTAGCTTCCTCATCGGGCGCGTTACCACCAGACCACCGCTCAACTGAAGATCGCAGCCATAGTAACATACCCCCATCTCACAACTTATTATACAGCTCTGTCTCTCTCTATCTCTCTCTGATGGCTACATATAGGAATCTGTCTGTCTGTCTGCCTGTTGTTATTTCACCTCCATACACTTTCATATTGCTGTTGCACCCATATCCTCGGTCAAATTGTTACAACACCAATGTTCACGTTCTTAGTCTTACTACACCCTGCACAAGTTCGTATTTCTTTACTGGTCAAACTGGAATCTGACTGGTTAATTCAGTTCAATTCAATTCAATTCAAAATACTTTATTATCTGCTTCAACCAAAAACAGAAAATTCTCTTTAGGCTCACTTAAAATAAAATAGAATGTCCGTCAGCAAAAATCAAAGAGAAAAAAAACAACAAAAAAACTGACACACCCTTCACTTATCACCATGCACACATCAATTATTATGTAAAAAGAAAAAAAACATGTGGTTTTCATGTCTTTTCAGGTTTGATCCATTTCGGAATTGATCCAACACTGAATTAAGAAATGAGAGCTAATTGAACTTTTGAAGCCGGGGCGATCATCGAGAGCACCGAGAAGCCATCTTCAGCTTTCTGTTGCAAACGGGGTGTGTCTCAGAGTTTGCGGCCATTGGTTGAAATGATCACATGGCTACAACTGTGCTTGACACACATCATCTGATTTTGTTGCGTTGTTCACACACACACACACACACACACACACACGATATATATATTACTGAGGTAAATACCAAGACTGGTAAAAAAAAATATATATATATATCAACAACAGTAGGCGCTTCATGTCTTTAAAACTTGTATTCAGCTTCTTCAGGCAAGGGTACAAAAGTGCCTGAAGAAAGCTGTTTTTACAGCGAAAATTTGCTGCTTTTTTAGAATACAAGTATTGTAGTATGTCTGTGTTCTCCGGAGATGGCTCACTTGGACTGACAGACGTGAAACACACACACACACACACACACACACACACACACAAACGGAGCCACCACACGAAAGGTTTTAGAGACACTTGGGTCATGGCAAGTGACTCTCACGTTTCATGTGATGGTTCCAAGCCTAGGCTGTGCTGTATGTGCGGGATTTCTTCACGGCGGTCCTTCAACCACCTGGCGCAACAGACCATTGTTCAGCTCTGCAACGTCCTTGTCCATCAGCGCCCTGCTGGGGAATATGGCCACTGTGTCTGGCAGCCACTGCAGAAAAAAACTCAACAACCTTGGCCTTTGCAATGAGAGACTCGAGATGTTCGTTCGTTTATTTATTTATAGTCTGTTCATCTAAGATGATGAAATTAGACTGAAAATAAAAGATATTATTATTATTTGGATTATTATTATTTCTAATTTCTATCATAATGGTTATTGTTATTATTAATTAGAAATCGACATTTCTGTATATTCGAATGAAAAGGGGGGCGGTTGAGGTTGGAGTGGAGGGGGTGTGAGGGGGAGGGGACTAAGAAAGGAAGAGAGAGAGAGAGAGAGAGAGAGAGAGAGAGAGAGAGAGAACAGAATGTGGAAAAGATAAGTACAAAATCTAAAATGGAGAGGGTGAGTGTCAGTGATTGGAGAAAGAAAAACAACAACATAATACTGGAAGGGTGTGTGTGAGAGGCGGACGGGGGAAGTGGGATTAGGCCCCCCCCCGCCCCCACCCCTCTCTTGAGTATGCATGCGTGTGTGGGTATGCACAAAACGTGGCCCATTTTTTTGCTATTACAGCCACATACTTAATATTATAAGGCACACCATAAAATAGATTAAAACTAGTCAAATGAAAGAATCGACAATAACTGTCAATAGACTACACACACACACACGCGCGCGCTTGCTTGTAATACCGTATGGAGAGAGTTGAAATGAATGAAGTTTAGTTTCAGAGGGTAACAGAGAAGCAAGACAATGTCCCCCCCCCACCCACCCCCCAACTAACCATCGAAGAGGAAACAAAATTAATGTAGAAATCAATTGAAACAAGAGAGGCAAGGCCTTCAAGACTCACTTGTGATACAACTTAAAAAAAAAAAAAATCGTTAAAATGTGTTCTGTATTTGTTATTATAAAGCTTCGGGTTAAAAGAAAAATAAAAAATAAAAATAAAAAGTCCTAACGGCAGATTCGAACCCCGCGTGCTCGGGTAAGAAGAAACTGTCTTACCCATTACACTATCGTGGCTCCTTAGTTGGTGTTCAAAAATATATAATTTAAACATGCTTTTTTAAAGGGTGATAAATCGATTGCGTTATTCGCAGTGAAAACGCTGTTTAAATCATATTGTTCTGGTGTATCTTGGGCATTCAAAAGATCTTTAAGGGCAATTAAAAATTCTTTTTAAGTCCGCGGTAAAGGAGACGTGGCTATCGCCGTAATCACACTGCAACATTTAGCCGTTTTCTCTGGATCTAGATAGATGTACGAGTTTAGTTACACCTAGTTGACACGGTCGATTCAATTTCTCTTTTATGTTCATTCTAGTTTTATAGTTTTAAAGTTGATATGAAAATTGAGTATTTTGTTAAACTAATAACATGTAGAGCCAAGTACAAGTACTTCTAAACGTCGAATGAAGTGAAAAGGACTTCATTTTGAGAAAAGTCAAGACTGGAAATTTTTACGTTTAATCAATTCAAGGGTATTAACTCTCATGGTTTATTATTTTAAACTGTGAATTACGACTGATTCTGAGGATATTTTTATGGCAGTTTGGGGCATAATCCAGTAAGTGATGAGGCGTTCACAAATCATTCTCTGAATAAATATTTAATGGTCTCCTTCTCCAACTGTCTATCACAAGTTATCGTGTATTGTCGATTGAATATAGGATTGAACGGGCAGGTCAACAACTTGAAACAAAATGGCGTCGTTCGCGTTCGCGAAGAATATGAGCACGCGCTTTGAATGTGTATAAATATGTGTACTCAACTGATTTTTGCCCATGACCTTCAGGGCTCAGCCAATAGATCTATAAAGTCCAGTCCACTCATCTTATTGATTTTAGTATTTTCCGAAAAAGACCACTTTGGCGAATGAATATAGTGAAAGCCCTGTTCACTGAGAGTAAAACACACAAGCTTTTTATGTATTGAGTATAATTTCAGAATGCAATGTTTAAGATGAGAAAGATCAGTTTAAAGCAAATTAAGTCCCCTAGCATTAATTACAGATTAATTTCCCTTTTTTTACTATCTGCACCAAAGACATGCAAAATAAATATAACTTCCATTCTTAGCAAAAGAAGTTCCTGTTTAATTGAACAACAAATTATAAAAATGACTGGTCTTGTTGTTGTGTCAGAATATCAGACCAAAGTGCCAAGTTTAGAGAAAAAACAAACAACCCCCCCCCAGTAAATTCAGTTTGCATATAATTTAGCTTCTTTTAACTCTTTCCATACGAACGGCGAAAGAGACGACGTTAACAGCGTTTCACCCCAGTTACCATCATCAAAATATTGCAAGTGGAAGGCTCTTATACTGAAGACGTGAATGTTGACAAAGAATACCACAATTCTGACGACGGAAGCTAAAGTTTGGGTCATTCAGACACCCACTGGACATCCGAGGGGTCTGTGTAGAGGAGAAGAGAGGACTGGCCGTACTGAGTGAGTTAAAATTTGTTTTTTTTTGCCCATCCGAAAGGTGCAATATTGTTTCAAACAAGATGACTGGAAAGAACTGAATTTTTCCTATTTTTATGCCAAATTTGGTGTCAACTGACAAAGTATTTGCAGAGAAAATGGCAATGTTAAAGTCTACCACACACACACACACACACACACACACACAGAGAGAGAGAGAGAGAGAGAGAGAGAGAGATAACTGAACACCGGGTTAAAACATAGACTCACTTTGTTTACACAAGTGAGTCAAAATTCTCTCTCTCTCTCTCTCTCTCTCTCTCTCTCTCTGTATGTGTGACTGTGCGAGGTGTCAGTGTATGCATTTTGAATCGACGGATGTGATTATTTCCTTCCCTTTTTGTTGCTGTCTGTGCCGCTCTTCGGGCTGTGGGGCCTACGCCAGCCACTCCTACACGTTGGGTGATCGCATCAACTGGGGCTGGGGCTGTGTGTGGCTCCCTTGGTTGTGAGGAGCTGAGACCGGCTGCTGTGGAAGGTGGGGTCGATGCTCTCTCCGTTGTGGCAGCTTTGGTCAGCTATGAGGTGTTGGGGCCGATGATGTCAATGTCGAGTTAGTTGCATTGAGCTGTGACTGGCTGTTGTGGCAGCTTTGGTCAGCTGTGAGGTGTTGGGGCCGATGATGTCAATGTCTAGTTAGTTGCATTGAGCTGTGACTGGCTGTTGTGCCAGCTTTGGTCAGCTATGAGGTGTTGGGGCCGATGATGTCAATGTTTAGTTAATTGCAATGAGCTGTGACCATCTGCTGTGGCAGATTTGGTCAGCTGTGAGGTGTTGGGGCCGATGATGTCAATGTCTAGTTAGTTTGAATGAGCTGTGACCGGCTGTTGTGGCAGCTTTGGTCAGCTATGAGGTGTTGGGGCCGATGATGTCAATGTCGAGTTAGTTGTAATGAGTTGTGACCGGCTGTTGTGGCAGCTTTGGTCAGCTATGAGGTGTTGGGGCCGATGATGTCAATGTCTAGTTAGTTGCATTGAGCTGTGACTGGCTGTTGTGCCAGCTTTGGTCAGCTATGAGGTGTTGGGGCCAATGATGTCAATGTTTAGTTAATTGCAATGAGCTGTGACCATCTGCTGTGGCAGATTTGGTCAGCTATGAGGTGTTGGGGCCGATGATATCAATGTCTAGTTAGTTGCATTGAGCTGTGACTGGCTGTTGTGCCAGCTTTGGTCAGCTATGAGGTGTTGGGGCCGATGATGTCAATGTTTAGTTAATTGCAATGAGCTGTGACCATCTGCTGTGGCAGATTTGGTCAGCTGTGAGGTGTTTGGGCCGATGATGTCAATGTCTAGTTAGTTTGAATGAGCTGTGACCGGCTGTTGTGGCAGCTTTGGTCAGCTATGAGGTGTTGGGGCCGATGATGTCAATGTCTAGTTAGTTGCATTGAGCTGTGACTGGCTGTTGTGCCAGCTTTGGTCAGCTATGAGGTGTTGGGGCCGATGATGTCAATGTTTAGTTAATTGCAATGAGCTGTGACCATCTGCTGTGGCAGATTTGGTCAGCTGTGAGGTGTTTGGGCCGATGATGTCAATGTCTAATTAGTTGCAATGAGCTGTGACCGGCTGTTGTGGCAGCTTTGGTCAGCTGTGAGGTGTTGGGGCCGATGATGTCAATGTTTAGTTAATTGCAATGAGCTGTGACCATCTGCTGTGGCAGATTTGGTCAGCTGTGAGGTGTTTGGGCCGATGATGTCAATGTCTAATTAGTTGCAATGAGCTGTGTGGGACGGCTGTTGTGGCAGCTTTGGTCAGCTGTGAGGTGTTGGGGCCGATGATGTCAATGTCTAATTAGTTGCAATGAGCTGTGTGGGACGGCTGTTGTGGCAGCTTTGGTCAGCTGTGAGGTGTTGGGGCAAGCGTGGAATCATGGCACCTGGATTGTCTCTCATGTTTGTTTTGTCTTTCTCTTCAGTTTGACCTTGAGCCTGGCTGGTGGTGGTTACTGCACACATCTGCTCCACGGTGCATGAGGCGTTCTTCAACTGGGCCCTGTTGCGATGTGGTCAGTCCGTGCCTTGAGTCCTGTTGTCATTGGAAGTCCAGGTGATCTTGTGTGTGTGTGTTTGTGCTTGAACAGTGTTTCATGTTGTTCATAGCGTGGTCGCCATCATCTCAGTGCCCGCTTGCCGTCGCCCTGTGGACAAAGGACGTGCTCAAAGCCATTCCGATCCTCTCCAACCCGTGCATTCAAGTCTCCCATGACCAATAAGATGTCACAGCAGTTGCTCCACCACATCTCGAATCCTCAAGGACCTGTGGTGCTTGTCTGATTGTAGAATTCATTATAAAACGATGTTGTTGCTACTGCTCATTATGATGTTAAGGCCCCAAGGAAATGAATATATGAGTCTGTTGGTCTCAATCTCTTGCTCACTCGCACGTTTGGTGTCTTCATCTGACACAAAGATCCTCTCTGTGCCGCTGAAACTGCACGCGTGTGCGTTTTGTGTGTGCGCGCGCATGCGTTTGCAAGCAGGTGTGTGTTTGCAGAC
>NC_134901.1:14177558-14186566 GCF_041734735.1 Babylonia areolata
GTATTCATATATATATATATATAAATGTCGGGAACAGAACAAAGGACTGTATGCGAAATTCGTCGATCTCACGAAAGCTTTCGACACCGTGAGCAGAAAAGGTCTGTGGGAGATCATGAAACGTCTAGGATGCCCCCCAAAATTCCTCAGCATGGTCATCCAACTACATGAGGAACAGCGTGGACAGGTCAGACACAGCAACGACCTTTCGGAGCCCTTCCCAATTGGAAACGGAGTGAAACAAGGTTGTGTCCTCGCGCCGACCCTCTTCACGATCTTCTTCAGCATGATGCTCCAACAGGCCACTGAAGATCTTGGCGACGACGACGGTATCTTCATCAGATACCGCACTGATGGCAGCCTATTCAACCTGAGGCGGCTACAGGCCCACACCAAGACACTGGAGCAACTCATCAGAGAGCTTCTGTTTGCCGACGATGCTGCCCTCGTCGCCCATACAGAAGCGGCCCTGCAGCGTATAACGTCCTGCTTCGCAGAGGCTGCGCAGCTCTTCGGCCTAGAAGTCAGTCTGAAAAAGACGGAAGTTCTCCACCAGCCTGCCCCACGGGAAGAATTCCACGCTCCTCACATCAACATCGGTGAGACAGAGCTGAAGTCGGTCCACCAGTTCAGCTACCTAGGCTGCACCATCTCGTCTGACGCCAAGATCGACAAGGAGATCGACAACAGACTTGCAAAGGCAAACAGCGCATTCGGCAGGCTGTACAAGAGAGTGTGGAACAACAAACACCTGAAGAAAGACACAAAGATCAGCGTGTACAGAGCTGTTGTACTGCCCACCCTGTTGTATGGCTCCGAAACCTGGGTCACCTACCGGCACCACATACGACTGCTTGATCGCTTTCACCAGCGCTGCCTTCGCACCATCCTCAGCATCCACTGGAGTGACTACATCACAAATGTCGAGGTCCTGGAGCAGGCAAAGACTATCAGCATCGAGGCAGTGCTGCTAAAGACCCAGCTACGTTGGGCAGGGCACGTGTCCAGGATGGAGGACCACCGCCTGCCCAAGATCGCGCTGTATGGCGAACTGTCCACTGGCCACCGTGACAGAGGAGCACCCAAGAAGAGATACAAAGACTCCTTGAAGAAAGCTCTCGGTGCCTGTCACATTGACCATCGCCAGTGGTCCGCAGTAGCCGCTGATCGAGAGACCTGGCGACGCACCATCCACCAAGCTGTCTCCTTCGAAAACAACCGCAGGGCCAGCCTTGAGGACAAACGCAGAAGGAGGAAGAACCACGACGCTGCAGCCGCGAACCCAGACCAGACTTTCCCTTGCAACCGCTGTGGCCGACTCTGCTTTTCCCGCATTGGCCTTGTCAGCCATGAGCGTGCCTGCATCAGACGTGGACAACGCCCTTCCTAGATCTTCGTCAGCGAAGCCAGGCCATGAATGAATGATATATATATATATATATATATATATATATATATATATATATATATATATATATATATATGTGTGTGTGTGTGTGTGTGTGTGTGTGTGTGTGTGTGTGTGTGTGTGTGTGTGTGTGTGTATGTGTGTAATCAATGAAAAATCACAACATCACAACAACAGTCCTACGAAATCAATGAAAAATTATATGTATACACATTCATATATCAACATTTTTTGTTTCTGATAATGATATATTGGTGTTATTCATACGACGAATATAATAGAGATTAAGAGTTAAGCCTCTCATGAAAGGATGTACATGAACGTATTAAAACAATATGTCAAACTAAGGTACAACCCAGCACATTTTATCAGTTTGGTTGGGGGGAAAAAAAGAGTGCATTCAAAGGGTTGTCCCTCACACTACACAGTCTCTGAGTTGACCGCCTCGTCCGACGTACACATATGTATGACAAAGGTTGAACAAAAAGGGAAAAAAGAGGAAAATACATCAAGCTGAATTAGAAACAGAAAAGCAACCAGACACAGCACTTGATTTTTATCATGCAATAAAAAAAAAGAGAACTATAACAACATACATATAAAAAAAACAGCACAATTTCAGAATAAGCACTACTGGAATTTATAACTAAAATAGCAGGTTCAGTGCAAAAACGGAACATTCTAGCATGCAGTTCTTGTAAATTAAAATGAACAGCAAGAAACATCATTCCGAAGAACTGACTCAAATTTAATCATATTTTTCAAATTTGTAGGCTCAAAAAGTAAAACCAAATATTTGAACAAATATGCTTCCGTTTTTAGAATACAATCTCATTCATTTGTATCTAATTCTTTTACAGTACAAAACTCAAAATGATACAGCAAAAGTAAATAAGCATAAATGATGACATGAAAACTGTAAAGAATGATGGACTTATTGTAGTTGAATTTGCAGTAGGTTAGGTTAACAGTCCTTTAACTCCTGTATCACTTCACACAACAACGTTTATGTTTATAAGGAATATAAATGATTAATTGATAATTTGTAGCACATTAGTCACTTGATATTTTTCCATTTGTAATTTGAATACAGATACTCAGTAATGTTCACTTCATGAGTGAGTTGTCCATTCCTGTCCACCCATCAACGTCATAAACAGCAAAACACCAAAACACTTCAACAGTCCGAGGAATTCAAGAAATCCGGGAAGAGTCAGTCAATTTCATGTGCCGTCCACTTGCGTCCACTGATCAACATCACAAAGAGCACATCACCTCAACAGTCCGTGCTCACTGATCAACATCACAAAGAACTATTCACTGATCAACCTCACAAAGAGCTGTTCACTGATCAACCTCACAAAGAGCTGTTCATTGATCAACCTCACAAAGAGCTGTTCACTGATCAATCTCACAAAAAGCACATCATGACAACAGTCCGTGTTCACTGATCAACATCACAAAGAGCTGTTCATTGATCAACCTCACAAAGAGCTGTTCACTGATCAACCTCACAAACAGCTGTTCACTGATCAACATCACAAAGAGCACATCACCACAACAGTCCGTGTTCACTGATCAACATCACAAAGAGCTGTTCACTGATCAACCTCACAAAGAGCTGTTCACTGATCAACATCACAAAGAGCTGTTCATTGATCAACCTCACAAAGAGCTGTTCACTGATCAACCTCACAAAGAGCTGTTCACTGATCAACATCACAAAGAGCTGTTCACTTATCAACATCACAAAGCGGAGATCAACACAACAGTCCATGTTCACTGATCAACATCACAAAGAACACATCAACACAACAGTCCATGTTTACTTATCAACATCACAAAGAACACATCAACACAACAGTCCATGTTCACTGATCAACATCACAAAGAACACATCACCACAACAGTCCATGTTCACTGATCAACCTCACAAAGAACACATCACCACAACAGTCCATGTTCACTGATCAACCTCACAAAGAACACATCACCACAACAGTCCATGTTCACTGATCAACCTCACAAAGAACACATCACCACAACAGTCCATGTTCACTGATCAACATCACAAAGAACACATCACCACAACAGTCCATGTTCACTGATCAACATCACAAAGAACACATCACCACAACAGTCCATGTTCACTGATCAACATCACAAAGAACACATCACCACAACAGTCCATGTTCACTGATCAACATCACAAAGAACACATCACCACAACAGTCCATGTTCACTGATCAACATCACAAAGAAGACATCACCACAACAGTCCATGTTCACTGATCAACCTCACAAAGAACACATCACCACAACAGTCCATGTTCACTGATCAACATCACAAAGAACACATCACCACAACAGTCCATGTTCACTGATCAACATCACAAAGAGACATCACACAACAGTCCATGTTCACTGATCAACATCACAAAGAACACATCACCACAACAGTCCATGTTCACTGATCAACATCACAAAGAACACATCACCACAACAGTCCATGTTCACTGATCAACATCACAAAGAACACATCACCACAACAGTCCATGTTCACTGATCAACATCACAAAGAACACATCACCACAACAGTCCATGTTCACTGATCAACATCACAAAGAACACATCACCACAACAGTCCATGTTCACTGATCAACATCACAAAGAACACATCACCACAACAGTCCATGTTCACTGATCAACATCACAAAGAACACATCACCACAACAGTCCATGTTCACTGATCAACATCACAAAGAGGACATCACCACAACAGTCCGACGAAATCCAAAAGAAGAGTTAAGTCCTGACATCTACAATGCACAAATGCATCTGATATCACTATTATACACACATATATACTCAATATCAGAAAAGGATTTAAATACTTTGTATCAAAACTGCACACCACTGTTAAAAAATATGTAAGTTTCACACACAGAGATGTATTTTACACAAAAGTTAATTCAACACAACTATTTATGCAATATAAGGGTGACACTAAAGCAATGCAAAGTGTTTATGCTTCTGAGGACACCTTTATAATAAAACGACAGAGTACAGTTGGTTCAGAGCACGTCGCGATCAAACATTCAGAAATGTGTGATATAACACCTAGTGTGCGTTAGAAAATGGAACTTCCAAATAACAATAAAACAATGCAACGAAAGCGAAGTTCCCCGTTAAATACCTAGTTTGTTTTGACATCTAGAAATGATAATTCATACCTGCCATGACAAATGTTAGTAGCGTTGCAATTGCGAAAGATAGACGGCAGAATAATGGCCACTAACAATGCAAATTCAAATAAAGAGAAGACAAGAACGATAGTACAAGGTGCAAAGAGACATTTCACATGAAAGCAATGTCAGGTGCATCTGATATTGATAAATGTAACAGTGTCTTTTTGCCAGTAGCATGTTATGTACTCATGAATACTTGATGATGGAAGCAATGTAATTCTATGTCTCAGTGTCATGAACATCAATGGGATTTCCAACACACACACACACACACACACACACACACACACACACACACACACACATATATATATATATGTGTGTGTGTGTGAGTGTGTGTGTTTGATTACATTACATGATAAATCCAGGACCTTTTGGCACCTATCTATGAAAATACTTCCATATGGGTAAATGTGGATTTAACACTTTCGGGTTTCCTTTTCTTTATTTCATGTTTAATTTTTAAATCGCAGTCCACAACACAGAGCCCAACACACACACACACACACTTGAAATAATAGACACCAGGCAACTGTACAATAAAACAATAGAACATATACAAAGATGGGAAAATACTGTAATGTTCACAATAAACCAGGTTAACAGATGTCACTATCTGACAAACTGATATGAAATGAAATCAACAGGCGTCATGATGGTCGCATCGACACAACTGATATCAAAACAGTGCATAAACCAGCCCATAATACATCAATAGTATGTGGACAAAATATTTCTTGTCAAAGCAATGTCACTGTCACAGAACAAGATAAACCTGATGACAAAGTGAGGAAATAGTTTCTGTGCAATGGAAGCTGCTGCAAAAGCAAAAATAAATGAAATGAAATGAGTTACATCATTAATGAATACCATATGATATATCATATATAAAATCACCAGAATTTATGCTCTAAAAATTCAGTCATCCGTGCAGTGTACCCAAGTGGGCTCCAGATGCATATTTCACTTCAGGTTTTACAGCGCAGCTCCAACAGCTTTATGTGGACTGGTGCACTTTTACTTCAAAGTGAACAAAAGCTCTTTTTCATCTCGATAAATTCTTCCACCCCTTGACTTTACAACGTGTGATAGATATCTTAGCTGAGAACAACAGAGAATATCTTAGCTGAGAACAACAGAGAAGTCTTGAGAAATCTTGTCTTTAATGGGTAAAACCTTGTTCCTCCAGAACGTGTTGCAGTCCACTCTCTACTGTTCGCCTGATACTCTCAATCGTCAGACTAGGGCCAGTAGTCATACTCTTCAGATGAATAATAAGTCATTTTCATCATCTGAATACCACTGGCGATAGTCGTCAGAACTGTAGGAGTGAGACCAGGAACCAGAGCTGTTCTCTTCTCCATCACTGTCGGAACCATCATTTTCTCCATCACTGTCGGAACCATCATTTTCTATAGCAATGTCAGAACTATTGTCTGTATGCAAGAGATCAGAAAATGAGACGTAATTCTTCAAGTGTTGGGGGATGGGAAGCTGGGAGACATCTCTGTCCCGGGCAGGACTGATCTTCAGGGAGTGAGAAATCACCAGGCGGCACATGGACTTCAGACTGCGTGGTGTGGTGGATACCTCTATAAGGTATCGAGCTGCTCTCTTGATCAGGTGCTTCGACGCTTCATTTTGTCTGTTGATCTTTTCAATTTGCATCAAAAACTCCTTGTACAGGGTACATTTTCTGATACTGCGCTCAATGGTGAGGGTGAGGAGCTTTGGCATGGCGAGGAACAGTTCCCTGAAGGAACAGGATCCTTATTCATACAGCATCCGTGTTATCCCAGGCAGACCACGCATTACAGACAGTTGCACAGGTGACAGAAACGATTCGTCTTGTGTTTGCATGGCTTGGGTGATGTGTGGCTGGTGTGTGCTGAAACCAAGAGAAATGCACTCTGACACCATTTGGGTGGGCTGTGCATATGACAACACTGCATATGACAATACTGAATGACATTCGTCTGTGACAGACAGAGGATTAACTCCCTCAACCAAGAAAGGGCAAAGGTCGTTACATATGCCAAGAAGACACATCACGTGGAGAGCAGTTTTTCCCCACCTATTCACCCCTGTCCATTGGTATGTTTTCCGTGACAATGCATCCTGAATAATGTCTTCCCGACCTGCGTCAATCAGCATCTCAAGAGCAGTGCGTTGTTCACATATGTGTGTGGCAGACAGGTAAAGGGTGCTACACAAGATGATCAATGATTTCACACACGTCCATTCTCTTCCTGTGATGGCCTGATGAAGCACTGACATCCCGGTACTGTCCAGCCGAGAAGGGTCTCCTCCTCTCTTGGCTAAAGCCATCACTGTGTCCCAGTCTTCCCTCTGTGCTGCCCTTTGTATTAGTGAATCTCCTTTTTCATCAGGCATGTTGATGTCAGCATGGTGATGCAGACAGAGGTCCACAATGCCCCACTGTTGTTGACTGACAGCCTGCTGTAAAGCAATGTCACGATGCCGCACACCTGTGTCGTCCTTCTCTGTCACCAGTGGTGTGACTGCCTGCAAGGTGTCAGTGATGACAGCTGTGTGGAACAGGTCCTCTCTTTCCTGGATGGACAGCTCTTGTGTCATGCCCAGGATGCACTGACTGACCACACTTCCTTCATTCCTCTGCAAGGCACACTGCATGGTGTGCCGTCTGACTGCATCATCATCTATATAGGCCATCATCTTGCCAACCAGAATCCACTGGTTCTGTTCCATCAGTGTGGGAATAGCGTCCATGTATTGATCAGTGTTCAGTCCTTGTTCAATCATCACTCTACACACGCCCCATTGCTGGTTTCTGACCACCTCTAGAAAGGAGGGGTGTTGATCAAATGTCTGGATTCCCATTCTGAACAGCTCAGTCACCACAGACCAGGCTTTACTGGCCACTGCTGCTTTCAGGGCCCTGCTCACGTTGTCCGCCGTCGGTCTCTGTCGAACGGTGAACACAACAACCTGCCAGTCACCTTGTGCCACAGCTGACTCCAACGTTTCAAACGACACCATTCTGGATTTCAGTTCATCTTCCAGATTCGCCAATTCCAATACTCTTTGATTTTGCTCTTGTTCTTGCTTCTCACCAACTTTTACCATTTGATGATTTCCCTTGGACAGGAGCTTTTTGACTTCACTAACATCAGATTCGTCTTTGTACAGGTCGAGGACAACTTCCCAGTCTGCGTTCATGGCAACAAGGAAATGGACACGTGTCACTTCATCTTCTGTCAGTCCATGTTCTGCCAGCCGAAGACAGACATCCCACTGTTTTTTCTTGCAGGCTTTTTCCAGAGCCCAGTTCCGCTGATCGTCACTCAGGGTGTGGTCTGCCCACTGTTTGACAAGATCCCATTGCTTCCACTGCACAGCTGAGGAGAACAACATCCTCCGCACTTGTTCCCCCACGTATGTCAAATCTGCCAGGCAGATAATCTGCCATTTCCTTTCTTTCAGCGTGATTTTCAGGGCTTCTCTCTGTATTCCTGGCACTACTGGAACTGTGGTCAGAATGGACAAGAAAGGTTCTGAGTCATATCGCCAACGTTGTGGACTGTTCATGTGTCTCATGGCCGCGTGAACAAACAACAGAGCAAAGACAGGATTAAAAGTGCTGTTGTTTGTTGAAGCAACCTTAAATTCCGTACAAAGGTGATGTACACTTTGAGGCAAACTAAATGAATCTGATCTCATTTCTCTCAGAATCTTTTCAAGTGTCTCCTTCACATGAACTTCAGCAGACATAGGCTCTGTTGATATATCAAGGTGACCACACAACGACTGTGTGATTATGCTGACAGCTGAGGTGAAGAATATGTTTTTCGGCCGGTTATTGGAGAACCATTTCCATCTTTCCTCAAATTGTTCTCGTACTTTGGTGAAGACTTCAGTGCCTCTCTTCAAACCAAAGCAACAGTTTTTCAATAGTTTCCAAAACTCCTCTTCCTGATGATCTGTTGTCATTGTCTCACGCACAAAGCGAAACAACAGTCTGACACCATAACCTATGTAGCCCTGGTTAACAAGAATGTTTAAGGCAAATGGTGTCAAACCATGTTCTCTCAGAACACTGTCCAAATCCTTGTGAGCATATTGTGGAAGAACGTTCCGTATGATCTCATACAGCGATGCACGCTGGGAGGCTTGCAGCATTGCCCACTGTTTCTGGGCAGCTGAGACACGAGTATCATTCTGTACAAGTGCACAAAGTTCTTTCCACTTTCCTTCAGCAACTAATGCAAGGATATGATTGTCCACGGACACCGGACCAACCTGCCATTCGGAATGTTCCTGTCCAACATAAAGTGACAGATTGTAGACATGTACCCACAGGCCTGCAGATA
>NC_134901.1:14186666-14234166 GCF_041734735.1 Babylonia areolata
TTCAACGGACAGTCTACAAGCTTCAAAACAGATAAGTAATTTTCCTGTGATTTTGATCAATAATTTGTTATCACGTTATTGTTAATCTTTGAACTATTAGTAACTTATTGAGAGGGCTCAAAACTCACACACACAATCACTTATCTTTGTGAGGACAAAGTGATATTTCTGTGTAATTGACTGATAATTTGTTCTCGCGTTGTTGTTTAATTATTGAATTATTAGTGAATCACAGAGAGGGCCAAAAATGTGTAGAGCACCGGGGTACAAAACCACGCTTGATGACCATTGGGTTATGTAATGCCCAGCGGACCCCCATCTCGAGTGTGGGCTGGCGAGCAAGCAGGCAGGCTTCGAAAAGGTGTAGATACAAATGTGTATCTGAAAACTGGATGTTAATACCACCCAGTCAGTCAGTGTAAACGTCTACCAGGTGTTAAAAGCACCACTGGTTATTTCAACGGACAGTCTACAAGCTTCAAAACAGATAAGTAATTTTCCTGTGATTTTGATCAATAATTTGTTATCACGTTATTGTTTAATCTTTGAACTATTAGTAAATTATTGAGAGGGCTCAAAACTCACACACACAATCACTTATCTTTGTGAGGACAAAGTGATATTTCTGTGTAATTGACTGATAATTTGTTCTCGCGTTGTTGTTTAATTATTGAATTATTAGTGAATCACAGAGAGGGCCAAAAATGTGTAGAGCACCGGGTACAAACCACGCTTGATGACCATTGGGTTATGTAATGCCCAGTGGACCCCATCTCGAGTGTGGGCTGGCGAGCAAGCAGGCAGGCTTCGAAAAGGTGTAGATACAAATGTGTATCTGAAAACTGGATGTTAATACCACCCAGTCAGTCAGTGTAAAAGTCTACCAGGTGTTAAAAGCACCACTGGTTATTTCAACGGACAGTCTACAAGCTTCAAAACAGATAAGTAATTTTCCTGTGATTTTGATCAATAATTTTTTATCACGTTATTGTTTAATCTTTGAACTATTAGTAACTTATTGAGAGGGCTCAAAACTCACACACACAATCACTTATCTTTGTGAGGACAAAGTGATATTTCTGTGTAACTGACTGATAATTTGTTCTCACGTTGTTGTTTAATTATTGAATTATTAGTGAATCACAGAGAGGGCCAAAAATGTGTAGAGCACCGGGTACAAACCACGCTTGATGACCATTGGGTTATGTAATGCCCAGCGGACCCCATCTCGAGTGTGGGCTGGCGAGCAAGCAGGCAGGCTTCGAAAAGGTGTAGATACAAATGTGTATCTGAAAACTGGATGTTAATACCACCCAGTCAGTCAGTGTAAAAGTCTACCAGGTGTTAAAAGCACCACTGGTTATTTCAACGGACAGTCTACAAGCTTCAAAACAGATAAGTAATTTTCCTGTGATTTTGATCAATAATTTGTTATCACGTTATTGTTTAATCTTTGAACTATTAGTAACTTATTGAGAGGGCTCAAAACTCACACACACAATCACTTATCTTTGTGAGGACAAAGTGATATTTCTGTGTAACTGACTGATAATTTGTTCTCGCGTTGTTGTTTAATTATTGAATTATTAGTGAATCACAGAGAGGGCCAAAAATGTGTAGAGCACCGGGTACAAACCACGCTTGATGACCATTGGGTTATGTAATGCCCAGTGGACCCCATCTCGAGTGTGGGCTGGCGAGCAAGCAGGCAGGCTTCGAAAAGGTGTAGATACAAATGTGTATCTGAAAACTGGATGTTAATACCACCCAGTCAGTCAGTGTAAAAGTCTACCAGGTGTTAAAAGCACCACTGGTTATTTCAACGGACAGTCTACAAGCTTCAAAACAGATAAGTAATTTTCCTGTGATTTTGATCAATAATTTGTTATCACGTTATTGTTTAATCTTTGAACTATTAGTAAATTATTGGGAGGGCTCAAAACTCACACACACAATCACTTATCTTTGTGAGGACAAAGTGATATTTCTGTGTAACTGACTGATAATTTGTTCTCGCGTTGTTTAATTATTGAATTATTAGTGAATCACAGAGAGGGCCAAAAATGTGTAGAGCACCGGGTACAAACCACGCTTGATGACCATTGGGTTATGTAATGCCCAGGGGACCCCATCTCGAGTGTGGGCTGGCGAGCAAGCAGGCAGGCTTCGAAAAGGTGTAGATACAAATGTGTATCTGAAAACTGGATGTTAATACCACCCAGTCAGTCAGTGTAAACGTCTACCAGGTGTTAAAAGCACCACTGGTTATTTCAACGGACAGTCTACAAGCTTCAAAACAGATAAGTAATTTTCCTGTGATTTTGATCAATAATTTTTTATCACGTTATTGTTTAATCTTTGAACTATTAGTAACTTATTGAGAGGGCTCAAAACTCACACACACAATCACTTATCTTTGTGAGGACAAAGTGATATTTCTGTGTAACTGACTGATAATTTGTTCTCACGTTGTTGTTTAATTATTGAATTATTAGTGAATCACAGAGAGGGCCAAAAATGTGTAGAGCACCGGGTACAAACCACGCTTGATGACCATTGGGTTATGTAATGCCCAGCGGACCCCATCTCGAGTGTGGGCTGGCGAGCAAGCAGGCAGGCTTCGAAAAGGTGTAGATACAAATGTGTATCTGAAAACTGGATGTTAATACCACCCAGTCAGTCAGTGTAAAAGTCTACCAGGTGTTAAAAGCACTACTGGTTATTTCAATGGACAGTCTACAAGCTTCAAAACAGATAAGTAATTTTCCTGTGATTTTGATCAATAATTTGTTATCACGTTATTGTTTAATCTTTGAACTATTAGTAACTTATTGAGAGGGCTCAAAACTCACACACACAATCACTTATCTTTGTGAGGACAAAGTGATATTTCTGTGTAACTGACTGATAATTTGTTCTCGCGTTGTTGTTTAATTATTGAATTATTAGTGAATCACAGAGAGGGCCAAAAATGTGTAGAGCACCGGGTACAAACCACGCTTGATGACCATTGGGTTATGTAATGCCCAGCGGACCCCATCTCGAGTGTGGGCTGGCGAGCAAGCAGGCAGGCTTCGAAAAGGTGTAGATACAAATGTGTATCTGAAAACTGGATGTTAATACCACCCAGTCAGTCAGTGTAAAAGTCTACCAGGTGTTAAAAGCACTACTGGTTATTTCAATGGACAGTCTACAAGCTTCAAAACAGATAAGTAATTTTCCTGTGATTTTGATCAATAATTTGTTATCACGTTATTGTTTAATCTTTGAACTATTAGTAACTTATTGAGAGGGCTCAAAACTCACACACACAATCACTTATCTTTGTGAGGACAAAGTGATATTTCTGTGTAACTGACTGATAATTTGTTCTCGCGTTGTTGTTTAATTATTGAATTATTAGTGAATCACAGAGAGGGCCAAAAATGTGTAGAGCACCGGGTACAAACCACGCTTGATGACCATTGGGTTATGTAATGCCAAGCGGACCCCATCTCGAGTGTGGGCTGGCGAGCAAGCAGGCAGGCTTCGAAAAGGTGTAGATACAAATGTGTATCTGAAAACTGGATGTTAATACCACCCAGTCAGTCAGTGTAAAAGTCTACCAGGTGTTAAAAGCACCACTGGTTATTTCAACGGACAGTCTACAAGCTTCAAAACAGATAAGTAATTTTCCTGTGATTTTGATCAATAATTTGTTATCACGTTATTGTTTAATCTTTGAACTATTAGTAACTTATTGAGAGGGCTCAAAACTCACACACACAATCACTTATCTTTGTGAGGACAAAGTGATATTTCTGTGTAACTGACTGATAATTTGTTCTCGCGTTGTTGTTTAATTATTGAATTATTAGTGAATCACAGAGAGGGCCAAAAATGTGTAGAGCACTGGGTACAAACCACGCTTGATGACCATTGGGTTATGTAATGCCCAGTGGACCCCATCTCGAGTGTGGGCTGGCGAGCAAGCAGGCAGGCTTCGAAAAGGTGTAGATACAAATGTGTATCTGAAAACTGGATGTTAATACCACCCAGTCAGTCAGTGTAAAAGTCTACCAGGTGTTAAAAGCACCACTGGTTATTTCAACGGACAGTCTACAAGCTTCAAAACAGATAAGTAATTTTCCTGTGATTTTGATCAATAATTTGTTATCACGTTATTGTTTAATCTTTGAACTATTAGTAACTTATTGAGAGGGCTCAAAACTCACACACACAATCACTTATCTTTGTGAGGACAAAGTGATATTTCTGTGTAACTGACTCACTTGTTCTCGCGTTGTTGTTTAATTATTGAATTATTAGTGAATCACAGAGAGGGCCAAAAATGTGTAGAGCACCGGGTACAAACCACGCTTGATGACCATTGGGTTATGTAATGCCCAGCGGACCCCATCTCGAGTGTGGGCTGGCGAGCAAGCAGGCAGGCTTCGAAAAGGTGTAGATACAAATGTGTATCTGAAAACTGGATGTTAATACCACCCAGTCAGTCAGTGTAAAAGTCTACCAGGTGTTAAAAGCACCACTGGTTATTTCAACGGACAGTCTACAAGCTTCAAAACAGATAAGTAATTTTCCTGTGATTTTGATCAATAATTTGTTATCACGTTATTGTTTAATCTTTGAACTATTAGTAAATTATTGAGAGGGCTCAAAACTCACACACACAATCACTTATCTTTGTGAGGACAAAGTGATATTTCTGTGTAACTGACTGATAATTTGTTCTCGCGTTGTTGTTTAATTATTGAATTATTAGTGAATCACAGAGAGGGCCAAAAATGTGTAGAGCACCGGGTACAAACCACGCTTGATGACCATTGGGTTATGTAATGCCCAGTGGACCCCATCTCGAGTGTGGGCTGGCGAGCAAGCAGGCAGGCTTCGAAAAGGTGTAGATACAAATGTGTATCTGAAAACTGGATGTTAATACCACCCAGTCAGTCAGTGTAAAAGTCTACCAGGTGTTAAAAGCACCACTGGTTATTTCAACGGACAGTCTACAAGCTTCAAAACAGATAAGTAATTTTCCTGTGATTTTGATCAATAATTTGTTATCACGTTATTGTTTAATCTTTGAACTATTAGTAAATTATTGAGAGGGCTCAAAACTCACACACACAATCACTTATCTTTGTGAGGACAAAGTGATATTTCTGTGTAACTGACTGATAATTTGTTCTCGCGTTGTTGTTTAATTATTGAATTATTAGTGAATCACAGAGAGGGCCAAAAATGTGTAGAGCACCGGGTACAAACCACGCTTGATGACCATTGGGTTATGTAATGCCCAGCGGACCCCATCTCGAGTGTGGGCTGGCGAGCAAGCAGGCAGGCTTCGAAAAGGTGTAGATACAAATGTGTATCTGAAAACTGGATGTTAATACCACCCAGTCAGTCAGTGTAAAAGTCTACCAGGTGTTAAAAGCACCACTGGTTATTTCAACGGACAGTCTACAAGCTTCAAAACAGATAAGTAATTTTCCTGTGATTTTGATCAATAATTTGTTATCACGTTATTGTTTAATCTTTGAACTATTAGTAACTTATTGAGAGGGCTCAAAACTCACACACACAATCACTTATCTTTGTGAGGACAAAGTGATATTTCTGTGTAACTGACTGATAATTTGTTCTCGCGTTGTTGTTTAATTATTGAATTATTAGTGAATCACAGAGAGGGCCAAAAATGTGTAGAGCACCGGGTACAAACCACGCTTGATGACCATTGGGTTATGTAATGCCCAGCGGACCCCATCTCGAGTGTGGGCTGGCGAGCAAGCAGGCAGGCTTCGAAAAGGTGTAGATACAAATGTGTATCTGAAAACTGGATGTTAATACCACCCAGTCAGTCAGTGTAAAAGTCTACCAGGTGTTAAAAGCACCACTGGTTATTTCAACGGACAGTCTACAAGCTTCAAAACAGATAAGTAATTTTCCTGTGATTTTGATCAATAATTTGTTATCACGTTATTGTTTAATCTTTGAACTATTAGTAACTTATTGAGAGGGCTCAAAACTCACACACACAATCACTTATCTTTGTGAGGACAAAGTGATATTTCTGTGTAACTGACTGATAATTTGTTCTCGCGTTGTTGTTTAATTATTGAATTATTAGTGAATCACAGAGAGGGCCAAAAATGTGTAGAGCACCGGGTACAAACCACGCTTGATGACCATTGGGTTATGTAATGCCCAGCGGACCCCATCTCGAGTGTGGGCTGGCGAGCAAGCAGGCAGGCTTCGAAAAGGTGTAGATACAAATGTGTATCTGAAAACTGGATGTTAATACCACCCAGTCAGTCAGTGTAAAAGTCTACCAGGTGTTAAAAGCACCACTGGTTATTTCAACGGACAGTCTACAAGCTTCAAAACAGATAAGTAATTTTCCTGTGATTTTGATCAATAATTTGTTATCACGTTATTGTTTAATCTTTGAACTATTAGTAAATTATTGAGAGGGCTCAAAACTCACACACACAATCACTTATCTTTGTGAGGACAAAGTGATATTTCTGTGTAACTGACTGATAATTTGTTCTCGCGTTGTTGTTTAATTATTGAATTATTAGTGAATCACAGAGAGGGCCAAAAATGTGTAGAGCACCGGGTACAAACCACGCTTGATGACCATTGGGTTATGTAATGCCCAGCGGACCCCATCTCGAGTGTGGGCTGGCGAGCAAGCAGGCAGGCTTCGAAAAGGTGTAGATACAAATGTGTATCTGAAAACTGGATGTTAATACCACCCAGTCAGTCAGTGTAAAAGTCTACCAGGTGTTAAAAGCACCACTGGTTATTTCAACGGACAGTCTACAAGCTTCAAAACAGATAAGTAATTTTCCTGTGATTTTGATCAATAATTTGTTATCACGTTATTGTTTAATCTTTGAACTATTAGTAAATTATTGAGAGGGCTCAAAACTCACACACACAATCACTTATCTTTGTGAGGACAAAGTGATATTTCTGTGTAACTGACTGATAATTTGTTCTCGCGTTGTTGTTTAATTATTGAATTATTAGTGAATCACAGAGAGGGCCAAAAATGTGTAGAGCACCGGGTACAAACCACGCTTGATGACCATTGGGTTATGTAATGCCCAGTGGACCCCATCTCGAGTGTGGGCTGGCGAGCAAGCAGGCAGGCTTCGAAAAGGTGTAGATACAAATGTGTATCTGAAAACTGGATGTTAATACCACCCAGTCAGTCAGTGTAAAAGTCTACCAGGTGTTAAAAGCACCACTGGTTATTTCAACGGACAGTCTACAAGCTTCAAAACAGATAAGTAATTTTCCTGTGATTTTGATCAATAATTTGTTATCACGTTATTGTTTAATCTTTGAACTATTAGTAAATTATTGAGAGGGCTCAAAACTCACACACACAATCACTTATCTTTGTGAGGACAAAGTGATATTTCTGTGTAACTGACTGATAATTTGTTCTCGCGTTGTTGTTTAATTATTGAATTATTAGTGAATCACAGAGAGGGCCAAAAATGTGTAGAGCACCGGGTACAAACCACGCTTGATGACCATTGGGTTATGTAATGCCCAGCGGACCCCATCTCGAGTGTGGGCTGGCGAGCAAGCAGGCAGGCTTCGAAAAGGTGTAGATACAAATGTGTATCTGAAAACTGGATGTTAATACCACCCAGTCAGTCAGTGTAAAAGTCTACCAGGTGTTAAAAGCACCACTGGTTATTTCAACGGACAGTCTACAAGCTTCAAAACAGATAAGTAATTTTCCTGTGATTTTGATCAATAATTTGTTATCACGTTATTGTTTAATCTTTGAACTATTAGTAAATTATTGAGAGGGCTCAAAACTCACACACACAATCACTTATCTTTGTGAGGACAAAGTGATATTTCTGTGTAACTGACTGATAATTTGTTCTCGCGTTGTTGTTTAATTATTGAATTATTAGTGAATCACAGAGAGGGCCAAAAATGTGTAGAGCACCGGGTACAAACCACGCTTGATGACCATTGGGTTATGTAATGCCCAGTGGACCCCATCTCGAGTGTGGGCTGGCGAGCAAGCAGGCAGGCTTCGAAAAGGTGTAGATACAAATGTGTATCTGAAAACTGGATGTTAATACCACCCAGTCAGTCAGTGTAAAAGTCTACCAGGTGTTAAAAGCACCACTGGTTATTTCAACGGACAGTCTACAAGCTTCAAAACAGATAAGTAATTTTCCTGTGATTTTGATCAATAATTTGTTATCACGTTATTGTTTAATCTTTGAACTATTAGTAACTTATTGAGAGGGCTCAAAACTCACACACACAATCACTTATCTTTGTGAGGACAAAGTGATATTTCTGTGTAACTGACTGATAATTTGTTCTCGCGTTGTTGTTTAATTATTGAATTATTAGTGAATCACAGAGAGGGCCAAAAATGTGTAGAGCACCGGGTACAAACCACGCTTGATGACCATTGGGTTATGTAATGCCCAGTGGACCCCATCTCGAGTGTGGGCTGGCGAGCAAGCAGGCAGGCTTCGAAAAGGTGTAGATACAAATGTGTATCTGAAAACTGGATGTTAATACCACCCAGTCAGTCAGTGTAAAAGTCTACCAGGTGTTAAAAGCACCACTGGTTATTTCAACGGACAGTCTACAAGCTTCAAAACAGATAAGTAATTTTCCTGTGATTTTGATCAATAATTTGTTATCACGTTATTGTTTAATCTTTGAACTATTAGTAACTTATTGAGAGGGCTCAAAACTCACACACACAATCACTTATCTTTGTGAGGACAAAGTGATATTTCTGTGTAACTGACTGATAATTTGTTCTCGCGTTGTTGTTTAATTATTGAATTATTAGTGAATCACAGAGAGGGCCAAAAATGTGTAGAGCACCGGGTACAAACCACGCTTGATGACCATTGGGTTATGTAATGCCCAGTGGACCCCATCTCGAGTGTGGGCTGGCGAGCAAGCAGGCAGGCTTCGAAAAGGTGTAGATACAAATGTGTATCTGAAAACTGGATGTTAATACCACCCAGTCAGTCAGTGTAAAAGTCTACCAGGTGTTAAAAGCACCACTGGTTATTTCAACGGACAGTCTACAAGCTTCAAAACAGATAAGTAATTTTCCTGTGATTTTGATCAATAATTTGTTATCACGTTATTGTTTAATCTTTGAACTATTAGTAAATTATTGAGAGGGCTCAAAACTCACACACACAATCACTTATCTTTGTGAGGACAAAGTGATATTTCTGTGTAACTGACTGATAATTTGTTCTCGCGTTGTTGTTTAATTATTGAATTATTAGTGAATCACAGAGAGGGCCAAAAATGTGTAGAGCACCGGGTACAAACCACGCTTGATGACCATTGGGTTATGTAATGCCCAGTGGACCCCATCTCGAGTGTGGGCTGGCGAGCAAGCAGGCAGGCTTCGAAAAGGTGTAGATACAAATGTGTATCTGAAAACTGGATGTTAATACCACCCAGTCAGTCAGTGTAAAAGTCTACCAGGTGTTAAAAGCACCACTGGTTATTTCAACGGACAGTCTACAAGCTTCAAAACAGATAAGTAATTTTCCTGTGATTTTGATCAATAATTTGTTATCACGTTATTGTTTAATCTTTGAACTATTAGTAACTTATTGAGAGGGCTCAAAACTCACACACACAATCACTTATCTTTGTGAGGACAAAGTGATATTTCTGTGTAACTGACTGATAATTTGTTCTCGCGTTGTTGTTTAATTATTGAATTATTAGTGAATCACAGAGAGGGCCAAAAATGTGTAGAGCACCGGGTACAAACCACGCTTGATGACCATTGGGTTATGTAATGCCCAGCGGACCCCATCTCGAGTGTGGGCTGGCGAGCAAGCAGGCAGGCTTCGAAAAGGTGTAGATACAAATGTGTATCTGAAAACTGGATGTTAATACCACCCAGTCAGTCAGTGTAAAAGTCTACCAGGTGTTAAAAGCACCACTGGTTATTTCAACGGACAGTCTACAAGCTTCAAAACAGATAAGTAATTTTCCTGTGATTTTGATCAATAATTTGTTATCACGTTATTGTTTAATCTTTGAACTATTAGTAACTTATTGAGAGGGCTCAAAACTCACACACACAATCACTTATCTTTGTGAGGACAAAGTGATATTTCTGTGTAACTGACTCATAATTTGTTCTCGCGTTGTTGTTTAATTATTGAATTATTAGTGAATCACAGAGAGGGCCAAAAATGTGTAGAGCACCGGGTACAAACCACGCTTGATGACCATTGGGTTATGTAATGCCCAGTGGACCCCATCTCGAGTGTGGGCTGGCGAGCAAGCAGGCAGGCTTCGAAAAGGTGTAGATACAAATGTGTATCTGAAAACTGGATGTTAATACCACCCAGTCAGTCAGTGTAAAAGTCTACCAGGTGTTAAAAGCACCACTGGTTATTTCAACGGACAGTCTACAAGCTTCAAAACAGATAAGTAATTTTCCTGTGATTTTGATCAATAATTTGTTATCACGTTATTGTTTAATCTTTGAACTATTAGTAACTTATTGAGAGGGCTCAAAACTCACACACACAATCACTTATCTTTGTGAGGACAAAGTGATATTTCTGTGTAACTGACTGATAATTTGTTCTCGCGTTGTTGTTTAATTATTGAATTATTAGTGAATCACAGAGAGGGCCAAAAATGTGTAGAGCACCGGGTACAAACCACGCTTGATGACCATTGGGTTATGTAATGCCCAGTGGACCCCATCTCGAGTGTGGGCTGGCGAGCAAGCAGGCAGGCTTCGAAAAGGTGTAGATACAAATGTGTATCTGAAAACTGGATGTTAATACCACCCAGTCAGTCAGTGTAAAAGTCTACCAGGTGTTAAAAGCACCACTGGTTATTTCAACGGACAGTCTACAAGCTTCAAAACAGATAAGTAATTTTCCTGTGATTTTGATCAATAATTTGTTATCACGTTATTGTTTAATCTTTGAACTATTAGTAAATTATTGAGAGGGCTCAAAACTCACACACACAATCACTTATCTTTGTGAGGACAAAGTGATATTTCTGTGTAACTGACTGATAATTTGTTCTCGCGTTGTTGTTTAATTATTGAATTATTAGTGAATCACAGAGAGGGCCAAAAATGTGTAGAGCACCGGGTACAAACCACGCTTGATGACCATTGGGTTATGTAATGCCCAGTGGACCCCATCTCGAGTGTGGGCTGGCGAGCAAGCAGGCAGGCTTCGAAAAGGTGTAGATACAAATGTGTATCTGAAAACTGGATGTTAATACCACCCAGTCAGTCAGTGTAAAAGTCTACCAGGTGTTAAAAGCACCACTGGTTATTTCAACGGACAGTCTACAAGCTTCAAAACAGATAAGTAATTTTCCTGTGATTTTGATCAATAATTTGTTATCACGTTATTGTTTAATCTTTGAACTATTAGTAAATTATTGAGAGGGCTCAAAACTCACACACACAATCACTTATCTTTGTGAGGACAAAGTGATATTTCTGTGTAACTGACTGATAATTTGTTCTCGCGTTGTTGTTTAATTATTGAATTATTAGTGAATCACAGAGAGGGCCAAAAATGTGTAGAGCACCGGGTACAAACCACGCTTGATGACCATTGGGTTATGTAATGCCCAGTGGACCCCATCTCGAGTGTGGGCTGGCGAGCAAGCAGGCAGGCTTCGAAAAGGTGTAGATACAAATGTGTATCTGAAAACTGGATGTTAATACCACCCAGTCAGTCAGTGTAAAAGTCTACCAGGTGTTAAAAGCACCACTGGTTATTTCAACGGACAGTCTACAAGCTTCAAAACAGATAAGTAATTTTCCTGTGATTTTGATCAATAATTTGTTATCACGTTATTGTTTAATCTTTGAACTATTAGTAAATTATTGAGAGGGCTCAAAACTCACACACACAATCACTTATCTTTGTGAGGACAAAGTGATATTTCTGTGTAACTGACTGATAATTTGTTCTCGCGTTGTTGTTTAATTATTGAATTATTAGTGAATCACAGAGAGGGCCAAAAATGTGTAGAGCACCGGGTACAAACCACGCTTGATGACCATTGGGTTATGTAATGCCCAGTGGACCCCATCTCGAGTGTGGGCTGGCGAGCAAGCAGGCAGGCTTCGAAAAGGTGTAGATACAAATGTGTATCTGAAAACTGGATGTTAATACCACCCAGTCAGTCAGTGTAAAAGTCTACCAGGTGTTAAAAGCACCACTGGTTATTTCAACGGACAGTCTACAAGCTTCAAAACAGATAAGTAATTTTCCTGTGATTTTGATCAATAATTTGTTATCACGTTATTGTTTAATCTTTGAACTATTAGTAAATTATTGAGAGGGCTCAAAACTCACACACACAATCACTTATCTTTGTGAGGACAAAGTGATATTTCTGTGTAACTGACTGATAATTTGTTCTCGCGTTGTTGTTTAATTATTGAATTATTAGTGAATCACAGAGAGGGCCAAAAATGTGTAGAGCACCGGGTACAAACCACGCTTGATGACCATTGGGTTATGTAATGCCCAGTGGACCCCATCTCGAGTGTGGGCTGGCGAGCAAGCAGGCAGGCTTCGAAAAGGTGTAGATACAAATGTGTATCTGAAAACTGGATGTTAATACCACCCAGTCAGTCAGTGTAAAAGTCTACCAGGTGTTAAAAGCACCACTGGTTATTTCAACGGACAGTCTACAAGCTTCAAAACAGATAAGTAATTTTCCTGTGATTTTGATCAATAATTTGTTATCACGTTATTGTTTAATCTTTGAACTATTAGTAACTTATTGAGAGGGCTCAAAACTCACACACACAATCACTTATCTTTGTGAGGACAAAGTGATATTTCTGTGTAACTGACTGATAATTTGTTCTCGCGTTGTTGTTTAATTATTGAATTATTAGTGAATCACAGAGAGGGCCAAAAATGTGTAGAGCACCGGGTACAAACCACGCTTGATGACCATTGGGTTATGTAATGCCCAGTGGACCCCATCTCGAGTGTGGGCTGGCGAGCAAGCAGGCAGGCTTCGAAAAGGTGTAGATACAAATGTGTATCTGAAAACTGGATGTTAATACCACCCAGTCAGTCAGTGTAAAAGTCTACCAGGTGTTAAAAGCACCACTGGTTATTTCAACGGACAGTCTACAAGCTTCAAAACAGATAAGTAATTTTCCTGTGATTTTGATCAATAATTTGTTATCACGTTACTGTTTAATCTTTGAACTCTTAGTAAATTATTGAGAGGGCTCAAAACTCACACACACAATCACTTATCTTTGTGAGGACAAAGTGATATTTCTGTGTAACTGACTGATAATTTGTTCTCGCGTTGTTGTTTAATTATTGAATTATTAGTGAATCACAGAGAGGGCCAAAAATGTGTAGAGCACCGGGTACAAACCACGCTTGATGACCATTGGGTTATGTAATGCCCAGTGGACCCCATCTCGAGTGTGGGCTGGCGAGCAAGCAGGCAGGCTTCGAAAAGGTGTAGATACAAATGTGTATCTGAAAACTGGATGTTAATACCACCCAGTCAGTCAGTGTAAAAGTCTACCAGGTGTTAAAAGCACCACTGGTTATTTCAACGGACAGTCTACAAGCTTCAAAAAAGATAAGTAATTTTCCTGTGATTTTGATCAATAATTTGTTATCACGTTATTGTTTAATCTTTGAACTATTAGTAAATTATTGAGAGGGCTCAAAACTCACACACACAATCACTTATCTTTGTGAGGACAAAGTGATATTTCTGTGTAACTGACTGATAATTTGTTCTCGCGTTGTTGTTTAATTATTGAATTATTAGTGAATCACAGAGAGGGCCAAAAATGTGTAGAGCACCGGGTACAAACCACGCTTGATGACCATTGGGTTATGTAATGCCCAGTGGACCCCATCTCGAGTGTGGGCTGGCGAGCAAGCAGGCAGGCTTCGAAAAGGTGTAGATACAAATGTGTATCTGAAAACTGGATGTTAATACCACCCAGTCAGTCAGTGTAAAAGTCTACCAGGTGTTAAAAGCACCACTGGTTATTTCAACGGACAGTCTACAAGCTTCAAAACAGATAAGTAATTTTCCTGTGATTTTGATCAATAATTTGTTATCACGTTATTGTTTAATCTTTGAACTATTAGTAACTTATTGAGAGGGCTCAAAACTCACACACACAATCACTTATCTTTGTGAGGACAAAGTGATATTTCTGTGTAACTGACTGATAATTTGTTCTCGCGTTGTTGTTTAATTATTGAATTATTAGTGAATCACAGAGAGGGCCAAAAATGTGTCGAGCACCGGGTACAAACCACGCTTGATGACCATTGGGTTATGTAATGCCCAGTGGACCCCATCTCGAGTGTGGGCTGGCGAGCAAGCAGGCAGGCTTCGAAAAGGTGTAGATACAAATGTGTATCTGAAAACTGGATGTTAATACCACCCAGTCAGTCAGTGTAAAAGTCTACCAGGTGTTAAAAGCACCACTGGTTATTTCAACGGACAGTCTACAAGCTTCAAAACAGATAAGTAATTTTCCTGTGATTTTGATCAATAATTTGTTATCACGTTATTGTTTAATCTTTGAACTATTAGTAACTTATTGAGAGGGCTCAAAACTCACACACACAATCACTTATCTTTGTGAGGACAAAGTGATATTTCTGTGTAACTGACTCATAATTTGTTCTCGCGTTGTTGTTTAATTATTGAATTATTAGTGAATCACAGAGAGGGCCAAAAATGTGTAGAGCACCGGGTACAAACCACGCTTGATGACCATTGGGTTATGTAATGCCCAGTGGACCCCATCTCGAGTGTGGGCTGGCGAGCAAGCAGGCAGGCTTCGAAAAGGTGTAGATACAAATGTGTATCTGAAAACTGGATGTTAATACCACCCAGTCAGTCAGTGTAAAAGTCTACCAGGTGTTAAAAGCACCACTGGTTATTTCAACGGACAGTCTACAAGCTTCAAAACAGATAAGTAATTTTCCTGTGATTTTGATCAATAATTTGTTATCACGTTATTGTTTAATCTTTGAACTATTAGTAAATTATTGAGAGGGCTCAAAACTCACACACACAATCACTTATCTTTGTGAGGACAAAGTGATATTTCTGTGTAACTGACTCATAATTTGTTCTCGCGTTGTTGTTTAATTATTGAATTATTAGTGAATCACAGAGAGGGCCAAAAATGTGTAGAGCACCGGGTACAAACCACGCTTGATGACCATTGGGTTATGTAATGCCCAGTGGACCCCATCTCGAGTGTGGGCTGGCGAGCAAGCAGGCAGGCTTCGAAAAGGTGTAGATACAAATGTGTATCTGAAAACTGGATGTTAATACCACCCAGTCAGTCAGTGTAAAAGTCTACCAGGTGTTAAAAGCACCACTGGTTATTTCAACGGACAGTCTACAAGCTTCAAAACAGATAAGTAATTTTCCTGTGATTTTGATCAATAATTTGTTATCACGTTATTGTTTAATCTTTGAACTATTAGTAACTTATTGAGAGGGCTCAAAACTCACACACACAATCACTTATCTTTGTGAGGACAAAGTGATATTTCTGTGTAACTGACTGATAATTTGTTCTCGCGTTGTTGTTTAATTATTGAATTATTAGTGAATCACAGAGAGGGCCAAAAATGTGTAGAGCACCGGGTACAAACCACGCTTGATGACCATTGGGTTATGTAATGCCCAGTGGACCCCATCTCGAGTGTGGGCTGGCGAGCAAGCAGGCAGGCTTCGAAAAGGTGTAGATACAAATGTGTATCTGAAAACTGGATGTTAATACCACCCAGTCAGTCAGTGTAAAAGTCTACCAGGTGTTAAAAGCACCACTGGTTATTTCAACGGACAGTCTACAAGCTTCAAAACAGATAAGTAATTTTCCTGTGATTTTGATCAATAATTTGTTATCACGTTATTGTTTAATCTTTGAACTATTAGTAAATTATTGAGAGGGCTCAAAACTCACACACACAATCACTTATCTTTGTGAGGACAAAGTGATATTTCTGTGTAACTGACTGATAATTTGTTCTCGCGTTGTTGTTTAATTATTGAATTATTAGTGAATCACAGAGAGGGCCAAAAATGTGTAGAGCACCGGGTACAAACCACGCTTGATGACCATTGGGTTATGTAATGCCCAGTGGACCCCATCTCGAGTGTGGGCTGGCGAGCAAGCAGGCAGGCTTCGAAAAGGTGTAGATACAAATGTGTATCTGAAAACTGGATGTTAATACCACCCAGTCAGTCAGTGTAAAAGTCTACCAGGTGTTAAAAGCACCACTGGTTATTTCAACGGACAGTCTACAAGCTTCAAAACAGATAAGTAATTTTCCTGTGATTTTGATCAATAATTTGTTATCACGTTATTGTTTAATCTTTGAACTATTAGTAAATTATTGAGAGGGCTCAAAACTCACACACACAATCACTTATCTTTGTGAGGACAAAGTGATATTTCTGTGTAACTGACTGATAATTTGTTCTCGCGTTGTTGTTTAATTATTGAATTATTAGTGAATCACAGAGAGGGCCAAAAATGTGTAGAGCACCGGGTACAAACCACGCTTGATGACCATTGGGTTATGTAATGCCCAGTGGACCCCATCTCGAGTGTGGGCTGGCGAGCAAGCAGGCAGGCTTCGAAAAGGTGTAGATACAAATGTGTATCTGAAAACTGGATGTTAATACCACCCAGTCAGTCAGTGTAAAAGTCTACCAGGTGTTAAAAGCACCACTGGTTATTTCAACGGACAGTCTACAAGCTTCAAAACAGATAAGTAATTTTCCTGTGATTTTGATCAATAATTTGTTATCACGTTATTGTTTAATCTTTGAACTATTAGTAAATTATTGAGAGGGCTCAAAACTCACACACACAATCACTTATCTTTGTGAGGACAAAGTGATATTTCTGTGTAACTGACTGATAATTTGTTCTCGCGTTGTTGTTTAATTATTGAATTATTAGTGAATCACAGAGAGGGCCAAAAATGTGTAGAGCACCGGGTACAAACCACGCTTGATGACCATTGGGTTATGTAATGCCCAGTGGACCCCATCTCGAGTGTGGGCTGGCGAGCAAGCAGGCAGGCTTCGAAAAGGTGTAGATACAAATGTGTATCTGAAAACTGGATGTTAATACCACCCAGTCAGTCAGTGTAAAAGTCTACCAGGTGTTAAAAGCACCGCTGGTTATTTCAACGGACAGTCTACAAGCTTCAAAACAGATAAGTAATTTTCCTGTGATTTTGATCAATAATTTGTTATCACGTTATTGTTTAATCTTTGAACTATTAGTAAATTATTGAGAGGGCTCAAAACTCACACACACAATCACTTATCTTTGTGAGGACAAAGTGATATTTCTGTGTAACTGACTGATAATTTGTTCTCGCGTTGTTGTTTAATTATTGAATTATTAGTGAATCACAGAGAGGGCCAAAAATGTGTAGAGCACCGGGTACAAACCACGCTTGATGACCATTGGGTTATGTAATGCCCAGGGACCCCATCTCGAGTGTGGGCTGGCGAGCAAGCAGGCAGGCTTCGAAAAGGTGTAGATACAAATGTGTATCTGAAAACTGGATGTTAATACCACCCAGTCAGTCAGTGTAAAAGTCTACCAGCTGTTAAAAGCACCACTGGTTATTTCAACGGACAGTCTACAAGCTTCAAAACAGATAAGTAATTTTCCTGTGATTTTCATCAATAATTTGTTATCACGTTATTGTTTAATCTTTGAACTATTAGTAAATTATTGAGAGGGCTCAAAACTCACACACACAATCACTTATCTTTGTGAGGACAAAGTGATATTTCTGTGTAATTGACTGATAATTTGTTCTCGCGTTGTTGTTTAATTATTGAATTATTAGTGAATCACAGAGAGGGCCAAAAATGTGTAGAGCACCGGGTACAAACCACGCTTGATGACCATTGGGTTATGTAATGCCCAGCGGACCCCATCTCGACTGTGGGCTGGCGAGCAAGCAGGCAGGCTTCGAAAAGGTGTAGATACAAATGTGTATCTGAAAACTGGATGTTAATACCACCCAGTCAGTCAGTGTAAAAGTCTACCAGGTGTTAAAAGCACCACTGGTTATTTCAACGGACAGTCTACAAGCTTCAAAACAGATAAGTAATTTTCCTGTGATTTTGATCAATAATTTGTTATCACGTTATTGTTTAATCTTTGAACTATTAGTAAATTATTGAGAGGGCTCAAAACTCACACACACAATCACTTATCTTTGTGAGGACAAAGTGATATTTCTGTGTAATTGACTGATAATTTGTTCTCGCGTTGTTGTTTAATTATTGAATTATTAGTGAATCACAGAGAGGGCCAAAAATGTGTAGAGCACCGGGTACAAACCACGCTTGATGACCATTGGGTTATGTAATGCCCAGCGGACCCCATCTCGAGTGTGGGCTGGCGAGCAAGCAGGCAGGCTTCGAAAAGGTGTAGATACAAATGTGTATTTGAAAACTGGATGTTAATACCACCCAGTCAGTCAGTGTAAAAGTCTACCAGGTGTTAAAAGCACCACTGGTTATTTCAACGGACAGTCTACAAGCTTCAAAACAGATAAGTAATTTTCCTGTGATTTTGATCAATAATTTGTTATCACGTTATTGTTTAATCTTTGAACTATTAGTAAATTATTGAGAGGGCTCAAAACTCACACACACAATCACTTATCTTTGTGAGGACAAAGTGATATTTCTGTGTAATTGACTGATAATTTGTTCTCGCGTTGTTGTTTAATTATTCAATTATTAGTGAATTACAGAGAGGGCCAAAAATGTGTAGAGCACCGGGTACAAACCACACTTGATGACCATTGGGTTATGTAATGCCCAGGGGACCCCATCTCGACTGTGGGCTGGCGAGCAAGCAGGCAGGCTTCGAAAAGGTGTAGATACAAATGTGTATCTGAAAACTGGATGTTAATACCACCCAGTCAGTCAGTGTAAAAGTCTACCAGGTGTTAAAAGCACCACTGGTTATTTCATCGGACAGTCTACAAGCTTCAAAACAGATAAGTAATTTTCCTGTGATTTTCATCAATAATTTGTTATCACGTTATTGTTTAATCTTTGAACTATTAGTAAATTATTGAGAGGGCTCAAAACACACACACGCAATCACTTATCTTTGTGAGGACAAAGTGATATTTCTGTGTAATTGACTGATAATTTGTTCTCGCGTTGTTGTTTAATTATTGAATTATTAGTGAATCACAGAGAGGGCCAAAAATGTGTAGAGCACCTGGTACAAACCACGCTTGATGACCATTGGGTTATGTAATGCCCAGCGGACCCCATCTCGACTGTGGGCTGGCGAGCAAGCAGGCAGGCTTCGAAAAGGTGTAGATACAAATGTGTATCTGAAAACTGGATGTTAATACCACCCAGTCAGTCAGTGTAAAAGTCTACCAGGTGTTAAAAGCACCACTGGTTATTTCAACGGACAGTCTACAAGCTTCAAAACAGATAAGTAATTTTCCTGTGATTTTGATCAATAATTTGTTATCACGTTATTGTTTAATCTTTGAACTATTAGTAAATTATTGAGAGGGCTCAAAACTCACACACACAATCACTTATCTTTGTGAGGACAAAGTGATATTTCTGTGTAATTGACTGATAATTTGTTCTCGCGTTGTTGTTTAATTATTGAATTATTAGTGAATCACAGAGAGGGCCAAAAATGTGTAGAGCACGGGGTACAAACCACGCTTGATGACCATTGGGTTATGTAATGCCCAGGGGACCCCATCTCGAGTGTGGGCTGGCGAGCAAGCAGGCAGGCTTTGAAAAGGTGTAGATACAAATGTGTATCTGAAAACTGGATGTTAATACCACCCAGTCAGTCAGTGTAAAAGTCTACCAGGTGTTAAAACCACCACTGGTTATTTCAACGAACAGTCTACAAGCTTCAAAACAGATAAGTAATTTTCCTGTGATTTTCATCAATAATTTGTTATCACGTTATTGTTTAATCTTTGAACTATTAGTAAATTATTGAGAGGGCTCAAAACACACACACGCAATCACTTATCTTTGTGAGGACAAAGTGATATTTCTGTGTAATTGACTGATAATTTGTTCTCGCGTTGTTGTTTAATTATTGAATTATTAGTGAATCACAGAGAGGGCCAAAAATGTGTAGAGCACCTGGTACAAACCACGCTTGATGACCATTGGGTTATGTAATGCCCAGGGGACCCCATCTCGAGTGTGGGCTGGCGAGCAAGCAGGCAGGCTTCGAAAAGGTGTAGATACAAATGTGTATCTGAAAACTGGATGTTAATACCACCCAGTCAGTCAGTGTAAAAGTCTACCAGGTGTTAAAACCACCACTGGTTATTTCAATGGACAGTCTACAAGCTTCAAAACAGATAAGTAATTTTCCTGTGATTTTCATCAATAATTTGTTATCACGTTATTGTTTAATCTTTGAACTATTAGTAAATTATTGAGAGGGCTCAAAACTCACACACACAATCACTTATCTTTGTGAGGACAAAGTGATATTTCTGTGTAATTGACTGATAATTTGTTCTCGCGTTGTTGTTTAATTATTGAATTATTAGTGAATCACAGAGAGTGCCAAAAATGTGTAGAGCACCGGGTACAAACCACGCTTGATGACCATTGGGTTATGTAATGCCCAGGGGACCCCATCTCGAGTGTGGGCTGGCCAGCAAGCAGGCAGGCTTCGAAAAGGTGTAGATACAAATGTGTATCTGAAAACTGGATGTTAATACCACCCAGTCAGTCAGTGTAAAAGTCTACCAGGTGTTAAAAGCACCACTGGTTATTTCAACGGACAGTCTACAAGCTTCAAAACAGATAAGTAATTTTCCTGTGATTTTGATCAATAATTTGTTATCACGTTATTGTTTAATCTTTGAACTATTAGTAAATTATTGAGAGGGCTCAAAACTCACACACACAATCACTTATCTTTGTGAGGACAAAGTGATATTTCTGTGTAATTGACTGATAATTTGTTCTCGCGTTGTTGTTTAATTATTGAATTATTAGTGAATCACAGAGAGGGCCAAAAATGTGTCGAGCACCGGGTACAAACCACGCTTGATGACCATTGGGTTATGTAATGCCTAGCGGACCCCATCTCGAGTGTGGGCTGGCGAGCAAGCAGGCAGGCTTCGAAAAGGTGTAGATACAAATGTGTATCTGAAAACTGGATGTTAATACCACCCAGTCAGTCAGTGTAAAAGTCTATTTCAGAATAACCGTTATCTTCTGCAAAATAGAAGCTGCTATGAAACAATACCCATATGCACCCTTCCACTGGCATAGAGGAGACAACCCGACAAAAATCCCCAATCCCACGGCTTTCATACAGTACCAATGGGATGAATGGCTGTTGGGTTAAACAGTCACTAACTGTATGCAGTCTGGCCTTAGGGCGACACCAGGCTGACGGACTCCACACAGATGGACATCCATTGCCCTTCCCTGATAAGAGGCTCTGTCAGGGTGACCGAATATTTTCCCTCACCACATAGAACACCCTTCTATGGATACAAAAAAAACCCTGTCTCGCGTGCACCTCGGGGATCAGCTGCATAGCACGAGACATAAATTCAGATCCCCAAAACCCCAAAACAGGCGTGGCAAAAGAGGTGGGAAAAGATCGTGCTTAGGTAGCAGAATGACAAAAGCAGAGCGGCTGTCAAAGAAATTCTTTAGAATCGGCAGTTGGAATTGTTCCAGCGCAAGAATGAGAATCTCAACAATTGAGAAATTGGCATATGATTTTGACATTCTATGTCTCCAAGAGACCAGGACAAGTGCAGACAGACCAATACATTTTGAGAATTTCACAGTCTTTCAAAGGAATGAAGGAAGAGGGGTAGCAATCATACTGAACAAAAACCTAAAAAACAAAGTTTCCACCATAAATCTAGAGAAATGGTGTAGCAACTCATGTGAATTATTGGGGGTGCATCTTGAAAAACCTGACGGAGTTCACAAAAGCATCGTGCTCATCAATGCCTACGTTCACCCAGGAACCTGCACAACAAAAGAGGATTGGGCCTTTTTAGAGGAAATAGAGAACGAACTTGGAGACTCGGTCATTATCTGTGGAGACCTCAATGCAAGATCGAAGTTATGGGACCAGCGGAACACCAACCCACAAGGACTCGCACTTGAAGGAATGATAGGGGAAATTCTTCTTAGCCCTTTAACAACCACATCCCCAACCCGCCTTGGAACAAGACAAGGGGACAGTGACAGTGTGATCGACATCGCTCTAACATCTCCAAAATTCAGAGCAGAAATGAATGCAGAGACGCTTCCATACCAAGGCAGCGACCACCTCCCGGTAGCTTTCAGTCTACAGAAACTGTCCGATAAACCCTGTATGAAACTGCGTGATCCATTTCAGTATGAAACCAAAGAGACAACCGTCATCGAAAAATTAAGATGCAGAAGAAACAAAAGAACGGCACTGAACAGGATGCAAACTATTCAGCCCCCATGGTGGAATACCGACACAGACAGAGCCTGGATAGAAAAACATGCGGCTGTCAAACTTTGGCAAAAAGAAAGAACAAAACCATCTCCGGACAAAGATATTGAAACAAAAATGAAAGAGAAAACTAAACAGTTTGAAGTCATTGCTCAAGAGGCCAAAAATGACAAGTGGAAACAGTTTTGCGAGGCACTCAGTTATGACACAACATTGACAGAGTTCTGGCAATTTTATCGTCGCATGGAAGGGAAAACGTGCACAACAACAACCCCAGACATGGTAGACACTGATTAAGACAAACGAAGAAAAAGGATCTGCCTTGCTCAAACGTTTCATACAACAGAGTGATCAAAGAAACTTAGATGAGAAAAAGAAATATGTTGAGGAGTTAAACCAAACCCTTATGCAGACTGGACCTGATGATGACTTGACAATGGATGATCTAAACGAGGCAATAGCTAAATGCAAGAAAGAATCGGCTCCTGGCCCAGACAAAGTTCGTTACTCAGACATCAAGGAGCTATCGGAAGAAGACAGAAGCAAACTTTTCAATCTATATCAAAACAGTTTCCAAAATGGACAGGTGCCGGAGGACTGGACACACAGCTTCTTAAAACCCATACCAAAACCAGGAAAGGACCATCGTCAGGTAAGCGGCTACCGGATCCTAACCATGCAAACCATTGTTGGAAAGCTCATGGAACGCATGATAGCCAGGAAACTTGCAAGGGATCTTGAACACAGGCACATTCTCCCTTCAAATCAAGGTGGTTACAGAACAGGTAAGTCCACATGGGAAAATGCAGCTGCTTTTGCATATGAGGTGTATGAAGGATTTCAAAGAAAAGAAGAAACACTAGCAGTAGCAACTGACCTTGAAGATGCCTACAATAAAGTCCAGTTTGCGCACCTCATGGAGCTGCTACTAAGGTATGGAGTAAGTTTGACACTGACAAGATGGATAGCAGCAGCGCTTCAGGAAAGAACCGTCGTCCTACGCCTCGGAGATTGGATGTCTGCACCTTCTAAACTATCCATGGGACTGCCACAAGGGTCTCCGCTCTCTCCTGTCCTCTACAATGTCTACACGAAGGGCCTTGCAGACTTAAACAACAATGGAATTGCTTGGGTGCTTACCCTTGCGGATGACGGCCTGGTCTTCAAAACTTCGAAAAATGCTCAGGAAAGAACTGAAGCCGTCCAGAAACAACTAAACAATATTGCTCAATGGTGCAAAGACACAGGATCTTCCATCAATCCAGCGAAAGCCCAAACGTTGCTGTGCACCCTCAACAACAAAACCGCGAGCAAATCACCACCTTCTGTGTCATTCGATGGGATTCAAATTGAGAAAACTGAATGCCTACGCTACCTAGGAATACACTTCGACAGGATGCAGACCTTCAGAAAACATACGGAAAATACTGTTCTCAAATGCAAAAAGGGCCTTTCAGTCTTAAAAGCAATGGCAACCAAAGGAATTGAACAACGCCACCTCTTCCTGCTATACCAATCACTCGTCCTCAGTGTGATCGACTACGGACTTGGGCTAACAACACCGTCTCAAAGCAACCTCCTAAAATTAGAAAGAGTCCAAAATGAAGCTATGAGGCTGATCCTTGGAACAACAAAAGACACGCCCACAGAAACCATGCGATACCTGCTTGACCTTCCTTCAGTGCAGGCCAGAAACAAGTTAGAACAGGTCAAGACCTACTTCAAAGCATTAGAAAATCCTCAAAACCCACTGCATGACGCAGTCAAAGAACCAAAAGGCAGCCGTCTAGGACGAGGAAGATCATGGATGGGGCAAGCAGAAGACACAATCCAGCTAGTATGCCGACTACAAGACCTGAAAGAAACAAAAGAATGGGAGAAAAACCCCGAAAACCTCAACCATCTATTCAACACAGTCATTTCACCCACTCTAGGAAGACATTGTCGGGAATGGCCAGAGGGCAAAACTGATGCGGAAGTGAAGCTGCTTATAGAAGAAAACAGTAAAGAAGAGGACATCATCATATACACAGATGGCTCAGTCACCAAAGACCAGTCTGGTTGGGGATTCACTGCGAAACAAAATGGAAAAACAATTTGGGAAGAAAATGCTGCCTACAAAGTCACAACCTCCAGCCTAACGATGGAAGTTGAAGCTGTGACACATGCCCTCCAGTGGCTATCGTCCATCCATACGCCCGGAAACCAACATGCCATGATTCTAACCGACTCAATGAACCTCATACAGAAAATTGAAAACGGAATGGGAAGCCCAGAGTGGCATAACGCAATGCGCAACTTTCAGATTAAAAAACTCACATGGTCATACTGCCCGGGACATGCAGGTGTTAAGGGAAATGAGCGAGCTGACAGACTTGCTGGTAACGCACACCAACGAGCGGCCTACATCTAGGAAAATCGGAAATCCTCAGAAAAGTCAAAGAATACCAAAAAGAACAGGTACAAGGCCATCACACCATCGATCGCCTCAAAGAAATAGAAGCAGAGAGAGGGAGCGGCCGCAAGTCTAACATGAAAGGTAGAGCACGATGCTTTGCAAATCAAACAAATATCGGCATCATTTCCAAACCAACATTGCGCAAATTTCTTCAAAACGGAACAGAGTCTCTGTGGGCCTTTCCAAATACAATAGACTGAGCAACACACTAGACGCCACGTTCTTGGCATCAGAGATCTTTTCCCATCCCTCTTGCGGCCAGTCAGTGGCGGCTGTGTGTGTTTGTGTGTATGTGTGGGTCTGTGCTTTTGAGTGTGTTTGTGAATGCGCGAGAGTGAAAGTGTACACAAGTGTCAGGAGAGATATGTGTACGTGTGTGTGTGTGTGTGTGTGTGTGTGTGTGTGTGTGTGTGTGTGTGTGTGTGTGTGTGTGTGTGTGAGGGGAGGTGGGAGTGCGGGGGGAGGTGGGGTAGAGGATGAGGTATGTGAGTGTATGCATGCCTACACTGTGGGAGCAACAGGATATTGGAACGTATATATATATATATATATATATATATATATATATATATCTTTGTATGTACGTATGTGGGGTTGGGGGTGGGAGATATGGGCGTATGTGTGTGTGCTTGTACAAGTAAGTGTTCATCTCTGTGAGTGTGTGAGTGTGTGTGTGTGTGTGTGCCGTGGAAGCTGCGATACGTAGACTAGAAATGAGTGTGTGGAGGAGGGGGTAGAGGAGTTGCAAGGTAATGTGTGTGTGTGTGTTGGAGCTCATGTACGTTTATATGTATTTGACTGTGCTTTCATATGTGCTTGTACAAGTAAGTGTTCATCTCTGTGAGTGTGTTTGTGTGTGTGTGTGTGTGTGTGTGTGTGTGTGTGTGTGTGTGTGTGTGTGTGCCGTGGAAGCTGCGATACTTAGACTTGAAATGAGTGTGTGGAGGAGGGGGCTAGAGGAGGTGCACGGTAATGCGTGTGTGTGTGTGTGTGTGTGTGTGTGTGTGTGTGTGTGTGTGTTGGAGCTCATGTACGTTTATATGCATTTGACTGTGCTTTCATATATGTGAAACTGCATGTTTGGTGCATTTCTGTTATGCATGTGTGGGTGTATGTGTGAATGTGTGTCTTCATATTTTACATTTATTCGCTTATTTATCACCATTGCTGTCTTATTTATTTATTTATGTTTTATTATTATCATTTTATTAGTATTACTAATATTATAACTACTACCTTTTTCTATATTATAATTATTTATTTATGCAAGCTTATCTATTATTTATTCCCCCGTTTTGTTTTGTTTTTGTTGTGTTTTTTTTGTTTTGTTTTTTGTGTGTTTTTTTGTTTTTTGTTTTTTGTTTTTTTTCTCAAGGCCTGACTAAGCGCGTTGGGTTACGCTGCTGGTCAGGCATCTGCTTGGCAGATGTGGTGTAGCGTATATGGTTTTGTCCGAACGCAGTGACGCCTCCTTGAGCTACTGAAACTGAAACTGAAACTGACTGTGCCTACATGATCTTCACCAGTCAGTCATAGCGAATTTCACTCATTTCTAGTTTGGGTACAAAGTCTGATTTTAAAAGCAATCCCTCACCTCAAGGCGACCGTGGCCCCCATGTTCTGGTCTCCTCCTCGCGTTGACCTCGGTGCTGGTCTCCGTCGACCTAGGTGATGATCTCCGATGACCTAGGTGCTGATCTCCGTCGACCATGGTGCTGATCTCCGATGACCTTGGTGCTGGTCTGCGTCGACCATGGTGCTGTTCTCCGTCGACCATGGTGCTGGTCTGCGTCGAACTTGGTGCTGGTCTCCGATGACCTTGGTGCTGGTCTCCGTCGACCGGTGCCGATGTCCCCCTGGCGTGGAAGTTTTGATACGTAATTATTATTGTCACTATTCCTTTGAGGGTTTTTTTTCATACTTTTTATTTAATTTCTGTATATATCTGCTTACTTATTTTCTTCATCTATTTTAATTTTAATTTTATTTTCACTGCATTTTGTTTGTATACAAACTTTTTTTTATTTGTTTATTTTCTATTTGTTTATTTATTTACTCATAAATTCAATTATGTATCCATTTATTTGTTTATGCATATCTTTTAATTCTTCCTCAAGGCCTGACTAAGCACGTTTGGTTACGCTGCTGGTCAAGCATCTGCTTAGCAGATTTGTCACAGCATATATGGATTTGTCTGAACACAGCGACGACTCGGAGTAAATGAACAGAATTGAACTGTTTTCAAACCGTGTTCGTTCTTTCCTACTTTCCATATGGAACTGGTGTAAAAGCTCTCGACAAGGTTGATTCCATATGCAGGAAGTATAAGCCATACGCTTTACCTGTGGACACTATCAAAGGCCTTCTCGAAATCAGGTATATGCCAATACCAACATTGTTTTCTTTTTGTAGCTGAGATCAGATCTTAAATGAGCCAATGTGTTGCTTGATGGTTTGGCACAGTTGTTCATTTGTGACTGGAAGGCTCACGGTGGTATTGCCTTCAATACTGACTGTGCCTACATGATCTTCACCAGTCAGTCATAGCGAATTTCACTCATTTCTAGTTTGGGTACAAAGTCTGATTTTAAAAGCAATCCCTCACCTCAAGGCGACCGTGGCCCCCATGTTCTGGTCTCCTCCTCGCGTTGACCTCGGTGCTGGTCTCCGTCGACCTAGGTGATGATCTCCGATGACCTAGGTGCTGATCTCCGTCGACCATGGTGCTGATCTCCGATGACCTTGGTGCTGGTCTCCGATGACCTTGGTGCTGGTCTCCGTCGACCGGTGCCGATGTCCCCCTGGCGTGGAAGTTTTGATACGTAATTATTATTGTCACTATTCCTTTGAGGGTATTTTTCATACTTTTTTTATTTAATTTCTGTATATATCTGCTTACTTATTTTCTTCATCTATTTTAACTTTTATTTTATTTTCACTGCATTTTGTTTGTATTCAAACTTTTTTCTTTTTTATTTGTTTGTTTTCTATTTGTTTATTTATTTACTCATTAATTCAATTATGTATCCATTTATTTGTTTATGCATATCTTTTAATTCTTCCTCAAGGCCTGACTAAGCACGTTTGGTTACGCTGCTGGTCAAGCATCTGCTTAGCAGATTTGTCGCAGCATATATTGATTTGTCTGAACAGAGCGACGACTCGGAGTAACTGAACGGAATTGAACTGTTTTCGAACCGTGTTCGTTCTTTCCTACTTTCCATATGGAACTGGTGTAAAAGCTCTCGACAAGGTTGATTCCATATGCAGGAAGTATAAGCCATACGCTTTACCTGTGGACACTATCAAAGGCCTTCTCGAAATCAGGTATATGCCAATACCAACATTGTTTTCTTTTTGTAGCTGAGATCAGATCTTAAATGAGCCAATGTGTTGCTTGATGGTTTGGCACAGTTGTTCATTTGTGACTGGAAGGCTCACGGTGGTATTGCCTTCAATACTGACTGTGCCTACATGATCTTCACCAGTCAGTCATAGCGAAATTTCACTAATTTCTAGTTTGAGTACAAAGTCTGATTTTAAAAGCAATCCCTCACCTCAAGGCGACCGTGGCCCCATGTTCTGGTCTCCTCCTCGCGTTGACTTCGGTGCTGGTCTCCGTCGACCTAGGTGCTGGTCTCTGACGACCTTGGTGCTGGTTGCGTCGACAGGTGCTGATATCCCCTTGGCATGGAAGTTTTGATACGTAAGAATGTGTGCGAGTGTGGGTGTGGGTGTGGGGATTGGGAGGCAGAGGTAATCTGGGAAATGGGGAGTGTGCGTGCTTTTTTGTATCGGTGCTCGTGTGTTTTTAACTGTGGTGTTGACTTTTGTTTATGATTTCATCTCCGTGAAACTGCATGTTTGTTGCATATCTGTTGTGTATATATATGTATGTGTGTGTGTGTGTGTGTGTGTTTGTGTGTCTGTGTGTGTATGTGAGTGTGTGTGCTTGTCTGTGCGTCTGAGTGTGTCTGTGTCTACATATATTTCCTTATTTATTTATTATAGTTATTGTCACTATTTTTCAAGTTTGTATTTTTTAGTTTAATTCTTATCTGTGTAACTTGCATATCTGCTGTGTGGTGCAGCGTATATGGATTTGTCTGAACACAGCGACGCTTCAATACTGACTGTGCCAACATGATCTTCAAACCAGTCACTAATAGCGATATTTCACTAATTTCTAGTGTGGGTACAAAGTCTGATTTTAAAAGCAATCCCTCACCTCAAGGCGACCGTGGCCCCATGTTCTGGTCTCCTCCGCGCGTTGACCTCAGTGCTGGTCTCCGTCGACCTAGGTGATGATCTCCGATGACCTAGGTGCTGATCTCCGTCAACCATGGTGCTGATCTCCGATGACCGTGGTGCTGTTCTCCGTCGACCTTGGTGCTGGTCTGCGTCGACCATGGTGCTGTTCTCCGTCGACCTTGGTGCTGGTCTCCGATGACCTTGATGCTGGTCTCCGTCAACCGGTGCCGATGTCCCCCTGGCGTGGAAGTTTTGATACGTAATTATTATTGTCACTATTCCTTTGTTTTTTTCATACTTTTTATTTAATTTCTGTATACATCTGCTTACTTATTTTCTTCATCTATTTTAATTTGAATTTTATTTTCATTGCATTTTGTTTGTATACATACTTCTTTATTTCTTATTTGTTTATTTATTTACTCATTAATTCAATCATGTATCCATTTATTTGTTTATGCACATTTTTCATTTTTCCTCAAGGCCTGACTAAGAATGTTTGGTTACGCTGCTGGTCAAACTTCTGCTTTGCAGATTTGGTGCAGCGTATATGGGTTTGTCTGAACACAGTGACGCCTCGGAGTATGTCACGACCCCCCTAGGGAAGAGGTCGAGAACTGTTTTAAAACCTAACACCCAACCCAGTTCACCCGACAACACAAACACAGAATACAGATATTTTTCGTCCACACAAAATTTATTCTCTTCCGCTCTGTCTATCCCACTCACGCAACCACACACAGCCTATACATGCAAAATAAACAAAAACAACCGTATACCATAACTACAAAAGAAAAGAGAAGAAACGAACAGAAGTCGCACACAAAACTACCGATTCTCCTAAACGTAATCAAAAGCAATTTTCCACACACACACACACTCAAGGAGAAGACAAAGCACCCCAACACCAGGACAGGTGCGCATGTTCACGCCTTAGTCTTTGGCGGCTTCAGGAAGTTTCCCTCTTAAAAGAAAAAACAACAACAACGAGAACAAAAAAAACCTGACACACGGCCCAGACAAACTTCGGCGGGTTCGACCCAGTTTCAGTTTCAGTAGCTCAAGGCGGCGTCACAGCGTTCGGACAAAATCATATACGCTACACCACATCTGCCAAGCCAAGCAGATGCCTGACCAGCAGCGTAACCCAACGCGCTTAGTCAGGCCTTGAGAAAAAAACAAACAAACAAAAAAAAAATGGGGGAATAAATAATAGATAAGCTTGCATAAATAAATAAATAAATAATAATTATAATATAGAAAAAGGTAGTAGTAATAATATTAGTAATACTAATAAAATGATAATAATAAAACATAAATAAATAAATAAATAAGACAACAATGGTGATAAATAAGCGAATAAATGTAAAACATGAAGACACATTCACACATACACCCACACATGCATAACAGAAATGCACCAAACATGCAGTTTCACAGATATGAAAGCACAGTCAAATACATATAAACGTACATGAGCTCCAACACACACACACACACATTACCTTGCACCTCCTCCACACACTCATTTGTAGTCTACGTATCGCAGCTTCCACGGCACACACACACACACACACATACTCAGAGATGAACACTTACTTGTACAAGCACACACACATACGCCCATATCTCCCACCCCCAACCCCACACACGTACATACAAAGATATATATATATATATATATATATACGTTCCAATATCCTGTTGCTCCCACAGTGTAGGCATGCATACACTCACATACCTCATCCTCTATCCCACCTCCCCCCGCACTCCCACCTCCCCTCACACACACACACACACACACACACACACACACACACGTACACATATCTCTCCTGACACTTATGTACACTTTCACTCTCGTGCATTCACAAACGCACTCAAAAGCACGGACCCACACATACACACAAACACACATACACACACGCACAGAGGCTGCCACTGACTGGCCGCAAGAGGGATGGGAAAAGATCTCTGATGCCAAGAACGTGGCGTCTAGTGTGTTGCTCAGTTTATTGTATTTGGAAAGGCCCACAGAGACTCTGTTCCGTTTTGAAGAAATTTGCGCAATGTTGGTTTGGAAATGATGCCGATATTTGTTTGATTTGCAAAGCATCGTGCTCTACCTTTCATGTTAGACTTGCGGCCGCTCCCTCTCTCTGCTTCTATTTCTTTGAGGCGATCGATGGTGTGATGGCCTTGTACCTGTTCTTTTTGGTATTTGACTTTTCTGAGGATTTCCAATTTTCCTAGATGTAGGCCGCTCGTTGGTGTTGCGTTACCAGCAAGTCTGTCAGCTCGCTCATTTCCCTTAACACCTGCATGTCCCGGGCAGTATGACCATGTGAGTTTTTTAATCTGAAAGTTGCGCATTGCGTTATGCCACTCTGGGCTTCCCATTCCGTTTTCAATTTTCTGTATGAGGTTCATTGAGTCGGTTAGAATCATGGCATGTTGGTTTCCGACCCAAGGCACAAGCCCCCGGTCAAAAGGCCTAAGTGCCAGGACTCGGCATACAGTGCCAAGCAATGGACCAGGCTGCAAGTCAAAAGGCCCGGAACACCGGACAGCAGTCACCGGGCAGGAAGGGGCGAAGACCCAGGACAGCAGTCACAGGGCAGGAGGGGACGAACACCCAGGACGCCAATCACGGGACAGGAAGGGGTGAAGATCTGGGTCACCAGACGAAAGGCCCGGGACACACAGCACACAGCGAGAGCTGGAACATTACGGAATGTTCCCCCCAGTGCTGAGCAATACTAATTCTGACGATAATTAACAAAAACAAATGTACAGCACCTTCAAAATACAAAGCTGGAATATAACTTTGACAAGACGAATTACAGAACTCATATACGGCACTCGCACTCTCTACACCTATCATACAGAGCCAACGCCCAATTTTACCCAACAGTGAACTAAGGTAAAATCGTATCATTTTAAAACTCAATAACAATAAAAATTGGCAAACGTATTAGCCGACACAAGAAAAAGTACATATTCAGGCAGTGGTAGCACAAAATTAATAATTAACGAAATGGATCATTTTGTCAAAACCTAACGTACAGCTTTCTTTCTTGCAGAACATCTACTTCTTTTCATACATCCCTGACGGAAATACAACCAAGCTAAATAGACAAGCGGCTTCTTACCTGCCACAGGTGGCGTACACTAACGACCACCACAAAGACACGACGACGACGAAGAAACACCGAAATGGCTCCCATGGAGGACAGCCGGTCCTCACTTCGTATGGTGCCTAGATGTCGGGGTAGCTACCCCACCAACCACGAAGACGACCCGTACACTACGGCAGTCGGGCTGCAAAAGCCTCGAATATTGTTGCTGCCCAACAGTATTTCATATTCGCTCAGGTGAGCGAGTAATATGCATGCACGTGGTTCGTGCGCAATTCGAGACTTCTACCCGAACTGAAGGGTGGGAGAAGGAGGGAAAGTGAAAGAAGAGGGTGGAGAAAAACGAAGACGGGCCACACGCCCTAACTGTCGTCACAAGTTGTGACAGAGTGTGCAGGTGATTGTGTGTGTGTGTGTGTGGGGGGGGGGGGGGGTGTAGGTGTGTTGGGGGGGTGGGGGAGAGGGTGGGTGTGGGTGGATTTATGTGGAAGGAGAGGCAGTTTGATGTGGTGTGTGTGTGTGTTTGGGGGGAGAGGGTGTATGTCAGTGTGTGTGTTGGGGTGGGGTGGGGGGGGGCGAGTGAGTGTGTATAGGTGTGTTTGTGTGGGGGGACTGGATGTATGTTGGTGTGTTTGTGTGGGGGGAGTGGGTGTATGTTGTTGTGTGTTGGGGAGGGGAGGGTATGTTGTGTGGGTATTTGTGTAGGGGAAGAGGTTGTATGTTGGTGTGTGTATCTGTGTAGGGGAAGAGGTTGTATGTTGGTGTGTGTATTTGTGTAGGGGAAAAGGGTGTATGTTGGTGTGTGTATTTGTGTAGGGGAAGAGGTTGTATGTTGTGTGTGTATTTGTGCAGGGGAAGAGGTTGTATGTTGGTGTGTGTATCTGTGTAGGGGAAGAGGTTGTATGTTGGTGTGCGTATTTGTGTGGGGGAAGAGGTATGTTGGTGTGTGTATTTGTGTAGGGGAAAAGGGTGTATGTTGGTGTGTGTATCTGTGTAGGGGAAGAGGTTGTATGATGGTGTGTGTATCTGTGTAGGGGAAGAGGTTGTATGTTGGTGTGTGTATTTGTGTAGGGGAAAAGGGTGTATGTTGGTGTGTGTATCTGTGTAGGGGAAGAGGTTGTATGTTGGTGTGTGTATTTGTGTGGGGGAAGAGGTTGTATGTTGGTGTGTGTATTTGTGTAGGGGAAGAGGCTGTATGATGGTGTGTGTATTTGTGTGGGGGGAGAGGTTGTATGATGGTGTGTGTATCTGTGTAGGGGAAGAGGTTGTATGTTGGTGTGTGTATTTGTGTGGGGGAAAAGGGTCTATGTTGGTGTGTGTATTTGTGTGGGGGAAGAGGGTGTATGATGGTGTGTGTATTTGTGTGGGGGAAGAGGTTGCATGTTGGTGTGTGTATTTGTGTGGGGGGAGAGGTTGTATGATGGTGTGTGTATTTGTGTGGGGGAAGAGGTTGCATGTTGGTGTGTGTATTTGTGTGGGGGAAAAGGGTCTATGTTGGTGTGTGTATTTGTGTGGGGGAAGAGGGTGTATGTTGGTGCATAGAAATGTGGAGGTACAAGGTGTTTGTTAGTGTGTTTGTGTTGGGTTGGGGGAGAGGGTGTATACTGATGTGTTTGTTTGTGTTGAAGGAAAGGTTGTATGTTGGTGTGCGGGGTGGAGGTGGGGGGTGGGGGGGGGCAGAGGGTATGTTGGTGTGTTTATATGTGCGGGGGGAGAGGGAGTATCTGGGTGTGTGTAGGCATGTGTGTGGGTGGAGTGGGGGGAGGAGGATTGGGATGTGTATGTTGGAACGTGTAGGTGTTTATGTGTGGGGGAAGAGGGTGTATGTTGTGTGTGTGTAGGGAGAGAGTGTGTGTATGGGTGGGTGTAGGTCTGGGGGTATACTATGCAAATGGGTGTGGGTGTGATTTTGTGTGTAATTTTATGGAATAGAAAAGTATATTTCCAATCTGCATGATTGTTACATCTTATCATTGATCCAGTTTAGGTGTAGTAGTCACAAATTACCTGTTGAGACTGGTGTACCTCATGATATTCCAATTACCTGTTGAGACTGGTGTAGGTCGTGATATTCCATGTGAATTGCATACTTGTTATAACTGAGATATGTATATGATTGGAAGTAAATGGTTTTGATTATGGAATGCCTAAAATTTGCAGATCTTTGAAATGAGTTCATTCTACAGAAACATTTGAATCTGAAATCAGTTCTTCATTTTGTACAATTTGACGAAAGGTGGGAGAAGAGTGTGTCTGAAAGTGGGGAAATTCATCGAAACGGGAAAGGTTACAAGATGATATGATTGTTGTTTACCTGGGTTGTATCACCAGTTTCATTGTTTTAATTGCTGTTTATGTTTTGAGCATTGGTGTGTAACACCAGTGATGTTACTTCATATCCTCCCCAAAGGGTGTCGGAGGATGAAATATTCTGGATTCTTGATTGTTAAGGTGTGTGTGTTTAGGTGTGTTCAATCTGAAACTGAAACAACGTGTATGTGTGATTGTGTGTGTATGTGTGCATGTGTGCATGTGTGTGTGTGTGTGTGTGTGTGTGTGTGTGTGTGTGTGTGTGTGTGTGTGTGTGTGTGTGTGTGTGTGTGATTATGTGTGTGTGTCTCTGTGTGTGACAGCACACTACCCGTGGCATGGTCTCCATGGCAAACAACGGACTGGACACCAACGGGTCCCAGTTCTTCATCACCTACGCAAAGCAGCCTCACCTGGACATGAAGTACACTGTCTTTGGCAGGTGTGTGTGTGTGTCTGTGTGTGTGTGTGTGTCTGTGTGTGTGTGTGTCTGTGTGTGTGTGTGTGTGTGTCTGTGTGTGTGTCTGTGTGTGTGTGTGTGTGTCTGTGTGTGTGTGTCTGTGTGTGTGTGTGTGTGTGTGTGTCTGTGTGTGTGTCTGTGTGTGTGTGTGTCTGTGTCTGTGTGTGTCTGTGTGTGCTCCACCGAACGCTGCCATGAATTAGAGGATCTTTAACATGCATATTTGATCTTCTGCTTGCATATACACACACAGTGGGTTCAAGCACAAGAAGGTCTATGATTATTTGATTATTATTGTCACTGTACAAACCACATTGTCTGATGTACCAGAGTAAGTCTTCAATAACATTACTATTATCACTGTACAAACCACATTGTCTGCTGTACCAGAGTAAGTCTTCATTAACATTATTATTATCACCGTACAAACCACATTGTCTGATGTACCAGAGTAAGTCTTCAATAACATTACTATTATCACTGTACAAACCACATTGTCTGCTGTACCAGAGTAAGTCTTCATTAACATTATTATTATCACCGTACAAACCACATTGTCTGCTGTACCAGAGTAAGTCTTCAATAACATTACTATTATCACTGTACAAACCACATTGTCTGATGTACCAGAGTAAGTCTTCAATAACATTACTATTATCACTGTACAAACCACATTGTCTGATGTACCAGAGTAAGTCTTCAATAACATTACTATTATCACTGTACAAACCACATTGTCTGCTGTACTAGAGTAAGTCTTCATTAAGTTGATTAACATTATTATTATCACTGTAGAAACCATGTAGTCTGATGTACCAGAGTAAGTCTTCATTAACATTATTATTGTCACTGTACAAACCACATTGTCTGCTGTACTAGAGTAAGTCTTCATTAACATTATTATTGTCACTGTACAAACCACATTGTCTGCTGTACTAGAGTAAGTCTTCATTAACATTATTATTGTCACTGTACAAACCACATTGTCTGCTGTACTAGAGTAAGTCTTCATTAACATTATTATTGTCACTGTACAAACCACATTGTCTGCTGTACTAGAGTAAGTCTTTATTAACATTATTATTATCACTGTACAAACCATGTAGTCTGATGTACTAAAGGTAAGTCTTCATTAACATTATTATTATCACTGTACAAACCACGTTGTCTGCTGTACCAGAGTAAGTCTTCATTAACATTATTATTATCACTGTACAAACCACATTGTCTGCTGTACTAGAGTAAGTCTTCATTAACATTATTATTGTCACTGTACAAACCACGTTGTCTGCTGTACAAGAGTAAGTCTTCATTAACATTATTATTATCACTGTACAAACCACATTGTCTGCTGTACTAGAGTAAGTCTTCATTAAGTTGATTAACATTATTATTATCACTGTAGAAACCATGTAGTCTGATGTACCAGAGTAAGTCTTCATTAACATTATTATTGTCACTGTACAAACCACATTGTCTGCTGTACTAGAGTAAGTCTTCATTAACATTATTATTATCGCTGTACAAACCACATTGTCTGCTGTACTAGAGTAAGTCTTCATTAACATTATTATTATCACTGTACAAACCACATTGTCTGCTGTACCAGAGTAAGTCTTTATTAACATTATTATTATCACTGTACAAACCACATTGTCTGCTGTACTAGAGTAAGTCTTTATTAACATTATTATTGTCACTGTACAAACCATGTAGTCTGATGTACTAAAGGTAAGTCTTCATTAACATTATTATTATCGCTGTACAAACCACATTGTCTGCTGTACTAGAGTAAGTCTTCATTAACATTATTATTATCACTGTACAAACCACATTGTCTGCTGTACTAGAGTAAGTCTTTATTAACATTATTATTGTCACTGTACAAACCATGTAGTCTGATGTACTAAAGGTAAGTCTTCATTAACATTATTATTATCGCTGTACAAACCACATTGTCTGCTGTACTAGAGTAAGTCTTCATTAACATTATTATTATCACTGTACAAACCACGTTGTCTGCTGTACCAGAGTAAGTCTTTATTAAGTTGATTAACATTATTATTATCACTGTAGAAACCACGTTGTCTGCTGTACTAGAGTAAGTCTCCATTAACATTATTATTATCACTGTAGAAATCATGTCATCTGATGTGCTGGAGTTTAAGTCTTCATTATTATTGCTGTTATTATTATTATCACTGTACAAAACATGTTATCTGCTGTACTGGAGTATATGTTTTCATTAGTATATTCTCATTACCACTGTCCAAACCACATTGTCTGCTGTACCGGATGTAAATCTTTATCAGTACTATCACTTTACAAACCACAACGTCTGCTACAATCTGTCTCCCATTAATAACATTATCAAAGGGAAATCATTTACAGCTTGGTCTTTTGTGAAGGACTATGACTCTCAAACTAGGAGGCAACATTGCACTGGCTCTTAGTGCTGCAGCCTTGGGGGCTAGTTGGACTTTGGTGTATGTACGTGTGTGGGGTTGGGGGTGGGAGATATGGGCGTATGTGTGTGTGCTTGTACAAGTAAGTGTTCATCTCTGTGAGTGTGTGTTTGTGTGTGTGTGTGTGTGTGCCGTGGAAGCTGCGATACGTAGACTATAAATGAGTGTGTGGAGGAGGGGGTAGAGGAGGTGCAAGGTAATGTGTGTGTGTGTTGGAGCTCATGTACGTTTATATGTATTTGACTGTGCTTTCATATGTGCTTGTACAAGTAAGTGTTCATCTCTGTGAGTGAGTGTTTGTGTGTGTGTGTGTGTGTGTGTGCCGTGGAAGCTGCGATACTTAGACTAGAAATGAGTGTGTGGAGGAGGGGGGTAGAGGAGGTGCACGGTAATACGTGTGTGTGTGTGTGTGTTGGAGCTCATGTACGTTTATATGTATTTGACTGTGCTTTCATATATGTGAAACTGCATGTCTGGTGCATTTCTGTTATGCATGTGTGGGTGTATGTGTGAATGTGTGTCTTCATATTTTACATTTATTTGCTTATTTATCACCATTGTTGTCTTATTTATTTATTTATTTATGTTTTATTATTATCATTTTATTAGTATTACTAATATTATTACTACTACCTTTTTCTATATTATAATTATTATTTATTTATTTATTTATTTATTTATTTATTTATTTATGCAAGCTTATCTATTATTTATTCCCCCGTTTTTTTTTGTTGTTGTTTTTTTTTCAAGGCCTGACTAAGCGCGTTGGGTTACGCTGCTGGTCAGGCATCTGCTTGGCAGATGTGGTGTAGCGTATATGGTTTTGTCCGAACGCAGTGACGCCTCCTTGAGCTACTGAAACTGAAACTGGACTTTGGGAACCATCCCAACGCCGACTGTCCTAAAACCCTCTTGGCCGAGAGAGTGGGGATGTAACTTGGGCAAGACACTCTCTACCATAATCAAATTCTATCCCAAATAGTCGGGGGAGCAGTTGCCTCCTCTGCTGTTCTGATGGTCATAGTCGGACACGACTGACTATCATATAATTACATGATGCTGCATGCAAACAGTTTCAAATTCTCAAGGAGGTGTCACTGCAGTGTGGCAATCCTAAGTACGCTGTACCACATCTTCGAGGCAGATGCCTGACCTGGAGCATAACCCAACGCGCTTAGTCAGGCCTTGAGTGCGTACTTGTTATATATTTGTGTTCCTAATAGAGTGGATTTCTTCTACAGAATTTAGAATTTTGCCAGACGGGCGCAATAGCCGAGTGGTTAAAGCGTTGGACTGTCAATCTGAGGGTCCCAGGTTCGAATCACAGTGACGGCCCCTGGTGGGAAAAGGGTGGAGATTTTTACGATCTCCCAGGTCAACGTATGTGCAGACCTGCTAGTGCCTGAACCCCCTTCGTGTGTGTATGCAAGCAGAAGATCAAATACGCACGTTAAAGATCCTGTAATCCATGTCAGCGTTCGGTGGGTTATGGAAACAAGAACATACCCAGCATGCACACCCCTGAAAACGGAGTATAGCTGCCTACATGGCGGGGTAAAAACGGTCATACACGTAAAAGCCCACTCGTGTGCATACGAGTGAACGCAGAAGAAGAAGAAGAATTTTGCCAGAGGACAACAACACTTATTTTTCCCATGAGTTTTGTTGTTGTTTCGTGTTTTTTTTGTGTGTTTTTTTTGTTTGTTTTTTTCAGTGGGCCAAGTGCTTGCTGCACATCAGACCTGGGTATATTGTCTCATGTGAACAATGTTCAGTTTGATTTTCATGTCAAACTTTGGGAAAAAGGGCGAGACCAGGATTCGAACCCAGACCCTGACAGACATTTTATTGGCAAAATAAGATTCTTAACTCATTGTACCCCACAGCTACGAGCCTGCTGCAACTCCCCTGGACTAGCACTACATGAGACCACTGGAGAAAAAACAACAACATGTGGTTCACTAATACGGCGAAAATCAATGGAGAATTGTTGATTCAGGGTTAGGGTCAAACAAAGCTTTGTTTTCATGCTTCTGGAATCCATAAATGGTTCATTTAGAATGTTGAACTTGTACCAAGCAAGAATAAACGAAATTAGTGCGTTGGAATGGGAATACGCATACCTGGTCCACAAGGGAAGTAATCATGGTATGAGTTGAACTAGTATCTGGAGTAGAATGAGTTAACCCTTCTGCCGCTTTCCTCGGTGTTTTCCACAGAGTGATTGACGGCTTTGAGACCCTGGACTCCCTGGAGAAGGTGCCGGTGAACGAGAAGACCTACAAGCCGGAGACGGACATCCGCATCCGGGGTGTCACCATTCACGCCAACCCTCTGGCCGGCTGAAGGGGGGATGGGGTTTGGGGGCGTGGGGACATGAGTGGAGAGCGACTGTGTGTGTGTGGTGTGTTGTGTGGGACTGATGGGAGTTGTGGGTGTGTGTGTGTGGTGTGGTGTGTGGGACTGATGAGTTTGTGTGTGTGCGTGTTGTGTAGGACTGATGAGAGAGAGTGTGTGTGTCTGTGTGTGTGTGTGTGTGTGTGTGTGTGTGTGTGTGTGTGTGTGTGTGTGTGTAGGACTGATGAGATTTTGTGTGCATGTGTGTGGTGTGTAGGATTGATGAGAGTTTGTGTGTGTGTGTGTTGTGTGGGACTGATGAGAGAGAGAGTGAGTGTGTGTGTGTAGATGTGTCTGTTTATGTCCGGGTGGTTGGTCAGGCAGGCTCAGGGCTTCTGCTAGGAAACATCATTGGAAGGGGGCGCGGGGGGGGGGGGGGGTGTCCCAAAGACAGACTCTTCCTTGCAGGATTATCACACTTTCTATGTGCTACTTCTAGAATTGTTAGAACATTGTGTGGGCTTGCTCGATGAACACACAGTTTCAGGTTCAAAGAGGCCTCAGAGCCTGCACACTGCTTCACATACTCCACACCACATCCGCTTTAGAAATAGATAAATGAATAGATAAATGATAGTTAAAATAGGAAATGGGACGCCTTGACCTGCACTCAAAAACCCTGTCACCCAGTACGCTGGTCCTGCCTTTTGAGCCTGCCACAGGCACATGAAATGGTCAGAATAGCCGTTCTTGCATTTGTGCAGAAAATGTTCTTTTTCCTATCGAAAAACTAGATGAGGGATCGTTTTTTGCAGACCTTGTCATGATTTTTTTTTTTTTTTAATTCTTGGAATTTGAACATTCTTGGAATAGTTGTGTACATCACCCTTGAAGAAGTGTCTTTGAATTCAAGCGTGTGAGCTGTAAAACTAGAAAGCATGATGCAAAGTGGAGTGTGTGTGAATAATCATGTGGAGTGATGGCCTAGAGGTAACGCATCTGCCTAGGAAGCGAGAGAATCTGAACGCGCTGGTTCGAATCATGGCTCAGCCGCTGATATTTTCTCCCCCTCCATTAGACCTTGAGTGGTGGTCTGGACGCTAGTCATTGGGATGAGACGATAAACTGATGTCCCGTATGCAGCATGCACTTAGCGCACATAAAAGAACCCACAGCAACAAAAGGATTGTTCCTGGCAAAATTCTGTAGAAAAATCCACTTCAGTAGGAAAAACGAATAAAACCGCACGCAGGAAAAAATACAAAAAAATATGTGGCGCTGTAGTGTAGCGACGTGCTGTCCCTGGGGAGAGCAGCCCGAATTTCACACAGATAAATTTGTTGTGATAAAAAAATAATAAATAAATAAATGAATACAAACAAACAAATAAATAGTTTGGGTTCCAAGTGTTTTGTATTGTACACTGTCACCACCCATGCCCACCTTGGCCAGGGTGAATGATAGTGTGAGAAATGGGGAAGGTGGGGTGGGTTGTTTTTTTTATTAACAAAAAAAAAAAAAAAAAAAAAAAAAGGTCGGGAGTTAAATAATTCATGTTGTTTTCATGTAAATGACAAGATTGGTTTTTGAATAATCTTGCTTTACAATCACAAATGATCATTTACCATGTTTTACGTCAAGTCTTTTCCATCTTGTACATTGAGAAAGTATGCTTGTTCAGTGAAGCGGGGGATTTGTGAAATTGTTGCGAACGTGTGCGTGCTTGCTTTCATTGCTGTGCAGTATGTCTTGTAATGACACCTGTGTAATACCAGTGAATATGTCCCCTGGTTTTGCTGAACTGGAATGTATTCTGATGTATTCTTTGTCATTGATGCATTTGATTGATCTTGTTGTATGATGTCTTGATGTGTGTGTAAGTCTGTACCCTTGGAGTCAATTCCTGTTTTGCAGGTGTTATTTGCCAGTTGTCTCCCCTCCACAACTCCAGGGTCCATTAACCCATTGCTGTCGAGTTTCAGTTTCACGAGGAGGCGTCATTGTGTTCGGACAAATCCATATACGCTACACTACATTTTTTCTTTTTTTTTAATAAACATTTTTATTCAAGTTTAACATTTAATGAATGCATACATACATTACATGCATACAGGCGGACATACAAAAATTGAATTTGTAATTATCAATAATATTACTTATTATATATTATTTAAACTATAAAGCAGGAAAACAACAACACAACATTGTTTTTATACAGAAAAAAACCCACAAATAAAGTCATACGCACTGCATAAAAAAAGTAAATAAATGAAAGGGAAAAAAAAATTTTTTTTAAACGAAAAAAAGAAAGAACAAACATTACATTCATGGTTGTCATTCCTCCTCCTCCTCGCTGCCTTCCATCATTTTTATGTATAGGTACCATTTTCTAGAAAATGCTATGGACATCATTTCCATCGAGTGTATATATTTTTCGGTTTTGTATATGTTTCTTAGGTCTGTAAGGAAGTACTTTATATATGGTTTGATTTTATTTATTCTGCATTTATAGATGAAATGTTTTGCCACTAGAATGATATAGTCAAATATTTCATCTGTTTTTGTAATATCATCATTTCCAAATAATACTTGCTCTATATTCAACTTTACATTTGCACAATTTTCACACTTTTCCTTCAAGACATTTTCTAAGTCCCCCCAAAAGAGACGAGTAAATGTACAGTGCCATAAATAGTGTTGAATTGTGTCGATGTCATTTTTACAGAAATTGCACATGTCGCTGTTTGTTATTTCCATTTTTTTAAAGTATTTTGTTTGTAACCAATATACTAATACTTGCTCTATATTCAACTTTACATTTGCACAATTTTCACACTTTTCCTTCAAGACATTTTCTAAGTCCCCCCAAAAGAGACGAGTAAATGTACAGTGCCATAAATAGTGTTGAATTGTGTCGATGTCATTTTTACAGAAATTGCACATGTCGCTATTTGTTATTTCCATTTTTTTAAAGTATTTTGTTTGTAACCAATATACCATGACATATTCGAATCTGGAACCATTTCAGTTTTACTTCCTTTATGTTTTTCACTTGTTTCATAGTCGTATCCCAATTTATTGCAATATCTAGTTTTTGCTCCCACTTGATAAAAGAATTTATATTATATATAAAAATCGGTTCAAGTAATATATCATAATATATTTTAGATCCTTTCTTAACCTTAGCTATTATCTGTAGTGCTTTTGGTTCGTTATTGCATGTTTTATCTGTGATAGTAATATTGTTTGTGCTTAAGTAACTTTTAATGGAGCGTATAAATCCCATATACAGTAAATAATTAACTTTAACATCATATTTTTCTGTGAAATCTTTATGACTAAGGAAGCACCCGCTTTCGTCTACAATATCTCTAACCAGGAAAATACCTTTACTTGTCCAGTTTTTTAAATAAACTGTCTTATTACCGACTTTAAATTTTTCATTATGAAAAAGTGGTTCTACAAGTGCCTCTTGTGCTTCTTTTAACCTAACGTGTTTTGTAAAATTCACATATGCCCAATATACATCTTTCCAGAATCTATTACATTCAACGTTTACAAATTTTCTTGGTCCATACAGATCCAGGGTGTTGATTTCTGGGGATTTGACTAAGAGTATTTTTTTCCACTTTGCTGTTCCTGTGTGTAGTTTCTTAACCCATGATATTTTTAGAGCCTCTATGTACTTTTTGACTCACTTGTGTAAACAAAGTGAGTCTATGTTTTAACCCGGTGTTCGGTTGTCTGTGTGTGTGTGTGTGTGTGTGTGTGTGTGTGTGTGTGTCTGTGTCTGTGTCTGTGTCTGTGTGTCTGTGTGTCCGTGGTAAACTTTAACATTGACATTTTCTCTGCAACTACTTTGTCAGTTGACACCAAATTTGGCATAAAAATAGGAAAAATCCAGTTCTTTCCAGTCATCTTGTTTAAAACAATATTGCGCTTCTGGGATTGGCACAAAAAAATAAAGAATGAAGCCTAATTATATGCAAACTGCATTTACTGTTATATTTATATTTTTTGTATTCTCTAAACTTGGCACTTTGATCTGATATTCGACCCAACAGCTAGAGCAGTCATTATTATCATTTTTTGTTCAAACAGGAACTTCTTTTGCTAAGCATGGAATTTTTATTTATTTTGCAAACGTTTTGGTGCAGAGGGTAAAAAGGGGAAATTACTCTGTAATGCTAGTGGAGTTAATTTGCTTTAAACTGATCTTTCTCATCTTAAACATTACATTTTGAAACAAGAGAGGCAAGGCCTTCAAGACTCACTTGTGATGCACTTTTTTTTTTAAATCCAAGCTTTTTATGTATTGAGTATAATTTCAAAATGTAATGTTTAAGATGAGAAAGATCAGTTTAAAGCAAACTAAGTTCCCAGCAGAGTAATTTCCCTTGTTCTGCTATCTACACCAAAACGTTTGCAATAAATAAAACTTCCATGCTCAGCAAAAAAGTTCCTGTTTGAACAAAAAATGATAATAATGACAGATCCTTTGTTGGGTCGAATATCAGATCAAAGTGCCAAGTTTAGAGAATACAAAAAATATAAATATAACAGTAAATGCATTATACTCAATACATAAAAACTTGGATTTTTTTTTTTAAAGTGTATCACAAGTGAGTCTTGAAGGCCTTGCCTTTCTTGTGTATATTTGGAATACCCAAACCTCCATTTCCAACATTATGTACTGTATATTTTCTTTTAATCTTATCTTTTTTACCATCCCATATAAATTCATAGCACAGTTTCTGCAGTTGATTTATCTCTTTGTCCGGGGGATTGGGGAGAAGAATCCACAAGTAAATGAGTTTTGAAAGTATAAGTGATTTTAAAATAGCAATTCTACCGAGGGGTGTACACATACGTTTTGACCAAATCTTGAAAAGCTTCTTAGCTTCTATCAGTTTATCTCCTGTGTTCGCTTCCGTTATTTTTGATAAATCTTCTGTGAACCAGATGCCTAAAAGTTTATATTTTGGGGGATTCCATTTCATTTTCTTTTCTAGTAAATACCGGTGTTTTGAGTTCTTCATTGTCCCTAACCAGACATTCAATGTTTTATCATAGTTAATTTTTAGCCCTGAAAATTCTTCAAATCCCTCTAGTGCTTCAAACAACTTTTCATACGATTCTTTATCTCCTCCTAATGTGAATGTCGTATCGTCAGCAAACTGACTAATTTTAAAGATGGTATCTAAGAGATTTATACCTTTAATTTCTTCATCTTCCCTAATCTTGCACGCCAGGATTTCTGAGCATAATACAAACAGATATGGTGAGATTGGATCTCCCTGGCGGCATCCTCTTTGTATTTTCAAGCCTTTGGATACTTTACCGTTCACAATGACATATGATTTTATATCCTTGTAAAAGGTGTGAATCCATTTACATAAATCTAAACCAAATCCATAGGCTTTTAATACTGTGTTCATATATGACCAATTTAATGAATCGAATGCTTTTTCGAAATCTATTGATACTAACAAGCCTGGACGATCTTCAGTTTCTAAGTAATGCATAATGTCATACAGGGTTCTTATGTTATCACCAATATATCTACCTGGAATAAAACCTGTCTGATCTTCGTGTATTAACTTTGGTAGAACTTTCTTGATTCTATTAGCTATGCATGCAGATCCTATCTTATAAGCGACGTTTAGCAACGAAATAGGTCTCCAGTTCTGTAAATATTCTCTTGGTTTATCTCCCTTTGGTAAACATGTAATTATCCCTTCTTTTTGTGTAATTGACAGTTCTCCCTTTTAAAAACCTTCATTCAATGATCTAACTACAAAGTCCCCTATGTTTTTCCAGAAAAATTTGTAGAAGTTTACAGTCATTCCATCTGTGCCTGGACTCTTATTGTTTTGCATTCTTCTTAGTGTTTCTGTAGCTTCCTGTTTTGTTATAAGTCCTTCTAGTTGCTCTGATTCCAATTCATCCAGACTGGGCAAACTTTTAACGTAACTGCTAATGTCTATATCTTTTACTTCCTGTTCTCTGTATAGGTCTTCATAATAAAGTCTCGTCGCCTCTAACATCTCGTCTGTTTCCGTCAAAATATTACCTTGAGGTGTAATCAATTTCAACATTTGTTTACTTACGAAATGTCTTTTTTTCTAGATTACAAAAGTATTTAGTCACCTTTTCACCCTGAGATGCCCACCATGCTTTCGACCTTAATGCGATCCCTTCCAATTTTATTTTTTGTAGCTGTACTAGTTCTTTTTTCTCCTGCAATTCTCTAGCTAAACTATGTGTATCTATTTCTTTATCGATCCGCTGTATTTCTTTTTCCAGTGTTTCCTCCTTTTCTATAAGCTGTCTTTTCTTTCTTATACCAAAAGATATTGTTTTAGTTCTTATTTCCATTAATAATACATCCAGATAGAGTTGGTCGCATATGGTTAACTGAATTTCATTATTAGGTATCTTGTCTAAGTTTTCTCTTGAATACGGTAACACTGCATATTGGTCCTTTACTTTTTCTATTGTTTCTTTCATTGTCCCTAAGCAAAGATGAATTAAATTTCCAAAATGTTTTTCTTCTGGGTTCTGTGTTGAATTGTAGATCAACTGTGATTAAGGAATGGTCACTTCTGTAACCATAGGTGATATCTGCATCCTTAACATTGGTGATCAAATTATCAGACAATAAAAAGAAATCTAGACGGCTTTGTTGCAAGGGGGTTGGTCTTCTCCAGGTGTATCTTAGAACTTCATTATTTAATTCTCTCCAGATGTCGACTAACTGTAAATCATCCATCATCTTTATTACTGTTTCTTGTGCTGTCGTATTGTTTACATGCTTATAGTTGTAATAGTCTAAGCTAGGATTCATAACTAAATTCCAGTCACCTCCTATTATCACATTAATCAATAGCTTGTTCTTCAATCTTAGTCCGAATTTCTTCAAAAAATACAGGGTCGTCTCTGTTAGGTCCATACACATTGACCAAAAGGACTTCCATGTTGAATGTTTTTAATATCAGAAATATATAATTACCCTGAATGTCTAAAATCGTTTTTTGCATATGAAACAAAGTTATTATTTAACAAAGTAGCTACCCCTCGTGATCTAGAATTATTCGACGAAAAAACACATTCATAACCCCATTCTGCCCTAATCTGTCTGTCCATCTTCTTAGTAAAATGTGTGTCTTGTAAAAAGTATACCGAATATTGCTTTTGTCTTAAGTACTGTAAGACGTCTTTCCTTTTCTGAAAATTTCCCAACCCCTGACAGTTTAGAGATGATATCTTAAGGTTACGCATTGAGAAGTATTTTTGGTCTGTATATATCGAACCCCATTCTTCCAAAGTGTCATCGTGATTTCCACCCATAACATGTTCTTCTGATAAACAGACATAAAAATGAAAAATGTGTATACTAATATCACTTAGTTGAACAAAAGGAAACAAACAATATTCATCCATTTGGGAGAAGTAAATACCGAGATAGAAAAGTGAGTAATAATCACACAAAGACAAATAACAGTTATTTAAAAAGAAACT
>NC_134901.1:14236666-14271201 GCF_041734735.1 Babylonia areolata
GTGCGTGTGTGTGTGTGTGTGTGTGTGTGTGTGTGTGTGTGTGTGTGTATCTGCGTGTGTCCGCGCACGCGAGTGCGGTTGGTTTACAAGTTAACATGATTCAACTTAAGCATTACATGCTATTCAATGTTACACACCATGTCAACATAACTTCGGACAATATCGGATCAGTGGCCACCATAAAGTTACATCCAGTCTCACGGTCATCCTCTAGCAAGCAAAGAATAGTAAAATTTCTACCAACCAATTGTTTACCGCATTCTGAGATATTAACATGCTTTACAAATTGTTGATCAGGCAGTTTTTTCTTTTCGTTTTCATTTTCATATATAACTGGATATATGTCTTGACATGTATCTTCTATGTGTTTGAATATGTATGCTGTGCATGTCTTTGAGTGTATGCCATTGCCCAAGTGTGTGTGTGTGTGTGTGTGTGTGTGTGTGTGTGTGTGTGTGTGTGTGTGTGCGTGTGTGCGCGTGCGCGCGCGCGTGTGCGTGCGTGTGTGTGTGCGTGTGTACAGGTGCGAACGTTCATTTGCAAGTGTATGTATTGAAGTTTATGGTTTGGTTTGGTTTCTACTATTTTTTCTAGCATAAAAATGACAGTGTTATATACACCAAAAGAATTTTAACAGTCATAAAAAATAATAATAATAAACAAAAGCAAAATAAGAATATTATTGCTAATGATATTAAATGACATTGGTTTTTTGTTCAATTTGCAATTTCCGAACATCTTTCTCGAACGAGATTTTCATTCTCTTTCGGCACATTTTAAAAACAAAACATTTGGATTACTGTACAGCATGAGTAATGTTAACATAGTTTAAAATTGTCTAGCTATTTTTCTTGCAATTATCTTGAGAGAGAGAGAGAGACAGACAGACAGACAGACAGACAGAGAGAGAGAGAGGGGGGAATGTTTACCATCACCACTGAAACCCGAGTAAAGTGATTCCAATTGATTTACACCAGCACAAAATATACTTAGCATTGATATAGATAACCCCCACACCCCCCCTCACCTTGCTCCCCCCCGTTCTCATTTTTGGTGCGATTAATGTGCTCACATTTTGTCAGTCTTGAGATGATGCACATTTATACAGTAGCCAAAAGCAGTTTCACACTTTCATTATGATTATGGTTATTTTAACATTTCATACGCACCCCCTTCCACACACCCCTTTCCGAACATCATTGTCATTTCTTTCTATTTCAACATATATATTATGGTTACGGCATTTCTTTTCTGAACAGTACATCAGTGTCTGTATTGGTGTCAACTTTCAAAGTTTTTACATTTTTCAGTTTCACTAAAATTTTGCCGTTGGACGACCAAGCGGCCAAAGTCGCAGAGTGGGAACTGACCTTTTTCAGAAATCTGTAGAGTTGGTCTGGGTGAGGTCCTCACCTACAGTGATGCCTGTCTGCTTTAATTTGCAACGAGCTGTCAGCACTTGCCCCCTCTTCCCCCTGGACATGAAGCGCACGATGATGGGGCGGGGTCTGCCTCCTCCCGCGCCGACTTTGCCGGAGCGGTGCGCGATCTCGATGTCGCTGGCTGACACTGGTACCTCCAGCTTCTCTTGGAAGATGCTGAGGCACTTCTTCATGCAGTCCTCCGCTGTCTCCTGCCCCTGGGCCTCGCGGACGCCGAAGACTCGGATGTTCCACTGTCTCCCGTGCTGCTCCTGGTCGTTGATGCTGTTTCTCAAATTGTCGAGCTCTTTGGAGTTGCGGGTGAGATGGTCCTTGAGTTTTGCGTTTTCTTGACATAGTTGGTTCACTTCAGCCGTAAGTTTATCTTCGTTGGTTTCAGTGACAAAAATTCTACTTTCCAGTTTATCAATTTTGTTTTCTAAAGATGTAGCAATTCTTTTGAATTCTTCTTTCACTTCAGTTATTTCTTCTTTTAATTGCTGAATGTCCCCTTTGGTAGAGAGTTTCGTCATAGCAGCTTTTAATTCGTATATAGCTTCCTGCCAGGCCATTTCTTCTGCTGCACATTCAGTATCTTTCTTCTGCTTCTTACTATTTTGATTTGCTCTGCTGCTGTCTTTAGTTTGCTCCGGGCTAACATACAAGTCACTGGTCGATGACGACGACGAAGATGGTTTCCTTTTTGCACCTCCTTTATTCCCAAAATACTTAGAAATAGTTGTGCTCATTTTTGCTTGAAGATGCCATCACAAATGTTGAACTGAAAGAAGGGTAACTTGCAGAAATTAAAAGTTCATCTTTCTGTGAATCTTGAGCACACTGCGCCGCGCTCGCCTAACGTCGGGTTGTTCACGCTACTCCATTGCAATGCGACACTGCATTCCCTGCACGCTTTCTCCTACCCTTTCTCCTACTGAGAAAGAAATGAGTTCAAAATGCAGTGTTGTCAGAGCTCTCGCGAAGCACGTCGTCCTCGACGGTGGGCGGAAGTCAAGTCCATTTTTACACATACTTTGTATACAATCAGGAAGGTCGTTTATATATATTGTGAAAAGTACTGGTCCAAGAATACTGCCCTGTGGAGTACCACTGATTACGTTTGCACAAGTTGACTTTTCTTCTCCTATCTTAACTAATTGTGTTCCACCTGTTAAGAAGCTTCTTGTCCAGTTCAGTAAGTTACCAGTAATACCATACAAGGCTAATTTTAATAACAGTCTTTTGTGTGGGACAGAATCGAATGCTTTTTTGAAGTCTAAATAAATTTTGTCAATAGATGTCCGTAAATCATTATATACAGAACAAACAAACAACAAATAGTATTCATCTTCTAGTTCACCTTGGCAAAAAGGACAATGCTTTAAAACATCATTTTCAGTGTACTTATTAACATTGTTATTTAAAGGAAGCACATTAAATCGGGCCTGAGACAACGCCACTCTGAAACAATATTCATCAGCATTTGTTATGTATTTTTCTTTTTCAAATACAACTTTGAATGATCTGTAGCATGAATATCTGTCTCTATCACTAATAGTACCCGACCATTCTTGAATGAAGATATCTATAAGTCTTTGCTTGAAAGTAATAAGAAATCCTTTCACATCACCAACACCCTGTTGCAACCACACAAAATTAAAACCTGTTGTACATAATATTTCTCTAACTTGAGAAGCCCAACACTGTTTTCCATTTAAATCTAATCCAAGCAACATCTGATAAGCCATGTAAGGCAATCTATTTTGATCCATCTGTAGTATTCTCAACCAGTACCTTATAACATTTAATAACGAGTTTATAAATAACGGATATCTACCAAGATCACCATAAACCACTTTGTTTGGTGTTTGGAGTAGAATAGAATATGTCTTTATTACCAAGTGTACCAGGGTCACAAGGAATATTGGGGGTGGGGTGGGGGGTGTGTGTGTGGGGGGGGGGGGTAGTACATAACAAGATACGAACATAAATCGAAGATCATACACAAACACAGATACAGTAGAAATTAGGATATATACAAGTGCATATCAATATAAAAACTTGTGCATACTAACACATGCACACACACACACATGCACGCACACACACACACACACACACACACACACACACACACACACACACACGCACACACACACACACACACACGTTTGAACAAAAGCTGAATATTACATGTGGATGGGGCTGTTGACTAGATCTTCCGGTAGATGGTTATTGGTTGCACAATTCTATTTACCACACTGGATTTGTTCGAGAGACAGGGTATTGACTGCTTTGGGGAAAAAGCTATTGTCGAAGCGATTGGTTTTCGTCCTTCGGTACCGTCGACCAGAGGGGAGCATCTCGAAAATCCCAAAAGCTGGATATGATTCGTCCTGGCTGATTGATTTTGCTTTTTTGTTATATTTATATATATATATATATATATATATATGTGTGTGTGTGTGTGTGTGTGTGTGTGTGTGTGTGTGTGTGTGTGTGTGTGTGTGTGTGTGTGTGATTTATTTCTCTTCACATATAAATTATTTGCAAAATTATCCAATTACCCCCGAAAACGGAGTATGGCTGCCTATATGGGGTAGAAACGGTCATGCACGTAAAAGCCCACTCGAATGAACGTGGGAGTTGCAGCCCACGAACGAAGAAGAAGAAGAAGAAGAAGGTTTTTTGTGTTTTTTTTCGAATGACAGAAGAGTCTTTCAGTTGTTATCAGCGTGCTCTTGATTATCTAAACTGTTGTGTTGGTTTGGAACTAATTAACGCGACACTTCCAAAGACACATCCGTGAAGCAGATGGACTCAACAGCGTGGTTCCAATCTTCTGCCCGTGGCACACTCAGCTCTGGAGCTGGCGACACGTTGAAAGGACTCAAGGACTCAAAGAATTCAATGTTTGACCTCCAGCCTGTAAACATTTGAGGTGCACATGGACACACATGGAAAAAAGAAAGACATTCAGCGAATGAATGGAATAATGCCAGAAGTGTTAACACATTCGTTGTAGTGAAAGAAGAAAAAAGAAGGGCGGGTGGGGGGTGGGGGTGGGGGAGGGGGGGGTTGCCCAAACTTAGAATCCTGCTTCAAGGAGTTCTTCCCTTCTTTTGAACGCATAGAATATATTCACAGCAACATCTCTGGTTACGCTCACGTCTTCGTTTTTTAACAACTGTGCCAGTTCTACATGACGATCTCGACTAAACTACCTGTGTTTAAAAATAAACTTCTCTCTTAGCAGTATGTAAACATCGTAATGTAGCAGAAAGAGAAATTCATCCTCTATATGATTGCAGAAAAGACATATCTTTATAACTGATATAGTTATATCGTTTATGTTTTTTGTGTGTTTTTTCCAAATAATTTAATCCAAATCTAAAATCTCATAATGATGGCTTTCCTGAGCTTCACACCCATGTCCATCTCGTCATTTGTCTGCGACACTGTCCTCTTCACCACGGCAGCGGGTATCTAGGGTTTTCTTTTCTGCTGGTGTGATGGGGAAAATGTATGGCAGTGGTCTGTTGACAGAATGATCTACCAGCATATGAAATGAGTCGAGTTCTCATTTTGACAGCCACCATCTAAAAAGACGAGTGTATATCCGATTCATTGGTATTAGTATCTTGCAAAAAGATACTGACAAAAAGGATGAAGTTGATAATTACCAGTTCCCCCACCCTCTTACCCACTACTTAACATTCCTTGTCGTTTTCATACTCTGTCTCTGTGTGTGTGTGTGTCTGTGTTTCTCTCTCTCTCTTCACTATTTTCATTTCTTTATCCTTTTATCTCCAACGCCACCCCCAAGCAGCGACAACAGCAGTATGATTAACACAAACAACAACAACAGCAGTATGATTAACACAAACAACAACAACAGCAGCAGGATAAACACAGACAGCAACAACAGCAGTAGGATAAACACAGACAGCAACAACAGCAGTAGGATAAACACAGACAGCAACATCAGCAGTATGATTAACACAAACAACAACAACAGCAGCAGGATAAACACAGACAGCAACAACAGCAGTAGGATAAACACAGACAGCAACAACAGCAGCAGGATAAACACAGACAGCAACAACAGCAGTATGATAAACACAAACAACAACAACAGCAGCAGGATAAACACAGACAGCAACAACAGCAGCAGGATCAACACGAAACAGCAACATCAGCAGTAGGATAAACACAGACAGCAACAACAGCAGCAGGATAAACACAGACAGCAACAACAGCAGTAGGATAAACACAGACAGCAACAACAGCAGTAGGATAAACACAGACAACAACAACAGCAGCAGGATAAACACAGACAGCAACAACAGCAGCAGGATAAACACAGACAGCAACAACAGCAGTAGGATAAACACAGACAGCAACAACAGCAGCAGGATAAACACAGACAGCAACAACAGCAGTATGATTAACACAAACAACAACAACAGCAGCAGGATAAACACAGACAGCAACAACAGCAGTATGATTAACACAAACAACAACAACAGCAGCAGGATAAACACAGACAGCAACAACAGCAGCAGGATAAACACAGACAGCAACAACAGCAGTATGATTAACACAAACAACAACAACAGCAGTAGGATAAACACAGACAGCAACAACAGCAGTAGGATAAACACAGACAGCAACAACAGCAGTAGGATAAACACAGACAGCAACAACAGCAGTATGATTAACACAAACAACAACAACAGCAGCAGGATAAACACAGACAGCAACAACAGCAGCAGGATAAACACAGACAGCAACAACAGCAGTAGGATAAACACAGACAGCAACAACAGCAGTATGATTAACACAAACAACAACAACAGCAGCAGGATAAACACAGACAGCAACAACAGCAGTAGGATAAACACAAACAACAACAACAGCAGCAGGATAAACACAGACAGCAACAACAACAACAGCAGTAGGATAAACACAGACAGCAACAACAACAACAGCAGCAGGATAAACACAGACAGCAACAACAGCAGCAGGATAAACACAGACAGCAACAACAGCAGTAGGATAAACACAGACAGTAACAACAGCAGTAGGATAAACACAAACAACAACAACAGCAGCAGGATAAACACAGACAGTAACAACAACAACAGCAGCAGGATAAACACAGACAGCAACAACAACAACAGCAGCAGGATAAACACAGACAGCAACAACAGCAGCAGGATAAACACAGACAGCAACAACAGCAGCAGGATAAACACAGACAGCAACAACAGCAGTAGGATAAACACAGACAGCAACAACAGCAGTAGGATAAACACAGACAGCAACAACAGCAGTAGGATAAACACAGACAGCAACAACAGCAGCAGGATCAACACGAAACAGCAACATCAGCAGTAGGATAAACACAGACAGCAACAACAGCAGTAGGATAAATACAGACAGCAACATCAGCAGTATGATTAACACAAACAACAACAACAGCAGCAGGATAAACACAGACAGCAACAACAGCAGTATGATTAACACAAACAACAACAACAGCAGCAGGATAAACACAGACAGCAACAACAGCAGTATGATTAACACAAACAGCAACAACAGCAGCAGGATAAACACAGACAGCAACAACAGCAGTATGATTAACACAAACAACAACAACAGCAGTATGATTAACACAAACAACAACAACAGCAGTAGGATAAACACAGACAGCAACAACAGCAGTAGGATAAACACAGACAGCAACAACAACAGTATGATAAACACAAACAACAACAACAACAACAGCAGTATGATACACAGACAGCAACAACAGCAGCAGGATCAACACGAAACAGCAACAACAGCAGTATGATAAATACAGACAGCAACAACAACAGTATGATAAATACAGACAGCAACAACAACAACAGCAGTATGATTAACACAAACAACAACAACAGCAGCAGGATAAACACAGACAGCAACAACAGCAGTATGATTAACACAAACAACAACAACAGCAGCAGGATAAACACAGACAGCAACAACAGCAGTATGATTAACACAAACAACAACAACAGCAGCAGGATAAACACAGACAGCAACAACAGCAGTAGGATAAACACAGACAGCAACAACAGCAGCAGGATCAACACGAAACAGCAACATCAGCAGTAGGATAAACACAGACAGCAACAACAGCAGTATGATTAACACAAACAACAACAACAGCAGCAGGATAAACACAGACAGCAACAACAGCAGTAGGATAAACACAGACAGCAACAACAGCAGTAGGATAAACACAGACAGCAACAACAACAGTATGATAAACACAAACAGCAACAACAACAGTAGGAGAAACACAAACAAGAACAACAGGCAGTACAGGAGCCAGTAAGATCGTGGGGGTGACGAATTCTTCTTCTTCGTTCATGGGCTGCAACTCCCACGTTCACTCGTATGTACACGAGCGGGCTTTTTACGTGTATGACTGCTTTAAACCCCGCCATGTAGCAGCCATACTTCGTTTTCGGGGGTGTGCATGCTGGGTATGTTCTTGTTTCCATAACCCACCAAACGCTGACATGGATTTCAGGATCTTTAACGTGCGTATTTTGATCTGCTTGCGAATACACACGAAGGGGGTTCAGGCACAAGCAGGTCTGCACATTATGTTGACCCGGGAGATCGGACAAATCTCCACCCCTTACCCACCAGGCGCCGTTACTGAGATTCGAACCCGGGACCCTCAGATTGAAATTCCAACGCTTTAACCACTCGGCTATTGCGCCCGTCAGGGTTACGAACAAATACTGAGTGCAAAAGTCTGTGTGGAGGGCGCGTTGAGACAGATCTGTGTCGTCATCGACATCGAGAGAGGGGGGGGAATGGCTTGACAAAACAATGATCATTCCAGATCAATTTCTTTCTTTCGTTTTTTGTTTTTTTTTCTTTTTGTTTTGATAGATTGACGTGGAAAGTCACGAGGGGCACGTGCTGGCCGGTGCCGAGCAGCTGTTCCAGGAAGTGGACATCCCCTTGGTCTGGATGGAGTGCTTTAACCCGGTGTTCGGTTTGGTGCCATACTTCGTTTTCGGGGGTTTTGCATGCTGGGTATGTTCGTGTTTCCATAACCCACCGAACGCTGACATGAATTACAGGATCTTTAACGTGAGTATTTGATCTGCTTGCGTATACACACGAAGGGGGTTCAGGCACTGCCAGGTCTGCACATACGTTGACCTGGGAGATCGGAAAAAGCGCCACTGAGATTCGAACCCGTGACCCTCAGATTGAAAGTCCTATGCTTTAGCCATTCGGCTATTGCGCTGGAGTGGGAAAAGTCGAAGTAAAGTGCCTTTCCGAAGGACACAACACCTTGTCGAAACGGATCCTCGAACCTGGGTCACTTGTGAACAATGGATCAAAGATCCAATGCTCAGCTGATTCTGCTGCAGTGCCTCCAGTGCTGTTCTTACTGACATGAATATCTAGCAAGGCAACAGACTGGGCAGAGAAATCAAATAATAATAATAATAACAATGATAATGGTATTTATATAGCGCTGAATCTTGTGCAGAGACAAATCAAAGCGCTTTCGCACCAGTCATTCACACGCAATGATCAGTTCCTTTGATGTTGTTGATGACGTTATGATATATTCAACCCGTCTCTGCTGCATTTGTTATATTTCGTTAAGAAATGTATACAGAGGTAGATAGATAGATAGATGGACAGATAGATAGATAGACAGATTGCCTATGGGCGCGCGCGCGCACGCACGCACACACACACACACGCACACACACACACACACACACACACACACACAAATGTATGGGCAAAAGAATGCAGCATATTAATTCAAGTGCTGAATGTTAAAACGAAAAAGGAAAGAAAAACAGCCTGCTCTAAAGGAGATTATTTTTAGATTTCTCTCAAAGACCACAAAACCAGTCCGTTGTGTGTATCCAGTGTCTACAAATTTGAATAGGTTTTATCGGAGGGACAAGGTGCGCAGAGACCCTACTTGTTTGTGTTGGGCCTGACGGCAGTGTGGCTTGCTCCGCCTTTGAAATCATGTGTCGTCATGCGCGTCATGGCAACTGCATGTGGAATGAGGGGTGAAATGGCCGAGTCATTAGAGCGCTGAATTCCCTCCCGAGGTGCCTGTGTTCGATCCCCGGTTTCAGCACACCTTGGGGGTTAAGGGTGGAGATTTTTCCTATCTCCCAGGTCAGTATATGTGCAGACCTGCTCGTGCCTGAACCAGCTTCGTGTGTACACACAAGCAGATCAAATACGTACATTGATGATCTTGTAATCCATGTCAGCATTCGGTGGGTCATAGAAAACAAGAACGTGCCCAGCATGTACATCTCTGAAAACCGAGTATGGTTGCCTACATGGCGGGATAAGAATGGTCATAGGCCTACATGTAAATGTTTATTTGTTCGAATACAAATGAACGCGGGAGTTGCAGCCAACCAGTGCAGAACAATAAGAAAGAAAGGTTTTGTGAAATGTGTGACTGAAGTGTGCTGGCCAGCACAAGGCATTCAAAATTAATGAGCATACAGGTTTTCACGCCAGGTGCAGCGTTTTGCCAGTGTTGGATTCGACTGTGGCTGATCCGGCACCCCGTCCCACCCGCCCCCTCCCCTGCCCCCCCTCCCACACATCTCTCTGTGTCTCTGTTTCTATCTCTCTCTCTCTGTCACACACACACACACACACACACACACACACACACACACACACACACACACACACACACACACACGAGCGCGCATGCATTCTTCTGACATATTTCAGGGGCATTTTTTCTCTGTATCGTCTCACAAACATAATTATGCACACAGAGAACAACACAACGCAATGATAAATCATGACACCATTGCTGAACACAGTGAGTCAGTCTTGATTCTGGTGATCAGAACTTATTATAACTCTCCAGTCTCTGTCTCTATCTCTCTGTGTGTTTTTTCTTTCTATCTCTCTTCCTTTCTTCCCCCTCTCTTTCTGCACACACACACACACACACACACACACACACACACACATATATATATATATATGTGTGTGTGTGTGTGTGTGTGTGTGTCTGTCTGTCTGTCTGTCTGTCTGTCTCTGCCTGTCTGTGTGTCTGTCTGTGCACATGAGCATGAATGATATGCATATGTATGTTTGTGTGTAATTTCTGTTGTCTTTGCAGACAGCCTTTATCTGCTTTTACTTGCAGGAGGTCTGAAAGACACATACCGCCATGTCGTCAACTCCTGCTGTGTCACCCTGTGACATGGACAGTCATGTGGACAGTGCTGTACAGGGAAGGGACTGGACAGTCCTTCAGCAGCTGATGGAGTCAGGTCAGCTGACTGATCAGCAGACAGCAAGGGTCATTGTGGAAGTGATCAAGCACAGTGATGGTCAGCAGTTCTCACAACACGTCCTACCTTTCTGCAGCAGAGCACAGTTGGATTCTGCAATGGCAGAGCTGATCTCTGCAGGCCTGTGGGTACATGTCTACAATCTGTCACTTTATGTTGGACAGGAACATTCCGAATGGCAGGTTGGTCCGCTTTCCCTGGACAATTATCTCCTTGCATTAGTTGCTGAAGGAAAGTGGAAAGAACTTGGTGCACTTGTACAGAATGATACTCGTGTCTCAGCTGCCCAGAAACAGTGGGCAATGCTGCAAGCCTCCCAGCGTGCATCGGACCTTGAGATCATAGAGAACGTTCTTCCACAATGTGCTGACGAGGATTTGGACCGTGTTCTGAAACAACTGGTGTCACGTGGTTTGTGGTTGGCTGTGGGATCTCTGTTCAGCCAGCGACCTGCACTTAGTGAGACTCAAAAAGTGTGGGCCATTGAAAAAGTTGCAAGGGAAGCAACAGAATGGGAGTTGAACTCATTTTTTCACAACTACACAAAAGACCAGCTGGTCTCTGTGTCCAAACTGCTCATGGCACAGCAACTGTGGTGGATCTTCAGTCTGCTGCTGAAGAAAGATTCCCACATGTTTTCACAGTGCATATTACCAGCATTTGAAAATACAGACATTGACTTGTTCATGAGTCATCTCTTGTCTGTTGATGACTGGAAGAGAGTTCAGGAATTGCTGAGGATTGTTGAGGCAGGGAAAACCCAGTGGAAAATTGGAGATGTCATTATCCAAGGAGAACAGATTTTGTGGGCTTCTTTAAAGGAGTGGGAAAAACTAATCCATTCTATACGTGATGCTTCAGTGCTGGCATGGGTTATAGAGGTTGCCACCATGAGAGGAATATATTATAAAAAGATGGAAATGATTCTGGACTTTTGTCAGATTCCCCTGATAACATCTGCCTTAAACATCCTTGTTAACCGGGGATCCATAGTTGGGGCTGCCAGATTGTTGCTTCACTTTGTGCAAGAATTAATGATAAGAGATCATCAGGAAGAGGAGTTTTGGAAACCATTGAAAAACTGTTGCTTTGGTTTGAAGAGAGGCACTGAAGTCTTCACCAAAGTACGAGAAGAAAATTTATGGAAATGGTTCTCCAATAACCGGCTGAAAAACATATTCTTCACCTCAGCTGTCAGCATAATCACACAGTCGTTGTGTGGTCACCTTGATATATCAACAGAGCCTATGTCTGCTGAAGTTCATGTGAAGGAGACACTTGAAAAGATTCTGAGAGAAATGAGATCAGATTCATTTAGTTTGCCTCAAAGTGTACATCACCTTTGTACGGAATTTAAGGTTGCTTCAACAAACAACAGCACTTTTAATCCTGTCTTTGCTCTGTTGTTTGTTCACGCGGCCATGAGACACATGAACAGTCCACAACGTTGGCGATATGACTCAGAACCTTTCTTGTCCATTCTGACCACAGTTCCAGTAGTGCCAGGAATACAGAGAGAAGCCCTGAAAATCACGCTGAAAGAAAGGAAATGGCAGATTATCTGCCTGGCAGATTTGACATACGTGGGGGAACAAGTGCGGAGGATGTTGTTCTCCTCAGCTGTGCAGTGGAAGCAATGGGATCTTGTCAAACAGTGGGCAGACCACACCCTGAGTGACGATCAGCGGAACTGGGCTCTGGAAAAAGCCTGCAAGAAAAAACAGTGGGATGTCTGTCTTCGGCTGGCAGAACATGGACTGACAGAAGATGAAGTGACACGTGTCCATTTCCTTGTTGCCATGAACGCAGACTGGGAAGTTGTCCTCGACCTGTACAAAGACGAATCTGATGTTAGTGAAGTCAAAAAGCTCCTGTCCAAGGGAAATCATCAAATGGTAAAAGTTGGTGAGAAGCAAGAACAAGAGCAAAATCAAAGAGTATTGGAATTGGCGAATCTGGAAGATGAACTGAAATCCAGAATGGTGTCGTTTGAAACGTTGGAGTCAGCTGTGGCACAAGGTGACTGGCAGGTTGTTGTGTTCACCGTTCGACAGAGACCGACGGCGGACAACGTGAGCAGGGCCCTGAAAGCAGCAGTGGCCAGTAAAGCCTGGTCTGTGGTGACTGAGCTGTTCAGAATGGGAATCCAGACATTTGATCAACACCCCTCCTTTCTAGAGGTGGTCAGAAACCAGCAATGGGGCGTGTGTAGAGTGATGATTGAACAAGGACTGAACACTGATCAATACATGGACGCTATTCCCACACTGATGGAACAGAACCAGTGGATTCTGGTTGGCAAGATGATGGCCTATATAGATGATGATGCAGTCAGACGGCACACCATGCAGTGTGCCTTGCAGAGGAATGAAGGAAGTGTGGTCAGTCAGTGCATCCTGGGCATGACACAAGAGCTGTCCATCCAGGAAAGAGAGGACCTGTTCCACACAGCTGTCATCACTGACACCTTGCAGGCAGTCACACCACTGGTGACAGAGAAGGACGACACAGGTGTGCGGCATCGTGACATTGCTTTACAGCAGGCTGTCAGTCAACAACAGTGGGGCATTGTGGACCTCTGTCTGCATCACCATGCTGACATCAACATGCCTGATGAAAAAGGAGATTCACTAATACAAAGGGCAGCACAGAGGGAAGACTGGGACACAGTGATGGCTTTAGCCAAGAGAGGAGGAGACCCTTCTCGGCTGGACAGTACCGGGATGTCAGTGCTTCATCAGGCCATCACAGGAAGAGAATGGACGTGTGTGAAATCATTGATCATCTTGTGTAGCACCCTTTACCTGTCTGCCACACACATATGTGAACAACGCACTGCTCTTGAGATGCTGATTGACGCAGGTCGGGAAGACATTATTCAGGATGCATTGTCACGGAAAACATACCAATGGACAGGGGTGAATAGGTGGGGAAAAACTGCTCTCCACGTGATGTGTCTTCTTGGCATATGTAACGACCTTTGCCCTTTCTTGGTTGAGGGAGTTAATCCTCTGTCTGTCACAGACGAATGTCATTCAGTATTGTCATATGCAGTGTTGTCATATGCACAACCCACCCAAATGGTGTCAGAGTGCATTTCTCTTGGTTTCAGCACACACCAGCCACACATCACCCAAGCCATGCAAACACAAGACGAATCGTTTCTGTCACCTGTGCAACTGTCTGTAATGCGTGGTCTGCCTGGGATAACACGGATGCTGTATGAATAAGGATCCTGTTCCTTCAGGGAACTGTTCCTCGCCATGCCAAAGCTCCTCACCCTCACCATTGAGCGCAGTATCAGAAAATGTACCCTGTACAAGGAGTTTTTGATGCAAATTGAAAAGATCAACAGACAAAATGAAGCGTCGAAGCACCTGATCAAGAGAGCAGCTCGATACCTTATAGAGGTATCCACCACACCACGCAGTCTGAAGTCCATGTGCCGCCTGGTGATTTCTCACTCCCTGAAGATCAGTCCTGCCCGGGACAGAGATGTCTCCCAGCTTCCCATCCCCCAACCCTTGAAGAATTACGTCTCATTTTCTGATCTCTTGCATGCAGACAGTAGTTCTGACATTGCTGGAGAAAATGATGGTTCCGACAGTGATGGAGAAAATGATGGTTCCGACAGTGATGGAGAAGAGAACAGCTCTGGTTCCTGGTCTCACTCCTACAGTTCTGACGACTATCGCCAGTGGTATTCAGATGATGAAAATGACTTATTATTCATCTGAAGAGTATGACTACTGGCCCTGGTCTGACGATTGAGAGTATCAGGCGAACAGTAGAGAGTGGACTGCAACACGTTCTGGAGGAACAAGGTTTTACCCATTAAAGACAAGATTTCTCAAGACTTCTCTGTTGTTCTCAGCTAAGATATTCTCTGTTGTTCTCAGCTAAGATATCTATCACACGTTGTAAAGTCAAGGGGTGGAAGAATTTATCGAGATGAAAAAGAGCTTTTGTTCACTTTGAAGTAAAAGTGCACCAGTCCACATAAAGCTGTTGGAGCTGCGCTGTAAAACCTGAAGTGAAATATGCATCTGGAGCCCACTTGGGTACACTGCACGGATGACTGAATTTTTAGAGCATAAATTCTGGTGATTTTATATATGATATATCATATGGTATTCATTAATGATGTAACTCATTTCATTTCATTTATTTTTGCTTTTGCAGCAGCTTCCATTGCACAGAAACTATTTCCTCACTTTGTCATCAGGTATATCTTGTTCTGTGACAGTGACATTGCTTTGACAAGAAATATTTTGTCCACATACTATTGATGTATTATGGGCTGGTTTATGCACTGTTTTGATATCAGTTGTGTCGATGCGACCATCGTGACGCCTGTTGATTTCATTTCATATCAGTTTGTCAAATAGTGACATCTGTTAACCTGGTTTATTGTGAACATTACAGTATTTTCCCATCTTTGTATATGTTCTATTGTTTTATTGTACAGTTGCCTGGTGTCTATTATTTCAAGTGTGTGTGTGTGTGTGTGTGTGTGTGTGTGTGTGTGTGTTGCCACGAGTTGGGCTATGTGTGGTGGACTGCGATTTAAAAATGAAACATGAAATAAAGAAAAGGAAACCCGAAAGTGTTAAATCCACATTTACCCATATGGAAGTATTTTCATAGATAGGTGCCAAAAGGTCCTGGATTTATCATGTAATGTAATCAAACACACACACTCACACACACACACATATATATATGTGTGTGTGTGTGTGTGTGTGTGTGTGTGTGTGTGTGTGTGTTGGAAATCCCATTGATGTTCATGACACTGAGACATAGAATTACATTGCTTCCATCATCAAGTATTCATGAGTACATAACATGCTACTGGCAAAAAGACACTGTTACATTTATCAATATCAGATGCACCTGACATTGCTTTCATGTGAAATGTCTCTTTGCACCTTGTACTATCGTTCTTGTCTTCTCTTTATTTGAATTTGCATTGTTAGTGGCCATTATTCTGCCGTCTATCTTTCGCAATTGCAACGCTACTAACATTTGTCATGGCAGGTATGAATTATCATTTCTAGATATCAAAACAAACTAGGTATTTAACGGGGAACTTCGCTTTCGTTGCATTGTTTTATTGTTATTTGGAAGTTCCATTTTCTAACGCACACTAGGTGTTATATCACACATTTCTGAATGTTTGATCGCGACGTGCTCTGAACCAACTGTACTCTGTCGTTTTATTATAAAGGTGTCCTCAGAAGCATAAACACTTTGCATTGCTTTAGTGTCACCCTTATATTGCATAAATAGTTGTGTTGAATTAACTTTTGTGTAAAATACATCTCTGTGTGTGAAACTTACATATTTTTTAACAGTGGTGTGCAGTTTTGATACAAAGTATTTAAATCCTTTTCTGATATTGAGTATATATGTGTGTATAATAGTGATATCAGATGCATTTGTGCATTGTAGATGTCAGGACTTAACTCTTCTTTTGGATTTCGTCGGACTGTTGTGGTGATGTGTTCTTTGTGATGTTGATCAGTGAACATGGACTGTTGTGGTGATGTGTTCTTTGTGATGTTGATCAGTGAACATGGACTGTTGTGGTGATGTGTTCTTTGTGATGTTGATCAGTGAACATGGACTGTTGTGGTGATGTGTTCTTTGTGATGTTGATCAGTGAACATGGACTGTTGTGGTGATGTGTTCTTTGTGATGTTGATCAGTGAACATGGACTGTTGTGGTGATGTGTTCTTTGTGATGTTGATCAGTGAACATGGACTGTTGTGGTGATGTGTTCTTTGTGATGTTGATCAGTGAACATGGACTGTTGTGGTGATGTGTTCTTTGTGATGTTGATCAGTGAACATGGACTGTTGTTGTGATGTCCTCTTTGTGATGTTGATCAGTGAACATGGACTGTTGTGGTGATGTGTTCTTTGTGATGTTGATCAGTGAACATGGACTGTTGTGGTGATGTGTTCTTTGTGAGGTTGATCAGTGAACATGGACTGTTGTGGTGATGTGTTCTTTGTGATGTTGATCAGTGAACATGGACTGTTGTGGTGATGTGTTCTTTGTGAGGTTGATCAGTGAACATGGACTGTTGTGGTGATGTGTTCTTTGTGATGTTGATCAGTGAACATGGACTGTTGTGGTGATGTGTTCTTTGTGATGTTGATCAGTGAACATGGACTGTTGTGGTGATGTGTTCTTTGTGATGTTGATCAGTGAACATGGACTGTTGTGGTGATGTGTTCTTTGTGAGGTTGATCAGTGAACATGGACTGTTGTGGTGATGTGTTCTTTGTGAGGTTGATCAGTGAACATGGACTGTTGTGGTGATGTGTTCTTTGTGAGGTTGATCAGTGAACATGGACTGTTGTGGTGATGTGTTCTTTGTGATGTTGATCAGTGAACATGGACTGTTGTGTTGATATCCTCTTTGTGATGTTGATAAGTAAACATGGACTGTTGTGTTGATGTGTTCTTTGTGATGTTGATCAGTGAACATGGACTGTTGTGTTGATCTCCGCTTTGTGATGTTGATAAGTGAACAGCTCTTTGTGATGTTGATCAGTGAACAGCTCTTTGTGAGGTTGATCAGTGAACAGCTCTTTGTGATGTTGATCAGTGAACAGCTGTTTGTGAGGTTGATCAGTGAACAGCTCTTTGTGAGGTTGATCAATGAACAGCTCTTTGTGATGTTGATCAGTGAACACGGACTGTTGTCATGATGTGCTTTTTGTGAGATTGATCAGTGAACAGCTCTTTGTGAGGTTGATCAATGAACAGCTCTTTGTGAGGTTGATCAGTGAACAGCTCTTTGTGAGGTTGATCAGTGAATAGTTCTTTGTGATGTTGATCAGTGAGCACGGACTGTTGAGGTGATGTGCTCTTTGTGATGTTGATCAGTGGACGCAAGTGGACGGCACATGAAATTGACTGACTCTTCCCGGATTTCTTGAATTCCTCGGACTGTTGAAGTGTTTTGGTGTTTTGCTGTTTATGACGTTGATGGGTGGACAGGAATGGACAACTCACTCATGAAGTGAACATTACTGAGTATCTGTATTCAAATTACAAATGGAAAAATATCAAGTGACTAATGTGCTACAAATTATCAATTAATCATTTATATTCCTTATAAACATAAACGTTGTTGTGTGAAGTGATACAGGAGTTAAAGGACTGTTAACCTAACCTACTGCAAATTCAACTACAATAAGTCCATCATTCTTTACAGTTTTCATGTCATCATTTATGCTTATTTACTTTTGCTGTATCATTTTGAGTTTTGTACTGTAAAAGAATTAGATACAAATGAATGAGATTGTATTCTAAAAACGGAAGCATATTTGTTCAAATATTTGGTTTTACTTTTTGAGCCTACAAATTTGAAAAATATGATTAAATTTGAGTCAGTTCTTCGGAATGATGTTTCTTGCTGTTCATTTTAATTTACAAGAACTGCATGCTAGAATGTTCCGTTTTTGCACTGAACCTGCTATTTTAGTTATAAATTCCAGTAGTGCTTATTCTGAAATTGTGCTGTTTTTTTTATATGTATGTTGTTATAGTTCTCTTTTTTTTATTGCATGATAAAAATCAAGTGCTGTGTCTGGTTGCTTTTCTGTTTCTAATTCAGCTTGATGTATTTTCCTCTTTTTTCCCTTTTTGTTCAACCTTTGTCATACATATGTGTACGTCGGACGAGGCGGTCAACTCAGAGACTGTGTAGTGTGAGGGACAACCCTTTGAATGCACTCTTTTTTTTCCCCCAACCAAACTGATAAAATGTGCTGGGTTGTACCTTAGTTTGACATATTGTTTTAATACGTTCATGTACATCCTTTCATGAGAGGCTTAACTCTTAATCTCTATTATATTCGTCGTATGAATAACACCAATATATCATTATCAGAAACAAAAAATGTTGATATATGAATGTGTATACATATAATTTTTCATTGATTTCGTAGGACTGTTGTTGTGATGTTGTGATTTTTCATTGATTACACACACACACACACACACACACACACACACACACACACACACACACACACACACACACACACACACACACACACATATATATATATATATATATATATATATATATATATATATATATATATATATATCATTCATTCATGGCCTGGCTTCGCTGACGAAGATCTAGGAAGGGCGTTGTCCACGTCTGATGCAGGCACGCTCATGGCTGACAAGGCCAATGCGGGAAAAGCAGAGTCGGCCACAGCGGTTGCAAGGGAAAGTCTGGTCTGGGTTCGCGGCTGCAGCGTCGTGGTTCTTCCTCCTTCTGCGTTTGTCCTCAAGGCTGGCCCTGCGGTTGTTTTCGAAGGAGACAGCTTGGTGGATGGTGCGTCGCCAGGTCTCTCGATCAGCGGCTACTGCGGACCACTGGCGATGGTCAATGTGACAGGCACCGAGAGCTTTCTTCAAGGAGTCTTTGTATCTCTTCTTGGGTGCTCCTCTGTCACGGTGGCCAGTGGACAGTTCGCCATACAGCGCGATCTTGGGCAGGCGGTGGTCCTCCATCCTGGACACGTGCCCTGCCCAACGTAGCTGGGTCTTTAGCAGCACTGCCTCGATGCTGATAGTCTTTGCCTGCTCCAGGACCTCGACATTTGTGATGTAGTCACTCCAGTGGATGCTGAGGATGGTGCGAAGGCAGCGCTGGTGAAAGCGATCAAGCAGTCGTATGTGGTGCCGGTAGGTGACCCAGGTTTCGGAGCCATACAACAGGGTGGGCAGTACAACAGCTCTGTACACGCTGATCTTTGTGTCTTTCTTCAGGTGTTTGTTGTTCCACACTCTCTTGTACAGCCTGCCGAATGCGCTGTTTGCCTTTGCAAGTCTGTTGTCGATCTCCTTGTCGATCTTGGCGTCAGACGAGATGGTGCAGCCTAGGTAGCTGAACTGGTGGACCGACTTCAGCTCTGTCTCACCGATGTTGATGTGAGGAGCGTGGAATTCTTCCCGTGGGGCAGGCTGGTGGAGAACTTCCGTCTTTTTCAGACTGACTTCTAGGCCGAAGAGCTGCGCAGCCTCTGCGAAGCAGGACGTTATACGCTGCAGGGCCGCTTCTGTATGGGCGACGAGGGCAGCATCGTCGGCAAACAGAAGCTCTCTGATGAGTTGCTCCAGTGTCTTGGTGTGGGCCTGTAGCCGCCTCAGGTTGAATAGGCTGCCATCAGTGCGGTATCTGATGAAGATACCGTCGTCGTCGCCAAGATCTTCAGTGGCCTGTTGGAGCATCATGCTGAAGAAGATCGTGAAGAGGGTCGGCGCGAGGACACAACCTTGTTTCACTCCGTTTCCAATTGGGAAGGGCTCCGAAAGGTCGTTGCTGTGTCTGACCTGTCCACGCTGTTCCTCATGTAGTTGGATGACCATGCTGAGGAATTTGGGGGGGCATCCTAGACGTTTCATGATCTCCCACAGACCTTTTCTGCTCACGGTGTCGAAAGCTTTCGTGAGATCGACGAATTTCGCATACAGTCCTTTGTTCTGTTCCCGACATTTATATATATATATATATGAATACACACACACACACACACACACACACACATATATATATATATATATATATATATATATATATACATATATATATGAATATATATATATATATATACATACACACACACATATATATATATATGTATACACACACACACACACACACACACACACACACACACACACACACACACATATATATATATATATATATATATATATATATCACCCACCATGGTGAAGTGGTTAGCGACAAAAACTGACTGACTGTGAGGATGCGGGTTCAAGACCCAGCAGAGGTGAATGCTGTCAGCCTGTGGCCGGTTTTCACCCAGAGTTGAGAGTGAATCGGGTTCAAGCGGGAAGACTGGGACCACACAGCACAGGATCTTCCACTGGACGTCAGCGTCTGTGAGAGTGTTTGCTCAAATTTCCTGACCAACACTTCAGGTGTCAGTATCTCTCAGGCCTGACTGATTCTGGGATGTGTTCTGAAATAAAATCTCATCAACTTTATCACGTAGTTCCAAACCTAAAATGGTCCTCCATCGCTGAATCGTTATCATCCTCATCCTGATTCCTCATCAACATAGAAAACAAAATTATGTCAGATTCTTGTTGCTTTCACACCGCGCTATCATTTGGACACAGTTTCGATCCCCTCCCATATCCATACATCGGAAAAGTTCCTGTCAAGGCCTTCGGTGTGGGCAGGTTCATGGAAGGTTGTTTTAGGAGAGACGTAGTGGCGGTCTCTACAATGGAGTGGACACTCACTCAGTCTGGCCATGCGAGTGAGCGATTGTAGTCGTCTATCTGTAAGGGACTAAGCAGGTGGTGTCCTTCATATGTTGAATCAGAATGAACATTGCTGGAAACCACAGAATTGACTCGGCAATAGTGTAAGGTCTCCTTTGGTATGTGGCTTCCTCGCCAATTTTTAAGCAAAATTTGGTGTCAGCATTTCTAGAGAAAAAGAATTTACTATGGGGACACACACACACACACACACACACACACACACACACACACACACACACACACACACACACACACACACACACACACACACACAAAACAAACACGCGCGCGGACAACTGGAACAGTTTATAATACAGATTCATGTTGTTCACACACATGATGCAAAAACACCTACACATGTTATAAACACAGTAGTTAGTCAAATTATCATCTTTTGGCAGGAAAGAAAGCGTTTTGTCATTGACTTGTTCTTTGTCAGTTTAGACTTCAAAGAAGAAAGAATTTGTCCAGCTGTAGTTTGTTGTGTCAAATGCGTTCAAAGATTTGAAACAGTTCTTAAATCAACGTGTCGTCGTTTGTTTTAGCTAATCTGTGTATTCTTAAGTAGTAAAGAGGTAGTGTTGGTTACTGATATTGTCCTAAGCTCCCACCCACCCCACACCCCCAACACCCCGACCATCCTTCCCTCTCCACCCCGTCTCCATTGATGTACTAACTATCTTGTGTTGTATTTAGTTTTTGTTGCAAGATATTTCTGTCAGTGAAACTTCGGGTTGCCCTCTCCGGGAAGAAGGCGTCGCATAGCGTCACCCCTTTTTTTTCTGCCTGCAATTGTATGTGTTTCACTATTCAAGTGGATTTTTCCACAGACTTTTGCAAGCGAAAACTCTTTTGTTTCTGTGAGATCTTTTATGCGCCCTGAAAGCATGCTGCACGCGGGGCTCGGTTCATCGCCTCATCCGAAAGACTAACACCCAGGCCATCAATCGGGGTCTAGTGGAGGGGGCAGTAAAAATTCCTAGGTCGGTGTATGGCACTCGAATATGGGATAGTTGCGTTGACACTGGGCCGAATAAAGTGTACAAAACACTGAATGGTACTTATCAGTTATCTGGTTTTATTTGTTTTGAATGGGAGTGATGTGGTGCCAAACTCTGTCTGGATGTCTGTCTCATTTTTCTCTGATTTGTATTTTCGTACCTCTCTCTCTCTCTCTCTCTCTCTCTCTCTCTCTCTCTCTCTCTCTCTCTCTCTCTCCAGGAATCAAGAAAGGATAAAGTTCACTTTGTTTTAAAATGTCCCATGTTGACTGACTTACGAATCCAATTATTCCCCCAAAATATGCTTTGTTTCGGTTATGTTTATTGATGGCATCTAATGATGAAACATCATACGTAGTTTTTTCTATGTATCTTTATAAAAACACTGCAATTAAGAGAGACATTTATTTCTTAGATTCACTGATAGTTTGTTGTTAAAGACGTTGCACTGTTTATATTACCAATTGCAATGACACATGTAAAACTGTTATTACCCCCTATTCATATGGGGCTATGGCCTAAATTGAATAAACCATCTTGAATCTCTCTCTTCCTTGTTTCAACATACACACATACACACAGACACAACACACACAGACACACAGACACACACACACACACACACACACACACACACACACACACGCACACACACACACACACACACACACACACACACGCGCGCGCATGTACGCACACGCGCACATACACACCTGTCTGCAAACACACACCTGCTTGCAAACGCATGCGCGCGCACACACAAAACGCACACGCGTGCAGTTTCAGCGGCACAGAGAGGATCTTTGTGTCAGATGAAGACACCAAACGTGCGAGTGAGCAAGAGATTGAGACCAACAGACTCATATATTCATTTCCTTGGGGCCTTAACCTCATAATGAGCAGTAGCAACAACATCGTTTTATAATGAATTCTACAATCAGACAAGCACCACAGGTCCTTGAGGATTCGAGATGTGGTGGAGCAACTGCTGTGACATCTTATTGGTCATGGGAGACTTGAATGCACGGGTTGGAGAGGATCGGAATGGCTTTGAGCACGTCCTTTGTCCACAGGGCGACGGCAAGCGGGCACTGAGATGATGGCGACCACGCTATGAACAACATGAAACACTGTTCAAGCACAAACACACACACACAAGATCACCTGGACTTCCAATGACAACAGGACTCAAGGCACGGACTGATCACATCGCAACAGGGCCCAGTTGAAGAACGCCTCATGCACCGTGGAGCAGATGTGTGCAGTAACCACCACCAGCCAGGCTCAAGGTCAAACTGAAGAGAAAGACGAAACAAACATGAGAGACAATCCAGGTGCCATGATTCCACGCTTGCCCCAACACCTCACAGCTGACCAAAGCTGCCACAACAGCCGTCCCACACAGCTCATTGCAACTAATTAGACATTGACATCATCGGCCCCAACACCTCACAGCTGACCAAATCTGCCACAGCAGATGGTCACAGCTCATTGCAATTAACTAAACATTGACATCATCGGCCCCAACACCTCATAGCTGACCAAAGCTGGCACAACAGCCAGTCACAGCTCAATGCAACTAACTAGACATTGACATCATCGGCCCCAACACCTCATAGCTGACCAAAGCTGCCACAACAGCCAGTCACAGCTCAATGCAACTAACTAGACATTGACATCATCGGCCCCAACACCTCATAGCTGACCAAAGCTGCCACAACAGCCAGTCACAGCTCAATGCAACTAACTCGACATTGACATCATCGGCCCCAACACCTCACAGCTGACCAAAGCTGCCACAACGGAGAGAGCATCGACCCCACCTTCCACAGCAGCCGGTCTCAGCTCCTCACAACCAAGGGAGCCACACACAGCCCCAGCCCCAGTTGATGCGATCACCCAACGTGTAGGAGTGGCTGGCGTAGGCCCCACAGCCCGAAGAGCGGCACAGACAGCAACAAAAAGGGAAGGAAATAATCACATCCGTCGATTCAAAATGCATACACTGACACCTCGCACAGTCACACATACAGAGAGAGAGAGAGAGAGAGAGAGAATTTTGACTCACTTGTGTAAACAAAGTGAGTCTATGTTTTAACCCGGTGTTCAGTTATCTCTCTCTCTCTCTCTCTCTCTCTCTGTGTGTGTGTGTGTGTGTGTGTGGTAGACTTTAACATTGCCATTTTCTCTGCAAATACTTTGTCAGTTGACACCAAATTTGGCATAAAAATAGGAAAAATTCAGTTCTTTCCAGTCATCTTGTTTGAAACAATATTGCACCTTTCGGATGGGCAAAAAAAAACAAATTTTAACTCACTCAGTACGGCCAGTCCTCTCTTCTCCTCTACACAGACCCCTCGGATGTCCAGTGGGTGTCTGAATGACCCAAACTTTAGCTTCCGTCGTCAGAATTGTGGTATTCTTTGTCAACATTCACGTCTTCAGTATAAGAGCCTTCCACTTGCAATATTTTGATGATGGTAACTGGGGTGAAACGCTGTTAACGTCGTCTCTTTCGCCGTTCGTATGGAAAGAGTTAAAAGAAGCTAAATTATATGCAAACTGAATTTACTGGGGGGGGGTTGTTTGTTTTTTCTCTAAACTTGGCACTTTGGTCTGATATTCTGACACAACAACAAGACCAGTCATTTTTATAATTTGTTGTTCAATTAAACAGGAACTTCTTTTGCTAAGAATGGAAGTTATATTTATTTTGCATGTCTTTGGTGCAGATAGTAAAAAAAGGGAAATTAATCTGTAATTAATGCTAGGGGACTTAATTTGCTTTAAACTGATCTTTCTCATCTTAAACATTGCATTCTGAAATTATACTCAATACATAAAAAGCTTGTGTGTTTTACTCTCAGTGAACAGGGCTTTCACTATATTCATTCGCCAAAGTGGTCTTTTTCGGAAAATACTAAAATCAATAAGATGAGTGGACTGGACTTTATAGATCTATTGGCTGAGCCCTGAAGGTCATGGGCAAAAATCAGTTGAGTACACATATTTATACACATTCAAAGCGCGTGCTCATATTCTTCGCGAACGCGAACGACGCCATTTTGTTTCAAGTTGTTGACCTGCCCGTTCAATCCTATATTCAATCGACAATACACGATAACTTGTGATAGACAGTTGGAGAAGGAGACCATTAAATATTTATTCAGAGAATGATTTGTGAACGCCTCATCACTTACTGGATTATGCCCCAAACTGCCATAAAAATATCCTCAGAATCAGTCGTAATTCACAGTTTAAAATAATAAACCATGAGAGTTAATACCCTTGAATTGATTAAACGTAAAAATTTCCAGTCTTGACTTTTCTCAAAATGAAGTCCTTTTCACTTCATTCGACGTTTAGAAGTACTTGTACTTGGCTCTACATGTTATTAGTTTAACAAAATACTCAATTTTCATATCAACTTTAAAACTATAAAACTAGAATGAACATAAAAGAGAAATTGAATCGACCGTGTCAACTAGGTGTAACTAAACTCGTACATCTATCTAGATCCAGAGAAAACGGCTAAATGTTGCAGTGTGATTACGGCGATAGCCACGTCTCCTTTACCGCGGACTTAAAAAGAATTTTTAATTGCCCTTAAAGATCTTTTGAATGCCCAAGATACACCAGAACAATATGATTTAAACAGCGTTTTCACTGCGAATAACGCAATCGATTTATCACCCTTTAAAAAAGCATGTTTAAATTATATATTTTTGAACACCAACTAAGGAGCCACGATAGTGTAATGGGTAAGACAGTTTCTTCTTACCCGAGCACGCGGGGTTCGAATCTGCCGTTAGGACTTTTTATTTTTATTTTTTATTTTTCTTTTAACCCGAAGCTTTATAATAACAAATACAGAACACATTTTAACGATTTTTTTTTTTTTTAAGTTGTATCACAAGTGAGTCTTGAAGGCCTTGCCTCTCTTGTTTCAATTGATTTCTACATTAATTTTGTTTCCTCTTCGATGGTTAGTTGGGGGGTGGGTGGGGGGGGGACATTGTCTTGCTTCTCTGTTACCCTCTGAAACTAAACTTCATTCATTTCAACTCTCTCCATACGGTATTACAAGCAAGCGCGCGCGTGTGTGTGTGTGTAGTCTATTGACAGTTATTGTCGATTCTTTCATTTGACTAGTTTTAATCTATTTTATGGTGTGCCTTATAATATTAAGTATGTGGCTGTAATAGCAAAAAAATGGGCCACGTTTTGTGCATACCCACACACGCATGCATACTCAAGAGAGAGGGGTGGGGGCGGGGGGGGGCCTAATCCCACTTCCCCCGTCCGCCTCTCACACACACCCTTCCAGTATTATGTTGTTGTTTTTCTTTCTCCAATCACTGACACTCACCCTCTCCATTTTAGATTTTGTACTTATCTTTTCCACATTCTGTTCTCTCTCTCTCTCTCTCTCTCTCTCTCTCTCTTCCTTTCTTAGTCCCCTCCCCCTCACACCCCCTCCACTCCAACCTCAACCGCCCCCCTTTTCATTCGAATATACAGAAATGTCGATTTCTAATTAATAATAACAATAACCATTATGATAGAAATTAGAAATAATAATAATCCAAATAATAATAATATCTTTTATTTTCAGTCTAATTTCATCATCTTAGATGAACAGACTATAAATAAATAAACGAACGAACATCTCGAGTCTCTCATTGCAAAGGCCAAGGTTGTTGAGTTTTTTTCTGCAGTGGCTGCCAGACACAGTGGCCATATTCCCCAGCAGGGCGCTGATGGACAAGGACGTTGCAGAGCTGAACAATGGTCTGTTGCGCCAGGTGGTTGAAGGACCGCCGTGAAGAAATCCCGCACATACAGCACAGCCTAGGCTTGGAACCATCACATGAAACGTGAGAGTCACTTGCCATGACCCAAGTGTCTCTAAAACCTTTCGTGTGGTGGCTCCGTTTGTGTGTGTGTGTGTGTGTGTGTGTGTGTGTGTGTTTCACGTCTGTCAGTCCAAGTGAGCCATCTCCGGAGAACACAGACATACTACAATACTTGTATTCTAAAAAAGCAGCAAATTTTCGCTGTAAAAACAGCTTTCTTCAGGCACTTTTGTACCCTTGCCTGAAGAAGCTGAATACAAGTTTTAAAGACATGAAGCGCCTACTGTTGTTGATATATATATATATTTTTTTTACCAGTCTTGGTATTTACCTCAGTAATATATATATCGTGTGTGTGTGTGTGTGTGTGTGTGTGAACAACGCAACAAAATCAGATGATGTGTGTCAAGCACAGTTGTAGCCATGTGATCATTTCAACCAATGGCCGCAACTCTGAGACACACCCCGTTTGCAACAGAAAGCTGAAGATGGCTTCTCGGTGCTCTTGATGATCGCCCCGGCTTCAAAAGTTCAATTAGCTCTCATTTCTTAATTCAGTGTTGGATCAATTCCGAAATGGATCAAACCTGAAAAGACATGAAAACCACATGTTTTTTTTCTTTTTACATAATAATTGATGTGTGCATGGTGATAAGTGAAGGGTGTGTCAGTTTTTTTGTTTTTTTTTTTCTCTTTGATTTTTGCTGACGGACATTCTATTTTATTTTAAGTGAGCCTAAAGAGAATTTTCTGTTTTTGGTTGAAGCAGATAATAAAGTATTTTGAATTGAATTGAATTGAACTGAATTAACCAGTCAGATTCCAGTTTGACCAGTAAAGAAATACGAACTTGTGCAGGGTGTAGTAAGACTAAGAACGTGAACATTGGTGTTGTAACAATTTGACCGAGGATATGGGTGCAACAGCAATATGAAAGTGTATGGAGGTGAAATAACAACAGGCAGACAGACAGACAGATTCCTATATGTAGCCATCAGAGAGAGATAGAGAGAGACAGAGCTGTATAATAAGTTGTGAGATGGGGGTATGTTACTATGGCTGCGATCTTCAGTTGAGCGGTGGTCTGGTGGTAACGCGCCCGATGAGGAAGCTAGCGTCCACGAGTTCGTGTCCCTAGCGGACCAGGATATTGTTTTTACTCCGTTGAGTGACGAGTGATGGCGACAAGCTCACCCTAAGGACAGCAAAGTGAATCCACACGCAGATAAAATCTGTGGTGGCTGAAGTCAATACAATACAATACAATACAATACAATGCAATACAAAGCAAAATGTTTTATGGGTCAATCTAAGCTGTAATGTCCTGAGCTGACTTTACATTTACCCATGGAATATGGAATATAATCTATTTTTGTTTTGTCAGCATTTCTTGCTTTGTTTTCCTGGTCTTGTCTGCTTTGTTTCTTCCTTTTTAATTAGGAGAAGGAGAAGGAAGAGGAGGAATACAATGATAATGTATATACCACTGAATCTTGTGCAAAAGACAAACCAAAGCGCTTTTACACCAGTCATTCACACACATGCATAATGCGGATTCAAAAACAAGACAAAAAATGGAAATTGAAGGGATATTGTCGACCAGAAACGTAAACAGGAAGCGTATGAGAGAGGTATTCCGGAAAGAGGTGGGCTTTGAGAGATGTTTGTCTGCTGCCTTTTTCGCCCCCAAATGCAGCCTATTCTTGTAAAAATACCAGGATGGCTCACTCATGGGTGCTAGCATGCCCATCAGTGCAAGCAACCTCTTGGTCTGTGTGAAGGACAGGCCACTAGCTGTAGCAACAGTCACGAGGCGCCTGTTGATATCGTAGCCCGTGTGGATGGTGTCGGATTTCTCTAAGTCCAATCAGCTGATAGCTTTCCGCAGTCCGTGCAGCGTAGCTCCAGAAGAAAGGCAGAACCCTTGCGGAAGTCCTTCCCTCCTTCACGCACTGCCAGCCGCTGAAAAACACAATGATGATGATGATTGAAAAAGCTGTTTTTATGAATTAAAAAAGTAAAGAAATAAAAAAAATGTCCCCAAGTACAGCCAGCCGCCGAAAAAATATAAAAGAAATATAAAGAAATTAAAAAAAATTCACCCAAGCACAGCCAGCTGCTGAAAAACACAATAATGACTGAGAAACAATCCTAAAGAAACCAATAAAAAAAATAATAAACTCCAATAATTTTTTTTAAAAGAAAGGTTGAATCAAGTCCCCTGTTCTGCATTCTATTCAACCTGAAAAACAAAAGTTTTGAGCTGCAAACGGAATACACTGGAGAAAAAATAATTATGTACTCACAATCAGTTTTTGTTCTTCTGTTCTCAGTGTAATCATCTTCACACATACACCCCCACACATCTCTACACTTTTGCATTATCCAAAGGATCATGGACTCACACACACACACTGAAGCTTCCCTGTGCTTCTTCCAACACTTACAGTTACTCCCTAACCCCCACCCCCCACCCCACTTCCATAACAACCCACCACACACACACACACACACACACACACACACACACACACAGGCCTACAGTGATACACAGTTACTCCTCACTCCCCCCCCACCCAACCCCTCACACACACACACACACACACACACACACACACACACACCACAATTACTCCTTCCTCACACACAGATTACAGATTTCTGATCAACTGTGGGGAAAAATCACTCACCGGTTTGTTGCATTCCGGGCAAAGAATGCCACTAGCAGTGATGATTGACTGCAAACAGCCAAGACTGATGATCAGGTTCAGTTCATTGGAGGTGGGCGTGTCAACCTCTTCATCTTCCATCGGCTGGCTTGTCTCAGCTATGTCACTGTCACCATCACTAGAACTGTCCCGAGGATTGAAAAAAGAAGCTTAGAGGTGAATTACGAAGGGGACAGAGGGAATTCAAGTCAAAAGTAGAGCAACAGTTTCAGACGGGAAGAATGGCAGATGCATGGGATGGGTTAAAAATTATCACTGGAGAAACGAAAAGGAAAACAGTAGCTTGTAAAATGGAAAAGGATGAACAGATTGATTTTTCAAATAAACTGAATGATTTCTACTGTCGCTTTGAAAGGAATGATCTGGGAAGGGAACTGGATAGTGTTATCTCACAGTTGCAGGAAAAGATCAAAGATAGGAACACAGGTGAAGACTTTGAGATCGATGCAAAAGTTGTTGAATCTTTATTTTTAAAACTGAATGTCACGAAGGCAATTGGCCCCGACAATATCTGCGGAAAATTACTGAAAACATGTGCTTCCCAGTTGTGTGACGTGTTCTGTAAAATTTTCAACTGGTCTCTGAAGGACTGCTCTGTCCCCAGCATCTGGAAAAAATCTACTATCTGTCCTATCCCCAAGAAAAAGAACCCAGCCGCACTAAATGATTACCGTCCTGTTGCCCTGACTTCAGTAGTGATGAAATGCTTTGAAAAAATTATTCTCCGACATCTTCTTTCTTTCACTGAACAGCAGCTCGACTCTCTTCAGTTTGCTTATAAAGCACACAGAAGTACTGACGATGCTATCCTAACTCTCCTTCATAATGCTTTCCTTCATTTGAATAACACGGGATCTTTCGTTCGTATCCTTTTTGTTGACTTCTCTTCTGCTTTTAACACAATACAACCTCATCTCCTTGCCCTCAAACTGCTAGGCATGGATGTTGATCCGAAGCTTACTCTTTGGATAATAAGTTTTCTTCTCAATAGAACTCAGTCCGTCCGCTTTCATTCTGCCCACTCTTCTCTAAAATCTACTTCTACTGGTGCACCCCAAGGTACAGTGCTGTCCCCTGTTCTTTTTACACTGTACACAAATGACTGCAGAGGCACGGAGGAAACTCCTGTCATAAAATATTCTGATGATTCAGCAATTGAAGATCTGTCCAACTCTGATGCTATTTATTTCAGTGAAATTAAAAAGTTCTGTTCCTGGTGTGAGAAAAACTATCTGGATCTCAACGTATTGAAAACAAAAGAAATGTTAATAGATTTTCGGAAAGACCCCTTGCCTGTAGCTGACCTTGTTATTGATGGTCAAACAGTGGACAGGGTCAATGAATATAGATATTTAGGGACCATCTTAGACAATAAGCTGACTTTTGACAGAAATGTTGATTCCATTCATAAGAAATGTCAATCTAGAATTTTTTGTTTACAGAAGCTTAGAAATGTTGGTATAAATTCAAATATTCTTCAAAATTATTATCGATGTTGTATCGAGTCTGTGCTTACAGTTTCATTTATGTGCTGGTATGGAAGTTTGGGAGTGAGGAGTAAGCGTGTTTTGAACGATGTCATGAGTGTATGCAGTAAAATTGTGGGAGTGAAACAAGCTAGTATGCAAGAGCTGTATGAAAGTCGAGTGGTTAAAAAAAGCAGGCAGATAGCAACTGACGACACCCATATTTTAGCAAAGTATTATGAGCTATTGCCATCAGGACGACGCTACAGAACTTTTAAGTTGAAATCCAGAGCTCAGAAGACTTTTATTCCACGTTCAATCCACCTTTTAAATTCTTGAGAACTGTGTGTGTGTGTGTGTGCGAGCGCGCACTCTCATGTGAGACGTGTGAAAGTCCGTGCATGATAGGCTGTACCTTGTTCTAGTTGTGGGGTGTGTGTGTGTGTGTGTGTGTGTGTGTGTGTGTGTGTTTACTGAGCTTAAAACGTGACAATTGGTTATAATGAATGTGCAATATGTAGGAAGAATAATGTGCAACATGCAGGATGAATGTACAATGAATATGTCTAATGCTAACGTCCATATTCTAAATATATTTCTGTTTAATAATTACGATGTAATAATTAATTGCAATGTTTTTAACCTTCACCGTACTTTGTGGGTCTGACAGACCCATTTTTGCCTTAAAAAATGCCTTTAAAATATATTTGGTGTCCGATTAATTTGAAATTTCATGACTTTTGTTGTCACAACATATGCATCATTTTAGTAAATTAATGTACACTTTAACTGATTAGTTAATCAGTTACGTAATTGTGAAAATTTTTACCTGCATTCCTACGTTGTGGGTCTTACAGACCCATACTCCCCAAAGAAGAGAAAACACTAAGTACCCTTATTCGTAATTCGTGGGTCTCTCAGACCCATACTCGCAAAAGAAGGGAACAAACCAATAATCCCTTTGTACTACGTGGAACGAAGTGATCGTGCGTACATGACTGATGACACATAGGCTACCTCACTGCTTCTGTAGTTGGCTGGCACATCGCATCCGGCTCTCACGGAGAACACAACAGTACAGCAGGCTACCGGTGTCATTGCCTCAGGCAAGTTATATTTTGATGATTATCAAGTTTATTAATTGCCATCAAGTTAGCTTGCCATCTGTTCGATACTTTAGGTCGATTCCAACATCGCCATCTCTGAAGGCATCAGTAAGCATTGCAGAGAACATGAGGCTGAACAGCGTTGGAGCCAGGACGCAGCCGTGCTTGACACCATTTGTGACAGCAAAAGGAGCAGATGTTTCGCCATTGTCCTGGACTCGAGCCTGCATGCCTTCATGGAATTGGCTGACCAAGGAAATAAATTTCCGAGGGCATCCGTACTTTTTTTTTGTTTTTGTTTTTTTGTTTTGCTGCCCCATCATCTGCGCCGTTTCAGTGGCATTACTCCCACGCCGCTCATTTAGATTCCCCCATACACGGCCACACCCGGGTTCGTCCGTCGCAGTCCCAGCGTCGGCAGTCCACAGGGAACCATCGATGTTAGGTCGCCTGGAGGCCACACACCAGAGGAGACTCTGCACTGCTGCTGAGTCACTTCAGTGGTGTTCAGTGGTGCCTGTTCTGTTTTAACGTACTTAGGACACCACCTACTAAGCCCCCTACTAACGACAATAATGGCTTAGTCGCGGAGCCAGACTGAGCGAGCGTCTCTCCCAGAGTGGAGACCGCCACCACGTCCCTCAAACAACAGCCCCCCCATGAATCTGCCGACACTGACGACATTGACATTACTCACCCAAAGCACGGAAGTGGAGGGGTATCGAAACTGAGGTCACCATGAGAGCAGGGCATGAAAGGTCACAGACTTTGAGACTATTTTGTTTATATTGATGACGATGAAGGGGGAGGAGGATGACGATGATGATGACGATGTTGCTATGGAGGTCCATTTTGGTTTGGGACTGCGTGACAAGGCTGTACTCTACGCTTCCTGTCATAATGATATCCCGGCGTTAACCAGGCCCGAGAGATACAGACACTTGCAGTGTTGGTCAGGTAATTAGAGCAACACACCCAAAGACGCATCCTTGAAGTGGATGACACTCGACTGTGTGGTCCCAGTCTCCCCATTTAAGCCCACAGCACACTCAACTGTGGGTAGGAGCCGGCCACGGGCCGAAAAACCCACCTCCGCTGGGATTCGAACCCGCGTCCTCCCAGCCGTCAGTCCGCGACGCTAACCACTTCGCCACGGCGGCTGGTAGGGCATCCGTACTTGGCCATGATCTTCCACAGTCCCTCTCTACTCACGGTGTCGAAGGCCTTGGTGAGGTTGACATAGGCGGAGAACAGAGCAGCATTTTGCTCCTGACATTTCTCTTGCAGCTGCCTTGCAGCAAACACCATGTCGGTGGTTCCGCGCTCTTTCCGGAATCCACATTGGCTCTCAGGCAAATGACCTTGGTCAAGGTGTGCTGTGAGGCGGTTTAGTAGGATCCTGGCAAGTATCTTGCCTGTGATGGAGAGCAAGGAAATGCCCCGATGGTTATCACAGGCTTGCCGGTTCCCCTTTCGCTTGTACAAGTGAATGATAGATGCATCTTTGAAATCCTGGGGGATCATCTCTTCTTTCCACATGAGTGAGTACAGCTGATGGAGCTTCTCAGTCAGCACAGTGCCTCCATCGTTGTAGACCTCTGCTGGTATGGAGTCTGAGCCAGGTGCTTTGCCACTGGATAGCAGATGGATTGCTTTCTGGGTCTCAAGAGGTGTTGGCGGATCGTCCAGTGTTTCGTTGATGGGGACTTGTGGGAGACGGTCTATGGCTTCATCATTTATGAAGGAAGGGCGATTTAAGACACTGTTGAAGTGCTCAGCCCAGCGTTCGATAATTTTCTCCTTCTCGGTGATCAAGGTATTCCCATCTGCACTGAGGAGGGGGGGTGATCCTGAGGATGTGGGGCCGTAGACTTCTTTTAAGGCATCATAGAACCTCTTCATATCGTGCCTGTCAGCATATCCCTGGATCTCATCAGCTTTGTCACTCAGCCACTTATCCTGCATCTGGCGTAACTTTTGCTGAACAGTCCTGCGGATGGCATCGTACGCATCCTTTTTTGATGTGGACTTTGGGTTGCTGAGGTAGGCTTGATGCAGACGGCGTTTCTCATCCAGAAGCTGCTTGATTTCATCACAGTTTTCATCAAACCAGTCTTTGTGCTTTCTGGTCATGGGTCCCAGGGTCTCTGAAGCTGTACTATAGATCAGCTCACGCAGGGTCCTCCAGTCAGACTCCACATTCTGGTTATCCAGAGAGGCGGATTCCAGACGATCTTCCAGCAGCT
>NC_134901.1:14271301-14343801 GCF_041734735.1 Babylonia areolata
CAAAGATTAAACAATAACGTGATAACAAATTATTGATCAAAATCACAGGAAAATTACTTATCTGTTTTGAAGCTTGTAGACTGTCCGTTGAAATAACCAGTGGTGCTTTTAACACCTGGTAGACTTTTACACTGACTGACTGGGTGGTATTAACATCCAGTTTTCAGATACACATTTGTATCTACACCTTTTCGAAGCCTGCCTGCTTGCTCGCCAGCCCACACTCGAGATGGGGTCCCCTGGGCATTACATAACCCAATGGTCATCAAGCGTGGTTTGTACCCGGTGCTCTACACATTTTTGGCCCTCTCTGTGATTCACTAATAATTCAATAATTAAACAACAACGCGAGAACAAATTATCAGTCACTTACACAGAATTATCACTTTGTCCTCACAAAGATAAGTGATTGTGTGTGTGAGTTTTGAGCCCTCCCAATAATTTACTAATAGTTCAAAGATTAAACAATAACGTGATAACAAATTATTGATCAAAATCACAGGAAAATTACTTATCTGTTTTGAAGCTTGTAGACTGTCCGTTGAAATAACCAGTGGTGCTTTTAACACCTGGTAGACTTTTACACTGACTGACTGGGTGGTATTAACATCCAGTTTTCAGATACACATTTGTATCTACACCTTTTCGAAGCCTGCCTGCTTGCTCGCCAGCCCACACTCGAGATGGGGTCCCCTGGGCATTACATAACCCAATGGTCATCAAGCGTGGTTTGTACCCGGTGCTCTACACATTTTTGGCCCTCTCTGTGATTCACTAATAATTCAATAATTAAACAACAACGCGAGAACAAATTATCAGTCAGTTACACAGAAATATCACTTTGTCCTCACAAAGATAGGTGATTGTGTGTGTGAGTTTTGAGCCCTCCCAATAATTTACTAATAGTTCAAAGATTAAACAATAACGTGATAACAAATTATTGATCAAAATCACAGGAAAATTACTTATCTGTTTTGAAGCTTGTAGACTGTCCGTTGAAATAACCAGTGGTGCTTTTAACACCTGGTAGACTTTTACACTGACTGACTGGGTGGTATTAACATCCAGTTTTCAGATACACATTTGTATCTACACCTTTTCGAAGCCTGCCTGCTTGCTCGCCAGCCCACACTCGAGATGGGGTCCACTGGGCATTACATAACCCAATGGTCATCAAGCGTGGTTTGTACCCGGTGCTCTACACATTTTTGGCCCTCTCTGTGATTCACTAATAATTCAATAATTAAACAACAACGCGAGAACAAATTATCAGTCAGTTACACAGAAATATCACTTTGTCCACACAAAGATAAGTGATTGTGTGTGTGAGTTTTGAGCCCTCTCAATAATTTACTAATAGTTCAAAGATTAAACAATAACGTGATAACAAATTATTGATCAAAATCACAGGAAAATTACTTATCTGTTTTGAAGCTTGTAGACTGTCCGTTGAAATAACCAGTGGTGCTTTTAACACCTGGTAGACTTTTACACTGACTGACTGGGTGGTATTAACATCCAGTTTTCAGATACACATTTGTATCTACACCTTTTCGAAGCCTGCCTGCTTGCTCGCTAGCCCACACTCGAGATGGGGTCCACTGGGCATTACATAACCCAATGGTCATCAAGCGTGGTTTGTACCCAGTGCTCTACACATTTTTGGCCCTCTCTGTGATTCACTAATAATTCAATAATTAAACAACAACGCGAGAACAAATTATCAGTCAATTACACAGAATTATCACTTTGTCCTCACAAAGATAAGTGATTGTGTGTGTGAGTTTTGAGCCCTCCCAATAATTTACTAATAGTTCAAAGATTAAACAATAACGTGATAACAAATTATTGATCAAAATCACAGGAAAATTACTTATCTGTTTTGAAGCTTGTAGACTGTCCGTTGAAATAACCAGTGGTGCTTTTAACACCTGGTAGACTTTTACACTGACTGACTGGGTGGTATTAACATCCAGTTTTCAGATACACATTTGTATCTACACCTTTTCGAAGCCTGCCTGCTTGCTCGCCAGCCCACACTCGAGATGGGGTCCCCTGGGCATTACATAACCCAATGGTCATCAAGCGTGGTTTGTACCCGGTGCTCTACACATTTTTGGCCCTCTGTGTGATTCACTAATAATTCAATAATTAAACAACAACGCGAGAACAAATTATCAGTCACTTACACAGAATTATCACTTTGTCCTCACAAAGATAAGTGATTGTGTGTGTGAGTTTTGAGCCCTCCCAATAATTTACTAATAGTTCAAAGATTAAACAATAACGTGATAACAAATTATTGATCAAAATCACAGGAAAATTACTTATCTGTTTTGAAGCTTGTAGACTGTCCGTTGAAATAACCAGTGGTGCTTTTAACACCTGGTAGACTTTTACACTGACTGACTGGGTGGTATTAACATCCAGTTTTCAGATACACATTTGTATCTACACCTTTTCGAAGCCTGCCTGCTTGCTCGCTAGCCCACACTCGAGATGGGGTCCACTGGGCATTACATAACCCAATGGTCATCAAGCGTGGTTTGTACCCAGTGCTCTACACATTTTTGGCCCTCTCTGTGATTCACTTATAATTCAATAATTAAACAACAACGCGAGAACAAATTATCAGTCAATTACACAGAATTATCACTTTGTCCTCACAAAGATAAGTGATTGTGTGTGTGAGTTTTGAGCCCTCCCAATAATTTACTAATAGTTCAAAGATTAAACAATAACGTGATAACAAATTATTGATCAAAATCACAGGAAAATTACTTATCTGTTTTGAAGCTTGTAGACTGTCCGTTGAAATAACCAGTGGTGCTTTTAACACCTGGTAGACTTTTACACTGACTGACTGGGTGGTATTAACATCCAGTTTTCAGATACACATTTGTATCTACACCTTTTCGAAGCCTGCCTGCTTGCTCGCCAGCCCACACTCGAGATGGGGTCCCCTGGGCATTACATAACCCAATGGTCATCAAGCGTGGTTTGTACCCGGTGCTCTACACATTTTTGGCCCTCTCTGTGATTCACTAATAATTCAATAATTAAACAACAACGCGAGAACAAATTATCAGTCACTTACACAGAAATATCACTTTGTCCTCACAAAGATAAGTGATTGTGTGTGTGAGTTTTGAGCCCTCCCAATAATTTACTAATAGTTCAAAGATTAAACAATAGCGTGATAACAAATTATTGATCAAAATCACAGGAAAATTACTTATCTGTTTTGAAGCTTGTAGACTGTCCGTTGAAATAACCAGTGGTGCTTTTAACACCTGGTAGACTTTTACACTGACTGACTGGGTGGTATTAACATCCAGTTTTCAGATACACATTTGTATCTACACCTTTTCGAAGCCTGCCTGCTTGCTCGCCAGCCCACACTCGAGATGGGGTCCGCTGGGCATTACATAACCCAATGGTCATCAAGCGTGGTTTGTACCCAGTGCTCTACACATTTTTGGCCCTCTCTGTGATTCACTAATAATTCAATAATTAAACAACAACGCGAGAACAAATTATCAGTCAATTACACAGAATTATCACTTTGTCCTCACAAAGATAAGTGATTGTGTGTGTGAGTTTTGAGCCCTCCCAATAATTTACTAATAGTTCAAAGATTAAACAATAACGTGATAACAAATTATTGATCAAAATCACAGGAAAATTACTTATCTGTTTTGAAGCTTGTAGACTGTCCGTTGAAATAACCAGTGGTGCTTTTAACACCTGGTAGACTTTTACACTGACTGACTGGGTGGTATTAACATCCAGTTTTCAGATACACATTTGTATCTACACCTTTTCGAAGCCTGCCTGCTTGCTCGCCAGCCCACACTCGAGATGGGGTCCGCTGGGCATTACATAACCCAATGGTCATCAAGCGTGGTTTGTACCCGGTGCTCTACACATTTTTGGCCCTCTCTGTGATTCACTAATAATTCAATAATTAAACAACAACGCGAGAACAAATTATCAGTCAGTTACACAGAAATATCACTTTGTCCTCACAAAGATAAGTGATTGTGTGTGTGAGTTTTGAGCCCTCTCAATAATTTACTAATAGTTCAAAGATTAAACAATAACGTGATAACAAATTATTGATCAAAATCACAGGAAAATTACTTATCTGTTTTGAAGCTTGTAGACTGTCCGTTGAAATAACCAGTGGTGCTTTTAACACCTGGTAGACTTTTACACTGACTGACTGGGTGGTATTAACGTCCAGTTTTCAGATACACATTTGTATCTACACCTTTTCGAAGCCTGCCTGCTTGCTCGCCAGCCCACACTCGAGATGGGGTCCACTGGGCATTACATAACCCAATGGTCATCAAGCGTGGTTTGTACCCGGTGCTCTACACATTTTTGGCCCTCTGTGTGATTCACTAATAATTCAATAATTAAACAACAACGCGAGAACAAATTATCAGTCAATTACACAGAAATATCACTTTGTCCTCACAAAGATAAGTGATTGTGTGTGTGAGTTTTGAGCCCTCTCAATAATTTACTAATAGTTCAAAGATTAAACAATAACGTGATAACAAATTATTGATCAAAATCACAGGAAAATTACTTATCTGTTTTGAAGCTTGTAGACTGTCCGTTGAAATAACCAGTGGTGCTTTTAACACCTGGTAGACTTTTACACTGACTGGGTGGTATTAACATACAGTTTTCAGATACACATTTGTATCTACACCTTTTCGAAGCCTGCCTGCTTGCTCGCCAGCCCACACTCGAGATGGGGTCCCCTGGGCATTACATAACCCAATGGTCATCAAGCGTGGTTTGTACCCGGTGCTCTACACATTTTTGGCCCTCTCTGTGATTCACTAATAATTCAATAATTAAACAACAACGCGAGAACAAATTATCAGTCACTTACACAGAAATATCACTTTGTCCTCACAAAGATAAGTGATTGTGTGTGTGAGTTTTGAGCCCTCCCAATAATTTACTAATAGTTCAAAGATTAAACAATAGCGTGATAACAAATTATTGATCAAAATCACAGGAAAATTACTTATCTGTTTTGAAGCTTGTAGACTGTCCGTTGAAATAACCAGTGGTGCTTTTAACACCTGGTAGACTTTTACACTGACTGACTGGGTGGTATTAACATCCAGTTTTCAGATACACATTTGTATCTACACCTTTTCGAAGCCTGCCTGCTTGCTCGCCAGCCCACACTCGAGATGGGGTCCACTGGGCATTACATAACCCAATGGTCATCAAGCGTGGTTTGTACCCGGTGCTCTACACATTTTTGGCCCTCTCTGTGATTCACTAATAATTCAATAATTAAACAACAACGCGAGAACAAATTATCAGTCAGTTACACAGAAATATCACTTTGTCCTCACAAAGATAAGTGATTGTGTGTGTGAGTTTTGAGCCCTCTCAATAATTTACTAATAGTTCAAAGATTAAACAATAACGTGATAACAAATTATTGATCAAAATCACAGGAAAATTACTTATCTGTTTTGAAGCTTGTAGACTGTCCGTTGAAATAACCAGTGGTGCTTTTAACACCTGGTAGACTTTTACACTGACTGACTGGGTGGTATTAACATCCAGTTTTCAGATACACATTTGTATCTACACCTTTTCGAAGCCTGCCTGCTTGCTCGCTAGCCCACACTCGAGATGGGGTCCACTGGGCATTACATAACCCAATGGTCATCAAGCGTGGTTTGTACCCAGTGCTCTACACATTTTTGGCCCTCTCTGTGATTCACTAATAATTCAATAATTAAACAACAACGCGAGAACAAATTATCAGTCAATTACACAGAATTATCACTTTGTCCTCACAAAGATAAGTGATTGTGTGTGTGAGTTTTGAGCCCTCCCAATAATTTACTAATAGTTCAAAGATTAAACAATAACGTGATAACAAATTATTGATCAAAATCACAAGAAAATTACTTATCTGTTTTGAAGCTTGTAGACTGTCTGTTGAAATAACCAGTGGTGCTTTTAACACCTGGTAGACTTTTACACTGACTGACTGGGTGGTATTAACATCCAGTTTTCAGATACACATTTGTATCTACACCTTTTCGAAGCCTGCCTGCTTGCTCGCCAGCCCACACTCGAGATGGGGTCCCCTGGGCATTACATAACCCAATGGTCATCAAGCGTGGTTTGTACCCGGTGCTCTACACATTTTTGGCCCTCTCTGTGATTCACTAATAATTCAATAATTAAACAACAACGCGAGAACAAATTATCAGTCACTTACACAGAATTATCACTTTGTCCTCACAAAGATAAGTGATTGTGTGTGTGAGTTTTGAGCCCTCCCAATAATTTACTAATAGTTCAAAGATTAAACAATAACGTGATAACAAATTATTGATCAAAATCACAGGAAAATTACTTATCTGTTTTGAAGCTTGTAGACTGTCCGTTGAAATAACCAGTGGTGCTTTTAACACCTGGTAGACTTTTACACTGACTGACTGGGTGGTATTAACATCCAGTTTTCAGATACACATTTGTATCTACACCTTTTCGAAGCCTGCCTGCTTGCTCGCCAGCCCACACTCGAGATGGGGTCCCCTGGGCATTACATAACCCAATGGTCATCAAGCGTGGTTTGTACCCGGTGCTCTACACATTTTTGGCCCTCTCTGTGATTCACTAATAATTCAATAATTAAACAACAACGCGAGAACAAATTATCAGTCAGTTACACAGAAATATCACTTTGTCCTCACAAAGATAAGTGATTGTGTGTGTGAGTTTTGAGCCCTCTCAATAATTTACTAATAGTTCAAAGATTAAACAATAACGTGATAACAAATTATTGATCAAAATCACAGGAAAATTACTTATCTGTTTTGAAGCTTGTAGACTGTCCGTTGAAATAACCAGTGGTGCTTTTAACACCTGGTAGACTTTTACACTGACTGGGTGGTATTAACATACAGTTTTCAGATACACATTTGTATCTACACCTTTTCGAAGCCTGCCTGCTTGCTCGCCAGCCCACACTCGAGATGGGGTCCCCTGGGCATTACATAACCCAATGGTCATCAAGCGTGGTTTGTACCCGGTGCTCTACACATTTTTGGCCCTCTCTGTGATTCACTAATAATTCAATAATTAAACAACAACGCGAGAACAAATTATCAGTCACTTACACAGAAATATCACTTTGTCCTCACAAAGATAAGTGATTGTGTGTGTGAGTTTTGAGCCCTCCCAATAATTTACTAATAGTTCAAAGATTAAACAATAGCGTGATAACAAATTATTGATCAAAATCACAGGAAAATTACTTATCTGTTTTGAAGCTTGTAGACTGTCCGTTGAAATAACCAGTGGTGCTTTTAACACCTGGTAGACTTTTACACTGACTGACTGGGTGGTATTAACATCCAGTTTTCAGATACACATTTGTATCTACACCTTTTCGAAGCCTGCCTGCTTGCTCGCCAGCCCACACTCGAGATGGGGTCCACTGGGCATTACATAACCCAATGGTCATCAAGCGTGGTTTGTACCCGGTGCTCTACACATTTTTGGCCCTCTCTGTGATTCACTAATAATTCAATAATTAAACAACAACGCGAGAACAAATTATCAGTCAGTTACACAGAAATATCACTTTGTCCTCACAAAGATAAGTGATTGTGTGTGTGAGTTTTGAGCCCTCTCAATAATTTACTAATAGTTCAAAGATTAAACAATAACGTGATAACAAATTATTGATCAAAATCACAGGAAAATTACTTATCTGTTTTGAAGCTTGTAGACTGTCCGTTGAAATAACCAGTGGTGCTTTTAACACCTGGTAGACTTTTACACTGACTGACTGGGTGGTATTAACATCCAGTTTTCAGATACACATTTGTATCTACACCTTTTCGAAGCCTGCCTGCTTGCTCGCTAGCCCACACTCGAGATGGGGTCCACTGGGCATTACATAACCCAATGGTCATCAAGCGTGGTTTGTACCCAGTGCTCTACACATTTTTGGCCCTCTCTGTGATTCACTAATAATTCAATAATTAAACAACAACGCGAGAACAAATTATCAGTCAATTACACAGAATTATCACTTTGTCCTCACAAAGATAAGTGATTGTGTGTGTGAGTTTTGAGCCCTCCCAATAATTTACTAATAGTTCAAAGATTAAACAATAACGTGATAACAAATTATTGATCAAAATCACAGGAAAATTACTTATCTGTTTTGAAGCTTGTAGACTGTCCAATGAAATAACCAGTGGTGCTTTTAACACCTGGTAGACTTTTACACTGACTGACTGGGTGGTATTAACATCCAGTTTTCAGATACACATTTGTATCTACACCTTTTCGAAGCCTGCCTGCTTGCTCGCCAGCCCACACTCGAGATGGGGTCCCCTGGGCATTACATAACCCAATGGTCATCAAGCGTGGTTTGTACCCGGTGCTCTACACATTTTTGGCCCTCTCTGTGATTCACTAATAATTCAATAATTAAACAACAACGCGAGAACAAATTATCAGTCAGTTACACAGAAATATCACTTTGTCCTCACAAAGATAAGTGATTGTGTGTGTGAGTTTTGAGCCCTCCCAATAATTTACTAATAGTTCAAAGATTAAACAATAACGTGATAACAAATTATTGATCAAAATCACAGGAAAATTACTTATCTGTTTTGAAGCTTGTAGACTGTCCGTTGAAATAACCAGTGGTGCTTTTAACACCTGGTAGACTTTTACACTGACTGACTGGGTGGTATTAACATCCAGTTTTCAGATACACATTTGTATCTACACCTTTTCGAAGCCTGCCTCCTTGCTCGCCAGCCCACACTCGAGATGGGGTCCGCTGGGCATTACATAACCCAATGGTCATCAAGCGTGGTTTGTACCCGGTGCTCTACACATTTTTGGCCCTCTCTGTGATTCACTAATAATTCAATAATTAAACAACAACGCGAGAACAAATTATCAGTCAGTTACACAGAAATATCACTTTGTCCTCACAAAGATAAGTGATTGTGTGTGTGAGTTTTGAGCCCTCTCAATAATTTACTAATAGTTCAAAGATTAAACAATAACGTGATAACAAATTATTGATCAAAATCACAGGAAAATTACTTATCTGTTTTGAAGCTTGTAGACTGTCCGTTGAAATAACCAGTGGTGCTTTTAACACCTGGTAGACTTTTACACTGACTGGGTGGTATTAACATCCAGTTTTCAGATACACATTTGTATCTACACCTTTTCGAAGCCTGCCTGCTTGCTCGCCAGCCCACACTCGAGATGGGGTCCACTGGGCATTACATAACCCAATGGTCATCAAGCGTGGTTTGTACCCGGTGCTCTACACATTTTTGGCCCTCTGTGTGATTCACTAATAATTCAATAATTAAACAACAACGCGAGAACAAATTATCAGTCAGTTACACAGAAATATCACTTTGTCCTCACAAAGATAAGTGATTGTGTGTGTGAGTTTTGAGCCCTCTCAATAATTTACTAATAGTTCAAAGATTAAACAATAACGTGATAACAAATTATTGATCAAAATCACAGGAAAATTACTTATCTGTTTTGAAGCTTGTAGACTGTCCGTTGAAATAACCAGTGGTGCTTTTAACACCTGGTAGACTTTTACACTGACTGACTGGGTGGTATTAACATCCAGTTTTCAGATACACATTTGTATCTACACCTTTTCGAAGCCTGCCTGCTTGCTCGCTAGCCCACACTCGAGATGGGGTCCACTGGGCATTACATAACCCAATGGTCATCAAGCGTGGTTTGTACCCAGTGCTCTACACATTTTTGGCCCTCTCTGTGATTCACTTATAATTCAATAATTAAACAACAACGCGAGAACAAATTATCAGTCACTTACACAGAAATATCACTTTGTCCTCACAAAGATAAGTGATTGTGTGTGTGAGTTTTGAGCCCTCCCAATAATTTACTAATAGTTCAAAGATTAAACAATAGCGTGATAACAAATTATTGATCAAAATCACAGGAAAATTACTTATCTGTTTTGAAGCTTGTAGACTGTCCGTTGAAATAACCAGTGGTGCTTTTAACACCTGGTAGACTTTTACACTGACTGACTGGGTGGTATTAACATCCAGTTTTCAGATACACATTTGTATCTACACCTTTTCGAAGCCTGCCTGCTTGCTCGCCAGCCCACACTCGAGATGGGGTCCGCTGGGCATTACATAACCCAATGGTCATCAAGCGTGGTTTGTACCCGGTGCTCTACACATTTTTGGCCCTCTCTGTGATTCACTAATAATTCAATAATTAAACAAGAACGCGAGAACAAATTATCAGTCAGTTACACAGAAATATCACTTTGTCCTCACAAAGATAAGTGATTGTGTGTGTGAGTTTTGAGCCCTCTCAATAATTTACTAATAGTTCAAAGATTAAACAATAACGTGATAACAAATTATTGATCAAAATCACAGGAAAATTACTTATCTGTTTTGAAGCTTGTAGACTGTCCGTTGAAATAACCAGTGGTGCTTTTAACACCTGGTAGACTTTTACACTGACTGACTGGGTGGTATTAACGTCCAGTTTTCAGATACACATTTGTATCTACACCTTTTCGAAGCCTGCCTGCTTGCTCGCCAGCCCACACTCGAGATGGGGTCCACTGGGCATTACATAACCCAATGGTCATCAAGCGTGGTTTGTACCCGGTGCTCTACACATTTTTGGCCCTCTGTGTGATTCACTAATAATTCAATAATTAAACAACAACGCGAGAACAAATTATCAGTCAATTACACAGAAATATCACTTTGTCCTCACAAAGATAAGTGATTGTGTGTGTGAGTTTTGAGCCCTCTCAATAATTTACTAATAGTTCAAAGATTAAACAATAACGTGATAACAAATTATTGATCAAAATCACAGGAAAATTACTTATCTGTTTTGAAGCTTGTAGACTGTCCGTTGAAATAACCAGTGGTGCTTTTAACACCTGGTAGACTTTTACACTGACTGGGTGGTATTAACATCCAGTTTTCAGATACACATTTGTATCTACACCTTTTCGAAGCCTGCCTGCTTGCTCGCCAGCCCACACTCGAGATGGGGTCCCCTGGGCATTACATAACCCAATGGTCATCAAGCGTGGTTTGTACCCGGTGCTCTACACATTTTTGGCCCTCTCTGTGATTCACTAATAATTCAATAATTAAACAACAACGCGAGAACAAATTATCAGTCACTTACACAGAAATATCACTTTGTCCTCACAAAGATAAGTGATTGTGTGTGTGAGTTTTGAGCCCTCCCAATAATTTACTAATAGTTCAAAGATTAAACAATAGCGTGATAACAAATTATTGATCAAAATCACAGGAAAATTACTTATCTGTTTTGAAGCTTGTAGACTGTCCGTTGAAATAACCAGTGGTGCTTTTAACACCTGGTAGACTTTTACACTGACTGACTGGGTGGTATTAACATCCAGTTTTCAGATACACATTTGTATCTACACCTTTTCGAAGCCTGCCTGCTTGCTCGCCAGCCCACACTCGAGATGGGGTCCGCTGGGCATTACATAACCCAATGGTCATCAAGCGTGGTTTGTACCCAGTGCTCTACACATTTTTGGCCCTCTCTGTGATTCACTAATAATTCAATAATTAAACAACAACGCGAGAACAAATTATCAGTCAATTACACAGAATTATCACTTTGTCCTCACAAAGATAAGTGATTGTGTGTGTGAGTTTTGAGCCCTCCCAATAATTTACTAATAGTTCAAAGATTAAACAATAACGTGATAACAAATTATTGATCAAAATCACAGGAAAATTACTTATCTGTTTTGAAGCTTGTAGACTGTCCGTTGAAATAACCAGTGGTGCTTTTAACACCTGGTAGACTTTTACACTGACTGACTGGGTGGTATTAACATCCAGTTTTCAGATACACATTTGTATCTACACCTTTTCGAAGCCTGCCTGCTTGCTCGCCAGCCCACACTCGAGATGGGGTCCGCTGGGCATTACATAACCCAATGGTCATCAAGCGTGGTTTGTACCCGGTGCTCTACACATTTTTGGCCCTCTCTGTGATTCACTAATAATTCAATAATTAAACAACAACGCGAGAACAAATTATCAGTCAATTACACAGAAATATCACTTTGTCCTCACAAAGATAAGTGATTGTGTGTGTGAGTTTTGAGCCCTCTCAATAATTTACTAATAGTTCAAAGATTAAACAATAACGTGATAACAAATTATTGATCAAAATCACAGGAAAATTACTTATCTGTTTTGAAGCTTGTAGACTGTCCGTTGAAATAACCAGTGGTGCTTTTAACACCTGGTAGACTTTTACACTGACTGACTGGGTGGTATTAACATCCAGTTTTCAGATACACATTTGTATCTACACCTTTTCGAAGCCTGCCTGCTTGCTCGCCAGCCCACACTCGAGATGGGGTCCGCTGGGCATTACATAACCCAATGGTCATCAAGCGTGGTTTGTACCCGGTGCTCTACACATTTTTGGCCCTCTCTGTGATTCACTAATAATTCAATAATTAAACAACAACGCGAGAACAAATTATCAGTCACTTACACAGAAATATCACTTTGTCCTCACAAAGATAAGTGATTGTGTGTGTGAGTTTTGAGCCCTCACAATAATTTACTAATAGTTCAAAGATTAAACAATAACGTGATAACAAATTATTGATCAAAATCACAGGAAAATTACTTATCTGTTTTGAAGCTTGTAGACTGTCCGTTGAAATAACCAGTGGTGCTTTTAACACCTGGTAGACTTTTACACTGACTGACTGGGTGGTATTAACATCCAGTTTTCAGATACACATTTGTATCTACACCTTTTCGAAGCCTGCCTGCTTGCTCGCCAGCCCACACTCGAGATGGGGTCCCCTGGGCATTACATAACCCAATGGTCATCAAGCGTGGTTTGTACCCGGTGCTCTACACATTTTTGGCCCTCTCTGTGATTCACTAATAATTCAATAATTAAACAACAACGCGAGAACAAATTATCAGTCACTTACACAGAAATATCACTTTGTCCTCACAAAGATAAGTGATTGTGTGTGTGAGTTTTGAGCCCTCCCAATAATTTACTAATAGTTCAAAGATTAAACAATAACGTGATAACAAATTATTGATCAAAATCACAGGAAAATTACTTATCTGTTTTGAAGCTTGTAGACTGTCCGTTGAAATAACCAGTGGTGCTTTTAACACCTGGTAGACTTTTACACTGACTGACTGGGTGGTATTAACATCCAGTTTTCAGATACACATTTGTATCTACACCTTTTCGAAGCCTGCCTGCTTGCTCGCCAGCCCACACTCGAGATGGGGTCCGCTGGGCATTACATAACCCAATGGTCATCGAGCGTGGTTTGTACCCAGTGCTCTACACATTTTTGGCCCTCTCTGTGATTCACTAATAATTCAATAATTAAACAACAACGCGAGAACAAATTATCAGTCAATTACACAGAATTATCACTTTGTCCTCACAAAGATAAGTGATTGTGTGTGTGAGTTTTGAGCCCTCCCAATAATTTACTAATAGTTCAAAGATTAAACAATAACGTGATAACAAATTATTGATCAAAATCACAGGAAAATTACTTATCTGTTTTGAAGCTTGTAGACTGTCCGTTGAAATAACCAGTGGTGCTTTTAACACCTGGTAGACTTTTACACTGACTGACTGGGTGGTATTAACATCCAGTTTTCAGATACACATTTGTATCTACACCTTTTCGAAGCCTGCCTGCTTGCTCGCCAGCCCACACTCGAGATGGGGTCCGCTGGGCATTACATAACCCAATGGTCATCAAGCGTGGTTTGTACCCGGTGCTCTACACATTTTTGGCCCTCTCTGTGATTCACTAATAACTCAATAATTAAACAACAACGCGAGAACAAATTATCAGTCACTTACACAGAAATATCACTTTGTCCTCACAAAGATAAGTGATTGTGTGTGTGAGTTTTGAGCCCTCTCAATAATTTACTAATAGTTCAAAGATTAAACAATAACGTGATAACAAATTATTGATCAAAATCACAGGAAAATTACTTATCTGTTTTGAAGCTTGTAGACTGTCCGTTGAAATAACCAGTGGTGCTTTTAACACCTGGTAGACTTTTACACTGACTGACTGGGTGGTATTAACATCCAGTTTTCAGATACACATTTGTATCTACACCTTTTCGAAGCCTGCCTGCTTGCTCGCCAGCCCTCACTCGAGATGGGGTCCCCTGGGCATTACATAACCCAATGGTCATCAAGCGTGGTTTGTACCCGGTGCTCTACACATTTTTGGCCCTCTCTGTGATTCACTAATAATTCAATAATTAAACAACAACGCGAGAACAAATTATCAGTCAATTACACAGAAATATCACTTTGTCCTCACAAAGATAAGTGATTGTGTGTGTGAGTTTTGAGCCCTCTCAATAATTTACTAATAGTTCAAAGATTAAACAATAACGTGATAACAAATTATTGATCAAAATCACAGGAAAATTACTTATCTGTTTTGAAGCTTGTAGACTGTCTGTTGAAATAACCAGTGGTGCTTTTAACACCTGGTAGACTTTTACACTGACTGACTGGGTGGTATTAACATCCAGTTTTCAGATACACATTTGTATCTACACCTTTTCGAAGCCTGCCTGCTTGCTCGCCAGCCCACACTCGAGATGGGGTCCCCTGGGCATTACATAACCCAATGGTCATCAAGCGTGGTTTGTACCCGGTGCTCTACACATTTTTGGCCCTCTCTGTGATTCACTAATAATTCAATAATTAAACAACAACGCGAGAACAAATTATCAGTCAATTACACAGAAATATCACTTTGTCCTCAGAAAGATAAGTGATTGTGTGTGTGAGTTTTGAGCCCTCCCAATAATTTACTAATAGTTCAAAGATTAAACAATAACGTGATAACAAATTATTGATCAAAATCACAGGAAAATTACTTATCTGTTTTGAAGCTTGTAGACTGTCCGTTGAAATTACCAGTGGTGCTTTTAACACCTGGTAGACTTTTACACTGACTGACTGGGTGGTATTAACATCCAGTTTTCAGATACACATTTGTATCTACACCTTTTCGAAGCCTGCCTGCTTGCTCGCCAGCCCACACTCGAGATGGGGTCCGCTGGGCATTACATAACCCAATGGTCATCAAGCGTGGTTTGTACCAGGTGCTCTACACATTTTTGGCCCTCTCTGTGATTCACTAATAATTCAATAATTAAACAACAACGCGAGAACAAATTATCAGTCAATTACACAGAAATATCACTTTGTCCTCACAAAGATAAGTGATTGTGTGTGTGAGTTTTGAGCCCTCTCAATAATTTACTAATAGTTCAAAGATTAAACAATAACGTGATAACAAATTATTGATCAAAATCACAGGAAAATTACTTATCTGTTTTGAAGCTTGTAGACTGTCTGTTGAAATAACCAGTGGTGCTTTTAACACCTGGTAGACTTTTACACTGACTGACTGGGTGGTATTAACATCCAGTTTTCACATACACATTTGTATCTACACCTTTTCGAAGCCTGCCTGCTTGCTCGCCAGCCCTCACTCGAGATGGGGTCCCCTGGGCATTACATAACCCAATGGTCATCAAGCGTGGTTTGTACCCGGTGCTCTACACATTTTTGGCCCTCTCTGTGATTCACTAATAATTCAATAATTAAACAACAACGCGAGAACAAATTATCAGTCAGTTACACAGAAATATCACTTTGTCCTCAGAAAGATAAGTGATTGTGTGTGTGAGTTTTGAGCCCTCCCAATAATTTACTAATAGTTCAAAGATTAAACAATAACGTGATAACAAATTATTGATCAAAATCACAGGAAAATTACTTATCTGTTTTGAAGCTTGTAGACTGTCCGTTGAAATAACCAGTGGTGCTTTTAACACCTGGTAGACTTTTACACTGACTGACTGGGTGGTATTAACATCCAGTTTTCAGATACACATTTGTATCTACACCTTTTCGAAGCCTGCCTGCTTGCTCGCCAGCCCACACTCGAGATGGGGTCCGCTGGGCATTACATAACCCAATGGTCATCAAGCATGGTTTGTACCCGGTGCTCTACACATTTTTGGCCCTCTCTGTGATTCACTAATAATTCAATAATTAAACAACAACGCGAGAACAAATTATCAGTCAATTACACAGAATTATCACTTTGTCCTCACAAAGATAAGTGATTGTGTGTGTGAGTTTTGAGCCCTCCCAATAATTTACTAATAGTTCAAAGATTAAACAATAACGTGATAACAAATTATTGATCAAAATCACAGGAAAATTACTTATCTGTTTTGAAGCTTGTAGACTGTCCGTTGAAATAACCAGTGGTGCTTTTAACACCTGGTAGACTTTTACACTGACTGACTGGGTGGTATTAACATCCAGTTTTCAGATACACATTTGTATCTACACCTTTTCGAAGCCTGCCTGCTTGCTCGCCAGCCCACACTCGAGATGGGGTCCGCTGGGCATTACATAACCCAATGGTCATCAAGCGTGGTTTGTACCCGGTGCTCTACACATTTTTGGCCCTCTCTGTGATTCACTAATAATTCAATAATTAAACAACAACGCGAGAACAAATTATCAGTCAATTACACAGAAATATCACTTTGTCCTCACAAAGATAAGTGATTGTGTGTGTGAGTTTTGAGCCCTCTCAATAATTTACTAATAGTTCAAAGATTAAACAATAACGTGATAACAAATTATTGATCAAAATCACAGGAAAATTACTTATCTGTTTTGAAGCTTTTGAAGAAAACAATGTTGGTATTGGCATATACCAGATTTCGAGAAGGCCTTTGATAGTGTCCACAGGTAATGCGTATGGCTTATACTTCCTGCATATGGAATGAACCTTGTCGAGAGCTTTTACACCAGTTCCATATGGAAAGTAGGAAAGAACGAACACGGTTCGAAAACAGTTCAATTCCGTTCAGTTACTCCGAGTCGACGCTGTGTTCAGACAAATCCATATATGCTGCGACAAATCTGCTAAGCAGATGCTTGACCAGCAGTGTAACCAAACGTGCTTAGTCAGGCCTTGAGGAAGAATTAAAAGATATGCATAAACAAATAAATGGATACATAATTGAATTAATGAGTAAATAAATAAACAAATAGAAAATAAACAAATGAAAAAGAAAAAGGTTTGTATACAAACAAAATGGAGTGAAAATAAAATAAAAATTAAAATAGATGAAGAAAATAAGTAAGCAGATATATACAGAAATTAAATAAAAAGTATGAAAAAAACCCCTCAAAGGAAAAGTGACAATAATAATTACGTATCAAAACTTCCACGCCAGGGGGACATCGGCACCGGTCGACAGAGACCAGCACCAAGATCATCGGAGACCAGCACCAAGTTCGACGCAGACCAGCACCAAGGTCGACGGAGAACAGTACCATGGTCGACGCAGACCAGCACCAAGGTCATCGGAGATCATCACCTAGGTCATCGGAGATCATCACCTAGGTCGACGGAGACCAGCACCGAGGTCAACGCGAGGAGGAGACCAGAACATGGGGGCCACGGTCGCCTTGAGGTGAGGGATTGCTTTTAAAATCAGACTTTGTACCCAAACTAGAAATTGGTGAAATTCGCTATGACTGACTGGTGAAGATCATGTAGGCACAGTCAGTATTGAAGGCAATACCACCGTGAGCCTTCCAGTCACAAATGAACAACTGTGCCAAACCACCAAGCAACACATTGGCTCATTTAAGATCTGATCTCAGCTACAAAAAGAAAACAATGTTGGTATTGGCATATACCAGATTTCGAGAAGGCCTTTGATAGCGTCCACAGGTAAAGCGTATGGCTTATACTTCCTGCATATGGAATCAACCTTGTCGAGAGCTTTTACACCAGTTCCATATGGAAAGTAGGAAAGAACGAACACGGTTCGAAAACAGTTCAATTCCGTTCAGTTACTCCGAGTCGTCACTGTGTTCAGACAAATCCATATATGCTGCGACAAATCTAAGCAGATGCTTGACCAGCAGCGTAACCAAACGTGCTAAGTCAGGCCTTGTGGAAGAATTAAAAGATATGCATAAACAAATAAATGGATACATAATTGAATTAATGAGTAAATAAACAAATAGAAAATAAACAAATGAAAAAGAAAAAAGTTTGTATACAAACAAAATGGACTGAAAATAAAATTAAAATTAAAATAGATGAAGAAAATAAGTAAGCAGATATATACAGAAATTAAATAAAAAGTATGAAAAAAACCCCTCAGAGGAATAGTGACAATAATAATTACGTATCAAAACTTTCACGCCAGGGGGACATCGGCACCGGTCGACGGAGACCAGCACCAAGGTCATCGGAGACCAGCACCAAGATCGACGCAGACCGACGCAGACCGGCACCGAGGTCGACGCAGAGCAGCACCACGGTCGACGCAGACCGGCACCACGGTCGACGCAGAGCAGCACCACGGTCGACGCAGACCGGCACCACGGTCGACGCAGAGCAGCACCACGGTCGACGCAGACCGGCACCACGGTCGACGCAGACCGGCACCACGGTTGACGCAGAGCAGCACCACGGTCGACGGAGATCATCACCAAGGCCGACGGAGACCAGCACCAAGGTCATCGGAGACCAGCACCAAAGTCGACAGAGAACAGCACCAAGTTCGACGCAGACCAGCACCAAGGTCATCGGAGACCAGCACCAAGTTCGATGCAGACCAGCACCAAGGTCATCGGAGATCAGCACCATGATCGATGGAGATCGGTACCTAGGTCATCGGAGATCAGCACCTAGGTCGACGGAGACCAGCACCGAGGTCATCGGAAACCAGCACGAAGGTCGACGGAGACCAGCACCGAGGTCATCGGAAACCAGCACGAAGGTCGACGGAGAACAGCACCAAGTTCATCGGAGACCAGCAACAAGGTCGACGGAGACCAGCACAAGGTCGACGGAGACCAGCACCAAGGTCATCGGAGACCAGCACCAAGGTCATCGGAGACCAGCACCAAGGTTGATGGAGATCATCACCAAGGTCGACGGAGATCATCACCAAGGTCGACGGAGACCAGCACCAAGGTCATTGGAGACCAGCACCAAAGTCGACAGAGAACAGCAAGTTCGACGCAGACCAGCACCAAGGTCATCGGAGACCAGCACCAAGTTCGACGGAGATCAGCACCATGATCGATGGAGATCGGTACCTAGGTCATCGGAGATCAGCACCTAGGTCGACGGAGACCAGCACCGAGGTCATCGGAGACCAGCATCAAGGTCGACGGAGAACAGCACCAAGTTGATCAGAGCAGCACCAAGGTCGACGGAGAGCAGCACCAAGTTCATCGGAGACCAGCACCAAGGTCATCAGAGACCAGTACCAAGATCGACGGAGACCAGCACCAAGGTCATCGAAGACCAGCACCAAGGACATCGGAGACCAGCACCAAGGTAGACGGAGAACAGCACCAAGATCATCGGAGACCAGCACCAAGGTCGATGGAGACCAGCACCAAGGTCATCAGTGACCAGCACCAAGGTCGACGGAGATCGTCACCTAGGTCATTAGAGACCAGAACCAAGGTCGACGGAGACCAGCACCAAGATCATCTGAGACCAGCACCAAGGTCGACAGAGAACAGCACCAAATTCGACGCAGACCAGCACCAAGTTCATCGGAGATCAGCACCAAGGTCGACGGAGACCAGCACCAAGGTCATCGGAGACCAGCACCAAGGTCATCGGAGAGCAGCACCAAGATCATCGGAAACCAGCACCAAGGTCGACGGAGAACAGCACCAAGGTCATCAGAGACCAGCACCAAGGTCGACGGAGACCAGCACCAAGGTCGACGGAGACCAGCACCAAGTTCATCGGAGACCAGTACCAAGGTCATCAGAGACCAGTACCAAGATCGACGGAGACCAGCACCAAGGTCATCGAAGACCAGCACCAAGGACATCGGAGACCAGCACCAAGGTAGACGGAGAACAGCACCAAGATCATCGGAGACCAGCACCAAGGTCGATGGAGACCAGCACCAAGGTCATCAGTGACCAGCACCAAGGTCGACGGAGATCGTCACCTAGGTCATTAGAGACCAGAACCAAGGTCGGAGACCAGCACCAAGATCATCTGAGACCAGCACCAAGGTCGACAGAACAGCACCAAATTCGACGCAGACCAGCACCAAGTTCATCGGAGATCAGCACCAAGGTCGACGGAGACCAGCACCAAGGTCATCGGAGACCAGCACCAAGGTCATCGGAGAGCAGCACCAAGATCATCGGAAACCAGCACCAAGGTCGACGGAGAACAGCACCAAGGTCATCAGAGACCAGCACCAAGGTCGACGGAGACCAGCACCAAGGTCGACGGAGACCAGCACCAAGTTCATCGGAGACCAGCACCAAGGTCATCGGAGACCAGCACCAAGGTCGACAGAGAACAGCACCAAGGTCGACGCAGACCAGCACCAAGGTCGACAGAACAGCACCAAGTTCGACGCAGACCAGCACCAAGTTCATCGGAGACCAGCACCAAGTTCGACGGAGACCAGCAGCAAGGTCATCGGAGATCAGCACCATGGTCGATGGAGATCAGCACCTAAGTCATCGGAGATCATCACCTAGGTCGACGGAGACCAGCACCGAGGTTATCGGAGACCAGCACCAAGGTCGACAGAGAACAGCACCAAGTTGATCGGAGACCAACACCAAGGTCAACGGAGAACAGCACCAAGGTCATCAGAGACCAGCACGAAGGTCGACGGAGACCAGCACGAAGGTCGACAGAGATCAGCACCAAGGTCATCGGAGACCAGCACGAAGGTCGACAGAGAACAGCACCAAGTTCATCGGAGACCAGCACCAAGGTCATCAGAGACCAGCACCAAGGTCAACGGAGGCGAGCACAAAGGTCATCGGAGACCAGCACCAAGGTCATCGGAGACCAGCACGAAGGTCGACAGAGAACATCACCAAGTTCATCATAGAGAGCAGCACCAAGGTCGACGGAGAATAGCACCAAATTCATCGGAGACCAGCACCAAGGTCGACGGAGATCATCACCAAGGTCATCGGAGACCAGCACCAAGGTCGACGGAGATCATCACCAAGGTCATCGGAGACCAGCACCAAGTTCAACGCAGACCAGCACCAACGTCATCGGAGATCAGCACCATGGTCAATGGATATCAGAACCTTGGTCATCGGAGATCATCACCTAGGTCGACAGAGACAAGCACCGAGGTAATCGGAGACCAGCACCAAGGTCGACGAAGAACAGCACCAAGTTCATCGGAGACCAGCAGCAAGGTCGACGGAGAACAGCACCAAGTTCATGGGAGACCAGCACCAAGGTCATCGGAGACCAGCACCAAGTTCGACGTAGACCAGCACCAAGGTCATCGGAGATCAGCACCATGGTCGATGGAGAACAGCACCTAGGTCATCGGAGATCATCACCAAGGTCATCGGAGACCAGCACGAAGGTCGACTGAGAACAGCACCACGTTCATCGGAGACCAGTACCAAGGTCATCAGAGACCAGCACCAAGGTCGACAGAGAACAGCACCAAGTTCGATGCAGACCAGCACCAAGGTCATCGGACACCAGCACCAAGTTCGACGCAGACGAGCACCAAGGTCATCCGAGATCAGCACCATGGTCGATGGAGATCAGCACATAGGGCATCGGAGATCATCACCTAGGTCGACGGAGACCAGCACCAAGGTCATCAGAGACCAGCACCAAGGTCGACGGAGATCGTCACCTAGGTCATCGTAGACCAGAACCAAGGTCGACGGAGACCAGCACCAAGGTCATCGGAGACCAGCACCAAGGCCGACAGAGAACAGCACCAAGTTCGACGAAGACCAGCACCAAGGTCATCGGAGACCAGCACCAAGTTCGACATAGACCAGCACCAAGGTCATTGGAGATCCGCGGGCGACGCAGACCGGCACCACTGTCGACGCAGAGCGGCACCACGGGCGACGCAGAGCGGCACCACGGGCGATGCAGACCGGCACCACGGGCGACGCAGACCGCAGACCGGCACCACGGGCGACGCAGACCGGCACCACGGGCGACGCAGACCGGCACCATGGGCGACGCAGAGCGGCACCACGGGCGACGCAGACCGGCACCACGGGCGACGCAGAGCGGCACCACGGGCGACGCAGAGCGGCACCACGGGCGACGCAGACCGGCACCACGGGCGACGCAGAGCGGCACCACGGGCGACGCAGACCGGCACCATGGGCGATGCAGACCGGCACCACGGGCGACGCAGAGCGGCACCACGGGCGACGCAGAGCGGCACCACGGGCGACGCAGACTGGCACCACGGGCGACGCAGACCGGCACCACGGGCGACGCAGACCGGCACCACGGGCGACGCAGAGCGGCACCACGGGCGACGCAGACCGGCACCATGGGCGACGCAGACCGGCACCACGGGCGACGCAGAGCGGCACCACGGGCGACGCAGACCGGCACCGGCGACGCAGACCGTGGTCCCGGACTGCGGGTGCTGCTCTGAGTCGAACGTCGACCGTCGACGCAGAGCAGCACCACGGTCGACGCAGACAGGCACCACGGTCGATGCAGAGCGGCACGACGGGGGACGCAGTAGCGGCACCACGGGCGACGCAGACCGGCACCACGGGCGACGCAGACCGGCACCACGGGCGACGCAGACCGGCACCGGCGACGCAGACCGTGGTCCCGGACTGCGGGTGCTGCTCTGAGTCGAACGTCGACCGTCGACGCAGAGCAGCACCACGGTTGACGCAGACCGGCACCACGGTCGATGCAGACCGGCACTGGCGAAGCAGAGCGGCACCACGGGCGACGCAGAGCGGCACCACGGGCGACGCAGAGCGGCACCACGGGCGACGCAGACCGGCACCACGGGCGACGCAGACCGGCACCACGGGCGACGCAGACCACGGGCGACGCAGACCGGCACCGGCGGCGCAGACCGTGGTCCCGGACTGCGGGTGCTGCTCTGAGTCGAACGTCGACCGTCGACGCAGAGCAGCACCACGGTCGACGCAGACCGGCACCACGGTCGACGCAGACCGGCACCGGCGACGCAGAGCGGCACCACTGTCGACGCAGAGCGGCACCACTGTCGACGCAGAGCGGCACCACGGGCGACGCAGACCGGCACCACGGGCGACGCAGACCGGCACCACGGGCGACGCAGACCGGCACCACGGGCGACGCAGACCGGCACCACGGGCGACGCAGAGCGGCACCACGGGCGACGCAGACCGGCACCACGGGCGACGCAGACCGGCACCACTGTCGACGCAGACCGGCACCACGGGCGACGCAGACCGGCACCGGCGACGCAGACCATGGTCCCGGACTGCGGGTGCTGCTCTGAGTCGAACGTCGACCGTCGACGCAGAGCAGCACCACGGTCGACGCAGACCGGCACCACGGTCGACGCAGACCGGCACCGGCGACGCAGACCGTGGTCCCGGACTGCGGGTGCTGCTCTGAGTCGAACGTCGACCGTCGACGCAGAGCAGCACCACGGTCGACGCAGACCGGCACCACGGTCGACGCAGACCGGCACCGGCGACGCAGAGCGCCACCACGGGCGACGCAGACCGGCACCACGGGCGACGCAGAGCGGCACCACTGTCGACGCAGACCGGCACCACGGGCGACGCAGAGCGGCACCACGGGCCACGCAGACCGGCACCACGGGCCACGCAGACCGGCACCACGGGCCACGCAGACCGGCACCACGGGCCACGCAGACCGGCACCACTGTCCACGCAGAGCGCCACCACCGGCGACGCAGAGCGCCACCACGGGCGACGCAGACCGGCACCACGGGCGACGCAGAGCGGCACCACGGGCGACGCAGAGCGGCACCACGGGCCACGCAGACCGGCACCACGGGCCACGCAGACCGGCACCACGGGCCACGCAGAGCGGCACCACGGGCCACGCAGAGCGGCACCACGGGCCACGCAGAGCGGCACCACGGGCCACGCAGACCGGCACCACGGGCCACGCAGACCGGCACCACGGGCCACGCAGACCGGCACCACGGGCCACGCAGAGCGGCACCACGGGCCACGCAGACCGGCACCTCCGGCACCACGGGCCACGCAGACCGGCACCACGGGCCACGCAGACCGGCACCACGGGCCACGCAGACCGGCACCACTGTCCACGCAGAGCGGCACCACGGGCGACGCAGACCGGCACCACGGGCGACGCAGACCGGCACCACTGTCCACGCAGAGCGGCACCACTGTCCACGCAGACCGGCACCACTGTCCACGCAGAGCGGCACCACGGGCGACGCAGACCGGCACCACGGGCGACGCAGACCGGCACCACGGGCGACGCAGACCGGCACCACGGGCCACGCAGAGCGGCACCACGGGCGACGCAGAGCGGCACCACTGTCCACGCAGACCGGCACCACGGGCGACGCAGACCGGCACCACGGGCCACGCAGACCGGCACCACGGGCGACGCAGAGCGGCACCACTGTCGACGCAGACCGGCACCACGGGCGACGCAGACCGGCACCACGGGCGACGCAGACCGGCACCACGGGCGACGCAGAGCGGCACCACGGGCGACGCAGAGCGGCACCACTGTCCACGCAGACCGGCACCACGGGCGACGCAGAGCGGCACCACGGGCGACGCAGAGCGGCACCACGGGCGACGCAGAGCGGCTCCACGGGCGACGCAGACCGGCACCACGGGCGACGCAGACCGGCACCACGGGCGACGCAGACCGGCACCACGGGCGACGCAGACCGGCACCGGCGGCACAGACCGTGGTCCCGGACTGCGGGTGCTGCTCTGAGTCGAACGTCGACCGTCGACGCAGAGCAGCACCACGGTCGACGCAGACCGGCACCACGGTCGACGCAGACCGGCACCGGCGACGCAGAGCGGCACCACTGTCGACGCAGAGCGGCACCACTGTCGACGCAGACCGGCACCACGGGCGACGCAGACCGGCACCACGGGCGACGCAGCAGACCGGCACCACGGGCGACGCAGCAGACCGGCACCACGGGCGACGCAGACCGGCACCACGGGCGACGCAGAGCGGCACCACGGGCGACGCAGAGCGGCTCCACGGGCGACGCAGAGCGGCACCACGGGCGACGCAGAGCGGCACCACGGGCGACGCAGACCGGCACCACGGGCGACGCAGACCGGCACCACGGGCGACGCAGACCGGCACCGGCGACGCAGACCATGGTCCCGGACTGCGGGTGCTGCTCTGAGTCGAACGTCGACCGTCGACGCAGAGCAGCACCACGGTCGACGCAGACCGGCACCACGGTCGACGCAGACCGGCACCGGCGACGCAGACCGTGGTCCCGGACTGCGGGTGCTGCTCTGAGTCGAACGTCGACCGTCGACGCAGAGCAGCACCACGGTCGACGCAGACCGGCACCACGGTCGACGCAGACCGGCACCGGCGACGCAGAGCGCCACCACGGGCGACGCAGACCGGCACCACGGGCGACGCAGAGCGGCACCACGGACGACGCAGAGCGGCACCACGGGCGACGCAGAGCGGCACCACGGGCGACGCAGAGCGGCACCACGGGCGACGCAGACCGGCACCACGGGCCACGCAGACCGGCACCACGGGCCACGCAGACCGGCACCACGGGCCACGCAGACCGGCACCACTGTCCACGCAGAGCGCCACCACCGGCGACGCAGAGCGCCACCACGGGCGACGCAGACCGGCACCACGGGCGACGCAGAGCGGCACCACGGACGACGCAGACCGGCACCACTGTCGACGCAGAGCGGCACCACGGGCGACGCAGAGCGGCACCACGGGCGACGCAGAGCGGCACCACGGGCCACGCAGACCGGCACCACGGGCCACGCAGACCGGCACCACGGGCCACGCAGACCGGCACCACGGGCCACGCAGAGCGGCACCACGGGCGACGCAGAGCGGCACCACGGGCGACGCAGAGCGGCACCACTGTCCACGCAGAGCGGCACCACGGGCCACGCAGACCGGCACCACTGTCCACGCAGAGCGGCACCACGGGCGACGCAGAGCGGCACCACGGGCGACGCAGAGCGGCACCACTGTCCACGCAGACCGTCACCACGGGCGACGCAGACCGGCACCACGGGCCACGCAGACCGGCACCACGGGCGACGCAGACCGGCACCACGGGCGACGCAGAGCGGCACCACGGGCGACGCAGAGCGGCACCACGGGCGACGCAGAGCGGCACCACTGTCCACGCAGACCGGCACCACTGTCCACGCAGACCGGCACCACGGGCGACGCAGACCGGCACCACGGGCCACGCAGACCGGCACCACGGGCCACGCAGACCGGCACCACGGGCGACGCAGACCGGCACCACTGTCGCCGCAGACCGGCACCACGGGCCACGCAGACCGGCACCACGGGCCACGCAGACCGGCACCACTGTCCACGCAGACCGGCACCACGGGCCACGCAGACCGGCACCACGGGCCACGCAGACCGGCACCACGGTCGACGCAGACCGGCACCACGGGCGACGCAGAGCGGCACCACGGGCGACGCAGAGCGGCACCACGGGCGACGCAGAGCGGCACCACTGTCCACGCAGACCGGCACCACTGTCCACGCAGACCGGCACCACGGGCCACGCAGACCGGCACCACGGGCCACGCAGACCGGCACCACGGGCCACGCAGACCGGCACCACGGGCGACGCAGACCGGCACCACTGTCGCCGCAGACCGGCACCACGGGCCACGCAGACCGGCACCACGGGCCACGCAGACCGGCACCACTGTCCACGCAGAGCGGCACCACGGGCGACGCAGAGCGGCACCACGGGCCACGCAGACCGGCACCACGGGCCACGCAGACCGGCACCACGGGCCACGCAGACCGGCACCACGGGCGACGCAGACCGGCACCACTGTCGCCGCAGAGCGGCACCACGGGCCACGCAGACCGGCACCACGGGCCACGCAGACCGGCACCACGGGCCACGCAGACCGGCACCACGGGCCACGCAGACCGGCACCACGGGCCACGCAGACCGGCACCACTGTCCACGCAGAGCGGCACCACGGGCGACGCAGACCGGCACCACGGGCGACGCAGACCGGCACCACGGGCCACGCAGACCGGCACCACGGGCCACGCAGACCGGCACCACGGGCCACGCAGAGCGGCACCACGGGCGACGCAGAGCGGCACCACGGGCGACGCAGACCGGCACCACGGGCGACGCAGACCGGCACCACGGGCGACGCAGACCGGCACCACGGGCCACGCAGAGCGGCACCACGGGCGACGCAGAGCGGCACCACTGTCCACGCAGACCGGCACCACGGGCGACGCAGACCGGCACCACGGGCCACGCAGACCGGCACCACGGGCCACGCAGAGCGGCACCACGGGCGACGCAGAGCGGCACCACGGGCGACGCAGAGCGGCACCACGGGCGACGGAGACCGTGGTCCCGGACTGCGGGTGCTGCTCTGAGTCGAACGTCGACCGTCGACGCAGAGCAGCACCACGGTCGACGCAGACCGGCACCACGGTCGACGCAGACCGGCACCGCTGTCGACGCAGACCGGCACCACGGGCGACGCAGAGCGGCACCACTGTCGACGCAGAGCGGCACCACGGGCGACGCAGAGCGGCACCACTGTCCACGCAGAGCGGCACCACGGGCGACGCAGAGCGGCACCACGGGCGACGCAGAGCGGCACCACGGGCGACGCAGACCGGCACCACGGGCCACGCAGAGCGGCACCACGGGCCACGCAGAGCGGCACCACGGGCCACGCAGACCGGCACCACGGGCCACGCAGACCGGCACCACGGGCGACGCAGACCGGCACCACGGGCCACGCAGAGCAGCACCACGGGCGACGCAGACCGGCACCACGGGCGACGCAGACCGGCACCACTGTCCACGCAGAGCGGCACCACGGGCGACGCAGACCGGCACCACTGTCGACGCAGAGCGGCACCACGGGTCACGCAGACCGGCACCACGGGCCACGCAGACCGGCACCAAGGGCCACGCAGACCGGCACCACTGTCGACGCAGAGCGGCACCACGGGCCACGCAGAGCGGCACCACGGGCGACGCAGACCGGCACCACTGTCCACGCAGAGCGGCACCACGGGCCACGCAGACCGGCACCACGGGCCACGCAGACCGGCACCACGGGCCACGCAGAGCGGCACCACTGTCCACGCAGAGCGGCACCACGGGCGACGCAGACCGGCACCACGGGCGACGCAGACCGGCACCACGGGCGACGCAGACCGGCACCACGGGCCACGCAGAGCGGCACCACGGGCGACGCAGACCGGCACCACTGTCCACGCAGAGCGGCACCACGGGCCACGCAGACCGGCACCACGGGCCACGCAGACCGGCACCACGGGCGACGCAGACCGGCACCACGGGCCACGCAGACCGGCACCACGGGCCACGCAGAGCGGCACCACGGGCGACGCAGACCGGCACCACGGGCGACGCAGACCGGCACCACGGGCCACGCAGAGCGGCACCACGGGCCACGCAGAGCGGCACCACGGGCCACGCAGAGCGGCACCACGGGCTACGCAGACCGGCACCACGGGCCACGCAGACCGGCACCACTGTCCACGCAGAGCGGCACCACGGGCGACGCAGAGCGGCACCACGGGCGACGCAGACCGGCACCACTGTCCACGCAGAGCGGCACCACGGGCCACGCAGACCGGCACCACGGGCGACGCAGAGCGGCACCACGGGCGACGCAGACCGGCACCACGGGCGACGCAGACCGGCACCACTGTCCACGCAGACCGGCACCACGGGCGACGCAGACCGGCACCACGGGCGACGCAGACCGGCACCACTGTCCACGCAGACCGGCACCACGGGCGACGCAGACCGGCACCACTGTCGACGCAGATCGGCACCACGGGCGACGCAGAGCGGCACCACGGGCCACGCAGAGCGGCACCACGGGCCACGCAGACCGGCACCACTGTCCACGCAGAGCGGCACCACGGGCGACGCAGAGCGGCACCACTGTCCACGCAGAGCGGCACCACGGGCGACGCAGAGCGGCACCACGGGCGACGCAGACCGGCACCACTGTCCACGCAGAGCGGCACCACGGGCCACGCAGACCGGCACCACGGGCCACGCAGACCGGCACCACGGGCCACGCAGAGCGGCACCACTGTCCACGCAGAGCGGCACCACGGGCGACGCAGAGCGGCACCACGGGCGACGCAGACCGGCACCACGGGCGACGCAGAGCGGCACCACGGGCGACGCAGACCGGCACCACGGGCGACGCAGACCGGCACCACTGTCCACGCAGACCGGCACCACGGGCGACGCAGACCGGCACCACGGGCGACGCAGACCGGCACCACTGTCCACGCAGACCGGCACCACGGGCGACGCAGACCGGCACCACTGTCGACGCAGACCGGCACCACGGGCCACGCAGAGCGGCACCACGGGCCACGCAGAGCGGCACCACGGGCCACGCAGACCGGCACCACTGTCCACGCAGAGCGGCACCACGGGCGACGCAGAGCGGCACCACTGTCCACGCAGAGCGGCACCACGGGCCACGCAGAGCGGCACCACGGGCGACGCAGACCGGCACCACGGGCGACGCAGACCGGCACCACTGTCCACGCAGAGCGGCACCACGGGCCACGCAGAGCGGCACCACTGTCCACGCAGAGCGGCACCACGGGCCACGCAGAGCGGCACCACGGGCGACGCAGACCGGCACCACTGTCGACGCAGACCGGCACCACGGGCGACGCAGAGCGGCACCACGGGCCACGCAGAGCGGCACCACGGACCACGCAGACCGGCACCACTGTCCACGCAGAGCGGCACCACGGGCGACGCAGAGCGGCACCACTGTCCACGCAGACCGGCACCACGGGCCACGCAGACCGGCACCACGGGCCACGCAGACCGGCACCACGGGCCACGCAGACCGGCACCACGGGCCACGCAGAGCGGCACCACGGGCGACGCAGAGCGGCACCACGGGCGACGCAGACCGGCACCACTGTCCACGCAGAGCGGCACCACGGGCCACGCAGACCGGCACCACGGGCCACGCAGACCGGCACCACGGGCCACGCAGAGCGGCACCACGGGCGACGCAGAGCGGCACCACGGGCGACGCAGACCGGCACCACTGTCCACGCAGAGCGGCACCACGGGCCACGCAGACCGGCACCACGGGCCACGCAGACCGGCACCACGGGCCACGCAGAGCGGCACCACTGTCCACGCAGAGCGGCACCACGGGCGACGCAGAGCGGCACCACGGGCGACGCAGACCGGCACCACGGGCGACGCAGACCGGCACCACGGGCGACGCAGACCGGCACCACGGGCGACGCAGAGCGGCACCACGGGCCACGCAGAGCGGCACCACGGGCCACGCAGAGCGGCACCACGGGCCACGCAGACCGGCACCACTGTCCACGCAGAGCGGCACCACGGGCCACGCAGAGCGGCACCACGGGCCACGCAGAGCGGCACCACGGGCGACGCAGACCGGCACCACGGGCGACGCAGACCGGCACCACTGTCCACGCAGAGCGGCACCACGGGCGACGCAGACCGGCACCACGGGCGACGCAGACCGGCACCACTGTCCACGCAGAGCGGCACCACGGGCGACGCAGAGCGGCACCACTGTCGACGCAGAGCGGCACCACGGGCGACGCAGACCGGCACCACTGTCCACGCAGACCGGCACCACGGGCGACGCAGACCGGCACCACGGGCCACGCAGACCGGCACCACGGGCGACGCAGACCGGCACCACGGGCCACGCAGACCGGCACCACGGGCGACGCAGAGCGGCACCACGGGCGACGCAGAGCGGCACCACGGGCGACGGAGACCGTGGTCCCGGACTGCGGGTGCTGCTCTGCGTCGAACGTCGACCGTCGACCGTCGACGCAGAGCAGCACCACGGTCGACGCAGACCGGCACCACGGTCGACGCAGACCGGCACCGCTGTCGACGCAGACCGGCACCACGGGCGACGCAGAGCGGCACCACGGGCCACGCAGACCGGCACCACGGGCCACGCAGACCGGCGCCACGGGCGACGCAGACCGGCACCACGGGCCATGCAGAGCAGCACCACGGGCGACGCAGACCGGCACCACGGGCGACGCAGACCGGCACCACTGTCCACGCAGAGCGGCACCACGGGCCACGCAGACCGGCACCACGGGCCACGCAGACCGGCACCACGGGCGACGCAGAGCGGCACCACGGGCGACGCAGAGCGGCACCACGGGCGACGCAGACCGGCACCACTGTCGACGCAGAGCGGCACCACGGGTCACGCAGACCGGCACCACGGGCCACGCAGACCGGCACCAAGGGCCACGCAGACCGGCACCACTGTCCACGCAGAGCGGCACCACGGGCCACGCAGAGCGGCACCACTGTCCACGCAGAGCGGCTCCACGGGCGACGCAGACCGGCACCACTGTCCACGCAGAGCGGCACCACGGGCGACGCAGACCGGCACCACGGGCGACGCAGACCGGCACCACGGGCGACGCAGACCGGCACCACGGGCCACGCAGAGCGGCACCACGGGCGACGCAGACCGGCACCACTGTCCACGCAGAGCGGCACCACGGGCCACGCAGACCGGCACCACGGGCCACGCAGACCGGCACCACGGGCGACGCAGACCGGCACCACGGGCCACGCAGAGCAGCACCACGGGCGACGCAGACCGGCACCACGGGCGACGCAGACCGGCACCACTGTCCACGCAGAGCGGCACCACGGGCCACGCAGAGCGGCACCACGGGCCACGCAGACCGGCACCACGGGCTACGCAGACCGGCACCACGGGCCACGCAGACCGGCACCACTGTCCACGCAGAGCGGCACCACGGGCGACGCAGAGCGGCACCACGGGCGACGCAGACCGGCACCACTGTCCACGCAGAGCGGCACCACGGGCCACGCAGACCGGCACCACGGGCGACGCAGAGCGGCACCACGGGCGACGCAGACCGGCACCACGGGCGACGCAGACCGGCACCACTGTCCACGCAGACCGGCACCACGGGCGACGCAGACCGGCACCACGGGCGACGCAGACCGGCACCACTGTCCACGCAGACCGGCACCACGGGCGACGCAGACCGGCACCACTGTCGACGCAGATCGGCACCACGGGCGACGCAGAGCGGCACCACGGGCCACGCAGAGCGGCACCACGGGCCACGCAGACCGGCACCACTGTCCACGCAGAGCGGCACCACGGGCGACGCAGAGCGGCACCACTGTCCACGCAGAGCGGCACCACGGGCGACGCAGAGCGGCACCACGGGCGACGCAGACCGGCACCACTGTCCACGCAGAGCGGCACCACGGGCCACGCAGACCGGCACCACGGGCCACGCAGACCGGCACCACGGGCCACGCAGAGCGGCACCACTGTCCACGCAGAGCGGCACCACGGGCGACGCAGAGCGGCACCACGGGCGACGCAGACCGGCACCACGGGCGACGCAGAGCGGCACCACGGGCGACGCAGACCGGCACCACGGGCGACGCAGACCGGCACCACTGTCCACGCAGACCGGCACCACGGGCGACGCAGACCGGCACCACGGGCGACGCAGACCGGCACCACTGTCCACGCAGACCGGCACCACGGGCGACGCAGACCGGCACCACTGTCGACGCAGACCGGCACCACGGGCGACGCAGACCGGCACCACGGGCGACGCAGACCGGCACCACTGTCCACGCAGACCGGCACCACGGGCGACGCAGACCGGCACCACGGGCGACGCAGACCGGCACCACTGTCCACGCAGACCGGCACCACGGGCGACGCAGACCGGCACCACTGTCGACGCAGATCGGCACCACGGGCGACGCAGAGCGGCACCACGGGCCACGCAGAGCGGCACCACGGGCCACGCAGAGCGGCACCACTGTCCACGCAGAGCGGCACCACGGGCGACGCAGAGCGGCACCACTGTCCACGCAGAGCGGCACCACGGGCGACGCAGAGCGGCACCACGGGCGACGCAGACCGGCACCACTGTCCACGCAGAGCGGCACCACGGGCCACGCAGACCGGCACCACGGGCCACGCAGACCGGCACCACGGGCCACGCAGAGCGGCACCACTGTCCACGCAGAGCGGCACCACGGGCGACGCAGAGCGGCACCACGGGCGACGCAGACCGGCACCACTGTCCACGCAGACCGGCACCACGGGCGACGCAGACCGGCACCACTGTCGACGCAGACCGGCACCACGGGCGACGCAGAGCGGCACCACGGGCCACGCAGAGCGGCACCACGGGCCACGCAGACCGGCACCACTGTCCACGCAGAGCGGCACCACGGGCGACGCAGAGCGGCACCACTGTCCACGCAGAGCGGCACCACGGGCGACGCAGACCGGCACCACGGGCGACGCAGACCGGCACCACTGTCCACGCAGAGCGGCACCACGGGCGACGCAGAGCGGCACCACTGTCCACGCAGACCGGCACCACGGGCCACGCAGAGCGGCACCACGGGCGACGCAGACCGGCACCACGGGCGACGCAGACCGGCACCACTGTCCACGCAGAGCGGCACCACGGGCCACGCAGAGCGGCACCACTGTCCACGCAGAGCGGCACCACGGGCCACGCAGACCGGCACCACGGGCCACGCAGACCGGCACCACGGGCCACGCAGACCGGCACCACGGGCCACGCAGAGCGGCACCACGGGCGACGCAGAGCGGCACCACGGGCGACGCAGACCGGCACCACTGTCCACGCAGAGCGGCACCACGGGCCACGCAGACCGGCACCACGGGCCACGCAGACCGGCACCACGGGCCACGCAGAGCGGCACCACTGTCCACGCAGAGCGGCACCACGGGCGACGCAGAGCGGCACCACGGGCGACGCAGACCGGCACCACGGGCGACGCAGAGCGGCACCACGGGCGACGCAGACCGGCACCACGGGCGACGCAGACCGGCACCACTGTCCACGCAGAGCGGCACCACGGGCGACGCAGAGCGGCACCACTGTCCACGCAGACCGGCACCACGGGCCACGCAGAGCGGCACCACGGGCGACGCAGACCGGCACCACGGGCGACGCAGACCGGCACCACTGTCCACGCAGAGCGGCACCACGGGCCACGCAGAGCGGCACCACTGTCCACGCAGAGCGGCACCACGGGCCACGCAGAGCGGCACCACGGGCGACGCAGACCGGCACCACTGTCGACGCAGACCGGCACCACGGGCGACGCAGAGCGGCACCACGGGCCACGCAGAGCGGCACCACGGACCACGCAGACCGGCACCACTGTCCACGCAGAGCGGCACCACGGGCGACGCAGAGCGGCACCACTGTCCACGCAGACCGGCACCACGGGCCACGCAGACCAGCACCACGGGCCACGCAGACCGGCACCACGGGCCACGCAGACCGGCACCACGGGCCACGCAGAGCGGCACCACGGGCGACGCAGAGCGGCACCACGGGCGACGCAGACCGGCACCACTGTCCACGCAGAGCGGCACCACGGGCCACGCAGACCGGCACCACGGGCCACGCAGACCGGCACCACGGGCCACGCAGAGCGGCACCACTGTCCACGCAGAGCGGCACCACGGGCGACGCAGAGCGGCACCACGGGCGACGCAGACCGGCACCACGGGCGACGCAGACCGGCACCACGGGCGACGCAGACCGGCACCACGGGCGACGCAGAGCGGCACCACGGGCCACGCAGAGCGGCACCACGGGCCACGCAGAGCGGCACCACGGGCCACGCAGACCGGCACCACTGTCCACGCAGAGCGGCACCACGGGCCACGCAGAGCGGCACCACGGGCCACGCAGAGCGGCACCACGGGCGACGCAGACCGGCACCACGGGCGACGCAGACCGGCACCACTGTCCACGCAGAGCGGCACCACGGGCGACGCAGACCGGCACCACGGGCCACGCAGACCGGCACCACGGGCGACGCAGACCGGCACCACGGGCCACGCAGACCGGCACCACGGGCGACGCAGAGCGGCACCACGGGCGACGCAGAGCGGCACCACGGGCGACGGAGACCGTGGTCCCGGACTGCGGGTGCTGCTCTGCGTCGAACGTCGACCGTCGACGCAGAGCAGCACCACGGTCGACGCAGACCGGCACCACGGTCGACGCAGACCGGCACCGCTGTCGACGCAGACCGGCACCACGGGCGACGCAGAGCGGCACCACGGGCCACGCAGACCGGCACCACGGGCCACGCAGACCGGCGCCACGGGCGACGCAGACCGGCACCACGGGCCACGCAGAGCAGCACCACGGGCGACGCAGACCGGCACCACGGGCGACGCAGACCGGCACCACTGTCCACGCAGAGCGGCACCACGGGCGACGCAGACCGGCACCACGGGCCACGCAGACCGGCACCACGGGCGACGCAGACCGGCACCACGGGCCACGCAGACCGGCACCACGGGCGACGCAGAGCGGCACCACGGGCGACGCAGAGCGGCACCACGGGCGACGGAGACCGTGGTCCCGGACTGCGGGTGCTGCTCTGCGTCGAACGTCGACCGTCGACGCAGAGCAGCACCACGGTCGACGCAGACCGGCACCACGGTCGACGCAGACCGGCACCGCTGTCGACGCAGACCGGCACCACGGGCGACGCAGAGCGGCACCACGGGCCACGCAGACCGGCACCACGGGCCACGCAGACCGGCGCCACGGGCGACGCAGACCGGCACCACGGGCCACGCAGAGCAGCACCACGGGCGACGCAGACCGGCACCACGGGCGACGCAGACCGGCACCACTGTCCACGCAGAGCGGCACCACGGGCCACGCAGACCGGCACCACGGGCCACGCAGAGCGGCACCACGGGCGACGCAGAGCGGCACCACGGGCGACGCAGAGCGGCACCACGGGCGACGCAGACCGGCACCACTGTCGACGCAGAGCGGCACCACGGGTCACGCAGACCGGCACCACGGGCCACGCAGACCGGCACCAAGGGCCACGCAGACCGGCACCACTGTCCACGCAGAGCGGCACCACGGGCCACGCAGAGCGGCACCACTGTCCACGCAGAGCGGCTCCACGGGCGACGCAGACCGGCACCACGGGCGACGCAGACCGGCACCACGGGCGACGCAGACCGGCACCACGGGCGACGCAGACCGGCACCACGGGCCACGCAGAGCGGCACCACGGGCGACGCAGAGCGGCACCACGGGCGACGCAGACCGGCACCACTGTCCACGCAGAGCGGCACCACGGGCCACGCAGACCGGCACCACGGGCCACGCAGACCGGCACCACGGGCGACGCAGACCGGCACCACGGGCCACGCAGAGCAGCACCACGGGCGACGCAGACCGGCACCACGGGCGACGCAGACCGGCACCACTGTCCACGCAGAGCGGCACCACGGGCCACGCAGAGCGGCACCACGGGCCACGCAGACCGGCACCACGGGCTACGCAGACCGGCACCACGGGCCACGCAGACCGGCACCACTGTCCACGCAGAGCGGCACCACGGGCGACGCAGAGCGGCACCACGGGCGACGCAGACCGGCACCACTGTCCACGCAGAGCGGCACCACGGGCCACGCAGACCGGCACCACGGGCCACGCAGAGCGGCACCACTGTCCACGCAGAGCGGCACCACGGGCGACGCAGAGCGGCACCACGGGCGACGCAGAGCGGCACCACGGGCGACGCAGACCGGCACCACGGGCGACGCAGAGCGGCACCACGGGCGACGCAGACCGGCACCACGGGCGACGCAGACCGGCACCACTGTCCACGCAGACCGGCACCACGGGCGACGCAGACCGGCACCACGGGCGACGCAGACCGGCACCACTGTCCACGCAGACCGGCACCACGGGCGACGCAGACCGGCACCACTGTCGACGCAGATCGGCACCACGGGCGACGCAGAGCGGCACCACTGTCCACGCAGACCGGCACCACGGGCCACGCAGAGCGGCACCACGGGCCACGCAGACCGGCACCACTGTCCACGCAGAGCGGCACCACGGGCGACGCAGAGCGGCACCACTGTCCACGCAGAGCGGCACCACGGGCGACGCAGACCGGCACCACGGGCGACGCAGACCGGCACCACTGTCCACGCAGAGCGGCACCACGGGCGACGCAGAGCGGCACCACTGTCCACGCAGACCGGCACCACGGGCCACGCAGAGCGGCACCACGGGCGACGCAGACCGGCACCACGGGCGACGCAGACCGGCACCACTGTCCACGCAGAGCGGCACCACGGGCCACGCAGAGCGGCACCACTGTCCACGCAGAGCGGCACCACGGGCCACGCAGAGCGGCACCACGGGCGACGCAGACCGGCACCACTGTCGACGCAGACCGGCACCACGGGCGACGCAGAGCGGCACCACGGGCCACGCAGAGCGGCACCACGGACCACGCAGACCGGCACCACTGTCCACGCAGAGCGGCACCACGGGCGACGCAGAGCGGCACCACTGTCCACGCAGAGCGGCACCACGGGCGACGCAGAGCGGCACCACTGTCCACGCAGACCGGCACCACGGGCCACGCAGACCGGCACCACGGGCCACGCAGACCGGCACCACGGGCCACGCAGACCGGCACCACGGGCCACGCAGAGCGGCACCACGGGCGACGCAGAGCGGCACCACGGGCGACGCAGACCGGCACCACTGTCCACGCAGAGCGGCACCACGGGCCACGCAGACCGGCACCACGGGCCACGCAGACCGGCACCACGGGCCACGCAGAGCGGCACCACTGTCCACGCAGACCGGCACCACGGGCCACGCAGAGCGGCACCACTGTCCACGCAGAGCGGCACCACGGGCGACGCAGAGCGGCACCACGGGCCACGCAGAGCGGCACCACTGTCCACGCAGAGCGGCTCCACGGGCGACGCAGACCGGCACCACGGGCGACGCAGACCGGCACCACGGGCGACGCAGACCGGCACCACGGGCCACGCAGAGCGGCACCACGGGCGACGCAGAGCGGCACCACGGGCGACGCAGACCGGCACCACTGTCCACGCAGAGCGGCACCACGGGCCACGCAGACCGGCACCACGGGCCACGCAGACCGGCACCACGGGCGACGCAGACCGGCACCACGGGCGACGCAGAGCGGCACCACGGGCGACGCAGACCGGCACCACAGGCGACGCAGACCGGCACCACTGTCCACGCAGAGCGGCACCACGGGCCACGCAGACCGGCACCACGGGCCACGCAGACCGGCACCAAAGGCGACGCAGACCGGCACCACGGGCCACGCAGAGCAGCACCACGGGCGACGCAGAGCGGCACCACGGGCGACGCAGACCGGCACCACTGTCCACGCAGAGCGGCACCACGGGCCACGCAGACCGGCACCACGGGCCACGCAGACCGGCACCACTGTCCACGCAGAGCGGCACCACGGGCGACGCAGAGCGGCACCACGGGCGACGCAGAGCGGCACCACGGGCGACGCAGACCGGCACCACGGGCGACGCAGAGCGGCACCACGGGCGACGCAGACCGGCACCACCGTCGACGCAGACCGGCACCACTGTCCACGCAGACCGGCACCACGGGCGACGCAGAGCGGCACCACGGGCCACGCAGAGCAGCACCACGGGCCACGCAGACCGGCACCACTGTCCACGCAGAGCGGCACCACGGGCGACGCAGAGCGGCACCACTGTCCACGCAGAGCGGCACCACGGGCGACGCAGACCGGCACCACGGGCGACGCAGACCGGCACCACTGTCCACGCAGAGCGGCACCACGGGCGACGCAGAGCGGCACCACTGTCCACGCAGACCGGCACCACGGGCCACGCAGAGCGGCACCACGGGCGACGCAGACCGGCACCACGGGCGACGCAGAGCGGCACCACGGGCCACGCAGAGCGGCACCACGGGCGACGCAGACCGGCACCACTGTCGACGCAGACCGGCACCACGGGCGACGCAGAGCGGCACCACGGGCCACGCAGAGCGGCACCACGGGCCACGCAGACCGGCACCACTGTCCACGCAGAGCGGCACCACGGGCGACGCAGACCGGCACCACTGTCCACGCAGACCGGCACCACGGGCCACGCAGACCGGCACCACGGGCCACGCAGACCGGCACCACGGGCCACGCAGACCGGCACCACTGTCCACGCAGAGCGGCACCACGGGCGACGCAGAGCGGCACCACGGGCGACGCAGACCGGCACCACTGTCCACGCAGAGCGGCACCACGGGCCACGCAGACCGGCACCACGGGCCACGCAGACCGGCACCACGGGCCACGCAGAGCGGCACCACGGGCCACGCAGAGCGGCACCACGGGCCACGCAGAGCGGCACCACTGTCCACGCAGAGCGGCACCACGGGCGACGCAGAGCGGCACCACTGTCCACGCAGAGCGGCACCACGGGCGACGCAGACCGGCACCACGGGCGACGCAGACCGGCACCACTGTCCACGCAGAGCGGCACCACGGGCGACGCAGAGCGGCACCACTGTCCACGCAGACCGCCACCACGGGCCACGCAGAGCGGCACCACGGGCGACGCAGACCGGCACCACGGGCGACGCAGACCGGCACCACTGTCCACGCAGAGCGGCACCACGGGCCACGCAGAGCGGCACCACGGGCGACGCAGACCGGCACCACGGGCGACGCAGAGCGGCACCACGGGCCACGCAGAGCGGCACCACGGGCCACGCAGACCGGCACCACTGTCCACGCAGAGCGGCACCACGGGCGACGCAGAGCGGCACCACTGTCCACGCAGACCGGCACCACGGGCCACGCAGACCGGCACCACGGGCCACGCAGACCGGCACCACGGGCCACGCAGACCGGCACCACTGTCCACGCAGAGCGGCACCACGGACGACGCAGAGCGGCACCACGGGCGACGCAGACCGGCACCACTGTCCACGCAGAGCGGCACCACGGGCCACGCAGACCGGCACCACGGGCCACGCAGACCGGCACCACGGGCCACGCAGAGCGGCACCACTGTCCACGCAGAGCGGCACCACGGGCGACGCAGAGCGGCACCACGGGCGACGCATTCCGGCACCACGGGCGACGCAGAGCGGCACCACGGGCGACGCAGACCGGCACCACGGGCGACGCAGACCGGCACCACTGTCCACGCAGACCGGCACCACGGGCGACGCAGACCGGCACCACTGTCGACGCAGACCGGCACCACGGGCGACGCAGAGCGGCACCACGGGCCACGCAGAGCGGCACCACGGGCCACGCAGACCGGCACCACTGTCCACGCAGAGCGGCACCACGGGCGACGCAGAGCGGCACCACTGTCCACGCAGAGCGGCACCACGGGCGACGCAGACCGGCACCACGGGCGACGCAGACCGGCACCACTGTCCACGCAGAGCGGCACCACGGGCGACGCAGAGCGGCACCACTGTCCACGCAGACCGGCACCACGGGCCACGCAGAGCGGCACCACGGGCGACGCAGACCGGCACCACGGGCGACGCAGACCGGCACCACTGTCCACGCAGAGCGGCACCACGGGCCACGCAGACCGGCACCACGGGCCACGCAGAGCGGCACCACGGGCGACGCAGAGCGGCACCACGGGCGACGCAGACCGGCACCACTGTCGACGCAGACCGGCACCACGGGCGACGCAGAGCGGCACCACGGGCCACGCAGAGCGGCACCACGGGCCACGCAGACCGGCACCACTGTCCACGCAGAGCGGCACCACGGGCGACGCAGAGCGGCACCACTGTCCACGCAGAGCGGCACCACGGGCGACGCAGACCGGCACCACTGTCCACGCAGAGCGGCACCACGGGCGACGCAGAGCGGCACCACTGTCCACGCAGACCGGCACCACGGGCCACGCAGAGCGGCACCACGGGCGACGCAGACCGGCACCACGGGCGACGCAGACCGGCACCACTGTCCACGCAGAGCGGCACCACGGGCCACGCAGAGCGGCACCACTGTCCACGCAGACCGGCACCACGGGCGACGCAGACCGGCACCACGGGCGACGCAGACCGGCACCACTGTCCACGCAGAGCGGCACCACGGGCGACGCAGAGCGGCACCACTGTCCACGCAGAGCGGCACCACGGGCGACGCAGACCGGCACCACGGGCGACGCAGAGCGGCACCACGGGCGACGCAGAGCGGCACCACTGTCCACGCAGAGCGGCACCACGGGCCACGCAGACCGGCACCACGGGCCACGCAGACCGGCACCACGGGCCACGCAGAGCGGCACCACTGTCCACGCAGAGCGTCACCACGGGCGACGCAGACCGGCACCACGGGCGACGCAGACCGGCACCACGGGCGACGCAGACCGGCACCACGGGCGACGCAGACCGGCACCACGGGCGACGCAGACCGGCACCACGGCGACGCAGACCGGCACCACGGGCCACGCAGACCGGCACCACGGGCCACGCAGAGCGGCACCACGGGCGACGCAGACCGGCACCACGGGCGACGCAGACCGGCACCACGGGCGACGCAGACCGGCACCACGGGCGACGCAGACCGGCACCACGGGCGACGCAGACCGGCACCACGGGCGACGGAGACCGTGGTCCCGGACTGCGGGTGCTGCTCTGAGTCGAACGTCGACCGTCGACGCAGAGCAGCACCACGGTCGACGCAGACCGGCACCACGGTCGACGCAGACCGGCACCGGCGACGCAGAGCGGCACCACGGGCGACGCAGTCCGGCACCACGGGCGACGCAGACCGGCACCACTGTCCACGCAGAGCGGCACCACGGGCGACGCAGACCGGCACCACGGGCGACGCAGAGCGGCACCACGGGCGACGCAGACCGGCACCACGGGCGACGCAGACCGGCACCACTGTCCACGCAGAGCGGCACCACGGGCGACGCAGAGCGGCACCACGGGCGACGCAGACCGGCACCACGGGCGACGCAGACCGGCACCACTGTCGACGCAGACCGGCACCACGGGCGACGCAGAGCGGCACCACGGGCGACGCAGACCGGCACCACGGGCGACGCAGACCGGCACCACGGGCGACGCAGACCGGCACCACTGTCCACGCAGAGCGGCACCACGGGCGACGCAGACCGGCACCACGGGCGACGCAGACCGGCACCACGGGCGACGCAGACCGGCACCACTGTCCACGCAGACCGGCACCACGGGCGACGCAGACCGGCACCACGGGCGACGCAGACCGGCACCACGGGCCACGCAGACCGGCACCACGGGCGACGCAGACCGGCACCACGGGCGACGCAGAGCGGCACCACGGGCGACGCAGACCGGCACCACGGGCGACGCAGAGCGGCACCACGGGCGACGCAGAGCGGCACCACGGGCGACGCAGACCGGCACCACGGGCGACGCAGACCGGCACCACGGGCGACGCAGACCGGCACCACGGGCGACGCAGAGCGGCACCACGGGCGACGCAGACCGGCACCACGGGCGACGCAGACCGGCACCACGGGCGACGCAGACCGGCACCACGGGCGACGCAGACCGTGGTCCCGGACTGCGGGTGCTGCTCTGCGTCGAACGTCGACCGTCGACGCAGAGCAGCACCACGGTCGACGCAGACCGGCACCACGGTCAACGCAGACCGTGTTGCCTGTCTGTGGGTGCTGCTCTGCGTCGACCATCGACCGTCGACGCAGAGCAGCACCACGGGCGACGCAGAGCGGCACCACGGGCGACGCAGACCGGCACCACGGGCGACGCAGAGCGGCACCACGGGCGACGCAGAGCGGCAGCACGGGCGACGCAGAGCGGCACCACGGGCGACGCAGAGCGGCACCACGGGCGACGCAGAGCGGCACCACGGGCGACGCAGAGCGGCACCACGGGCGACGCAGACCGGCACCACGGGCGACGCAGAGCGGCACCACGGGCGACGCAGACCGGCACCACGGGCGACGCAGAGCGGCACCACGGGCGACGCAGACCGGCACCACGGGCGACGCAGACCGGCACCTGCGACGCAGACCGTGGTCCCGGACTGCGGGTGCTGCTCTGTGTCGAACGTCGACCGTCGACGCAGAGCAGCACCACGGTCGACGCAGACCGGCACCACGGTCAACGCAGACCGTGTTGCCTGTCTGTGGGTGCTGCTCTGCGTCGAACGTCGACCGTCGACGCAGAGCAGCACCACGGTCGACGCAGACCGGCACCACGGTCAACGCAGACCGTGTTGCCTGTCTGTGGGTGCTGCTCTGCGTCGACCATCGACAGTCGACGCAGAGCAGCACCACGGTCGACGCAGACCGGCACCACGGTCGACGCAGACCGGCACCACGGTCGACGCAGACCGTGGTGCCTGTCTGTGGGTGCTGCTCTGCGTCGACGGACCGGCACCACGGGCGACGCAGACCGGCACCACGGGCGACGCAGAGCGGCACCACGGGCGACGCAGACCGGCACCACGGTCGACGCAGAGATCTCATCGGAGATCAGCACCATCGTCGATGGAGAACAGCACCTAGGTCATCGGAGACCAGCACCAAGGTCGACGGAGAACAGCACCAAGTTCATCGGAGACCAGCACCAAGGTCATCAGAGACCAGCACCAGGGTCTACTGAGATCGTCACCTAGGTCATCGGAGACCAGCACCAAGGTCAACGGAGACCAGCACCAGGGTCATCGGAGACCAGCACCAAGGTCGACAGAGAACAGCACCAAGTTCGACGTAAACCAGCACCAAGGTCATCGGAGACCAGCACCAAGGTCGACAGAGAACAGCACCAAGTTCGACGTAAACCAGCACCAAGGTCATCGGAGACCAGCACCAAGTTCGACACAGACCAGCACCAAGGTCATCGGAGATCAGCACCATGGTCGACGGAGAACAGCACCAAGTTCATGGGAGACCAGCACCAAGGTCATCAGAGACCAGCACCAAGGTCGACGGAGACCAGCACCAAGGTCATCGGAGACCAGCACCGAGGTCATCGGAGACCAGCACGAAGGTCGACTGAGAAAAGCACCAAGTTCATCGGAGACCAGCACCAAGGTCATCAGAGACCAGCACCAAGGTCATCAGAGACCAGCACCAAGGTCATCAGAGACCAGCACCAAGGTCATCGGAGACCAGCACCAAGTTCATCAGTGACCAGCACCAAGGTCGACGGAGATCAGCACCTAGGTCATCGGAGATCATCATCTAGGTCGATGCAGACCAGCACCAAGGTCAACGGAGACCAGCACCAGGGTCATCGGAGACCAGCACCAAGGTCATTGGAGACAAGCACCAAGGTCGACGGAGAACACCACCAAGTTCATTGGAGACCAGAACCAAGGTCGACGGAGAAGAGCACCAAGTTCATCAGAGACCAGCACCAAGGTCATCAGAGACCAGCACCAAGGTCGACGGAGATCATCACCGAGGTCATCGGACACCAGCACCAAGGTCGACGAAGACCAGCACCAAGGTCGATGGAGACCAGCACCAAGGTCATCGGAGATCAGCACCATGGTCGATGGAGATCAGCACCAAGTTCATCGGAGACCAGCACCAAGGTCGACGGGGAACAGCACCAAGTTCATCGGAGACCAGGACCAAGGTCATCGGAGACCAGCACCGAGGTCATCAGAGACCAGCACCAAGGGCGACGGAGACCAGCACCAAGGTCATCGGAGACCAGCACGAAGGTCGACTGAGAAAAGCACCAAGTTCATCGGAGACCAGCACCAAGGTCATCAGAGACCAGCACCAAGGTCGACGGAGACCAGCACCAAGGTCATCGGAGACCAGCACCAAGGTCGACGGAGACCAGCACCAAGGTCGACGGAGACCAGCACCAAGGTCATCGGAGACCAGCACCAAGGTCATCGGAGACCAGCACCAGGGTCATTGGAGACCAGCACCAGGGTCATTGGAGACCAGCACCAAGGTCAACGGAGACCAGCACCAGGGTCATCGGAGACCAGCACCAAGGTCATTGGAGACAAGCACCAAGGTCGACGGAGAACACCACCAAGTTCATTGGAGACCAGAACCAAGGTCGACGGAGAAGAGCACCAAGTTCATCAGAGACCAGCACCAAGGTCATCAGAGACCAGCACCAAGGTCGACGGAGATCATCACCGAGGTCATCGGACACCAGCACCAAGGTCGACGAAGACCAGCACCAAGGTCGATGGAGACCAGCACCAAGGTCATCGGAGATCAGCACCATGGTCGATGGAGATCAGCACCAAGTTCATCGGAGACCAGCACCAAGGTCGACGGGGAACAGCACCAAGTTCATCGGAGACCAGGACCAAGGTCATCGGAGACCAGCACCGAGGTCATCGGAGACCAGCACCGAGGTCATCAGAGACCAGCACCAAGGGCGACGGAGACCAGCACCAAGGTCATCGGAGACCAGCACGAAGGTCGACAAAGAACAGCACGAAGTTCATCGGAGACCAGCACGAAGTTCATCGGAGACCAGCACCAAGGTCTACGGAGAACAGCACCAAGGTCATCGGAGACCAGCACCAAGGTCGACGGGGAACAGCACCAAGTTCATCGGAGACCAGGACCAAGGTCATCGGAGACCAGCACCGAGGTCATCAGAGACCAGCACCAAGGGCGACGGAGACCAGCACCAAGGTCATCGGAGACCAGGACCAGGGTCATCGGAGACCAGCACGAAGGTCGACAAAGAACAGCACGAAGTTCATCGGAGACCAGCACGAAGTTCATCGGAGACCAGCACCAAGGTCTACGGAGAACAGCACCAAGGTCATCAGAGACGAGCACCAAGGTCGACGGAGACCACCACCAAGGTCATCGGAGACCAGCACCGAGGTCGACAGAGAACAGCACCAAGTTCGATGCAGACCAGCACCAAGGTCATCGGAGATCAGCACCATGGTTGATGGAGATCAGCACCTAGGTCATCGGAGATCGTCACCTAGTTCGACGGAGACCAGCACCGAGGTCATCGGAGACCAGCACGAAGGTCGACGGAGAACAGCACCAAGGTCGTTGGAGAAGAGCACCAAGTTCATCAGAGACCAGCACCAAGGTTGTCGGAGACCAGCACCAAGGTCGACGGAGAATAGCACCAAGTTCATCGGACACCAGGAACAAGGTCATCAGAGACCAGCACCAAGGACGACGGAGACCAGCACCAAGGTCATCGGAGTCCAGCACGTAGGTCGGAGGAGAACAGCACCATGTTCATCGGAGACCAGCACCAAGGTTGACGGAGACCAGCACCAAGGTCGACGGAGAACAGCACCAAGTTCATCGGACACCAGCAACAAGGTCATCAGAGACCAGCACCAAGGACGACGGAGACCAGCACCAAGGTCATCGGAGACCAGCACCAAGGTCATCGGAGTCCAGCACGTAGGTCGGAGGAGAACAGCACCATGTTCATCGGAGACCAGCACCAAAGTCGACGGAGAACGGCACCAAGTTCATCGGAGACCAGCACCAAGTTAATCGGAGACCAGCACGAAGGTCATCAGAGCCCAGCACCAAGGTCAACGGAGATCATCACCTAGGTCATCAGAGACCAGCACCAAGGTCGACGGAGACCAGCACCAAGGTCATCGGAGACCAGCATCATGGTCGACAGAGAACAGCACCAAGTTCAACGCAGACCAGCACCAAGTTCGACGCAGACCAGCACCAAGGTCATCGGAGATCAGCCCCATGGTCGATGGAGATCAGCACCTAGGTCATCGGAGATCATCACCTAGGTCGACGGAGACCAGCACCGAGGTCATTGGAGACCAGCACCGAGGTCGACGGAGAACAGCACCAAGTTCATCGGAGACCAGCACCAAGGTCGACGGAGACCAGCACCAAGGTCATCAGAAACCAGCACCAAGGTCGACGGAGACCAGCACCAAGGTCATCGGAGACCAGCACCAAGTTCATCAGTGACCAGCACCAAGGTCGACGGAGATCAGCACCTAGGTCATCGGAGATCATCATCTAGGTCGATGCAGACCAGCACCGAGGTCGACGGAGATCGGCACCTAGGTCATCGGAGATCATCACCTAGGTCGACGGAGACCAGCTCCGAGGTCATCGGAGACCAGCACGAAGGTCGCCGGAGAACAGCACCAAGTTAATCGGAGACCAGCACCAAGTTAATCGGAGACCAGCACCAAGGTCGACGGAGATCAGCACCAAGTTCATCGGAGAAAAGCACCAAGGTCGACGGAGACCAGCACCAAGGTCATCGGAGACGAGCACCAAGGTCATCGGAGACCAGCACCAAGGTCATCGGAGACTAGCACCAAGGTCGACGGACAACAGCACCAAGTTCGACGCAGACCAGCACCAAGGTCATCGGAGACCAGCACCAAGTTCGACGCAGACCAGCACCAAAGTCATCAGAGATCAGCACCATGGTCATCGGAGACCAGCACCAAGGTCATCGCAGACCAGCACGAAGGTCGACGGAGAACAGCACCAAGGTCGACGGAGACCAGCACCAAGGTCGACGGAGAACAGCACCAAGTTCATCGGAGACCAGCACCAAGGTCATCAGAGACCAGCACCAAGGTCGACGGAGATCATCACCTAGGTCATCGGAGACCAGCAGCAAGGTCGACGGAGACCAGCACCAAACCAAATTCGACGCAGACCAGCACCAAGGTCATCGGACCCCAGCACCAAGGTTATCGGAGACCTGCACCAAGGTCGACGGAGAACAGCACCAAGTTCATCGGAGATCATCACCTATGTCATCGGAGACCAGCATCAAGGTCGACGGAGACCAGCACCAACGTCATCGGAGACCAGCACCAAGGTCATCGGAGAAACACAAAGGTCGACAGAGAACAGCACCAAGTTCGACGCAGACCATCACCAAGGTCATCGGAGACCAGCACCATGGTCGACGGCGATCAGCACCTAGGTCATCGGAGATCATCACCTAGGTCGACGGAGACGAGCACCGAGGTCAACGCGAGGAGGAGACCAGAACATGGGGCCACGGTCGCCTTGAGGTGAGGGATTGCTTTTAAAATCAGACTTTGTACCCAAACTAGAAATTAGTGAAATTCCGCTATGATTGACTGGTGAAGATCATGTAGGCACAGTCAGCATCGAAGGCAATACCACCGTGAGCCTTCCAGTCACAAATGAACAAGTGTGCCAAACCATCAAGCTGCACATTGCCTCATTTAAGATCTGATCTCAGCTACGAAAAGAAAACTGTGTTGGTATTAGCATATAACAGATTTCGAGAAGGCCTTTGATAGTGTCCACATGTAAAGCGTATGGCTTATACTTCCTCCATATGGGATCAACCCCATCAAGAGCTTTGACACCAGTTTCATATGGAAAGTAGGATGGAGCGAACACAGTTTCGTGCTGAAAACAGTTCAATTCCGTTAAGTTACTCCGAGGTGTCACTGTGTTCAGACAAATCCATATACGCTGCACCAAATCTGCAAAGCAGAAGTTTGACCAGCAGCGTAACCAAACTTGCTTAGTCAGGCCTTGAGGAAAAATTAAAAGAAATGTGCATAAAATGTGCATAAACAAATAAATGGATACATAATTGATTTAATCAGTAAATAAATAAACAAATAAAAAATAAGGAAATATGTATACAAACAAAATGCAATGAAAATAAAATTCAAATTCAAATAGATGAGGAAAATAAGTAAGCAGATATATACAGAAATTAAATTAAAAGTATGAAAAAAACAAAGGAATAGTGACAATAATAATTACGTATCAAAACTTCCATGCCAGGGTGACATCAGCACCGGTCGACGGAGACCAGCACCAAGGTCATCGGAGACCAGCACCATGGTCGACGGAGATCAGCACCAAGGTCATCAGAGACCAGCACCAAGGTCGACGGAGAACAGCACCAAGTTCGACGCAGACCACCCCCAAGGTCATCGGAGATCAGCACCATGGTCGACGGAGATGAGCACCTAGGTCATCGCAGATCATCACCTAGGTCGACGGAGATCAGCACCTAGGTCATCGCAGATCATCACCTAGGTCGACGGAGACCAGCGCAGAGGTCAACGCGAGGAGGAGACCAGAACATGGGGCCACGGTCGCCTTGAGGTGAGGGATTGCTTTTAAAATCAAACAATCAGACAAATCCATATACGCTGCACCACACAGCAGATATGCAAGTTACACAGATAAGAATTAAACTAAAAAATACAAACTTGAAAAATAGTGACAATAATAAATAAATAACGAAATATATGTAAACATAGACACAGACACGGACACATACTCACACACACACATACATACATACAACAGATATGCAACAAACATGCAGTTTTACAGAGATGAAATCATAAACAAAAGTGCACAGGCCCAACACCACATATAAAAACACATGAGCACCGATACATAAACACGCAGTCCCCATTTCCCAGATTACCCCTACCTCCCAACCCCCTCTGCCCCCCTACACACACACTCGCACACATTCTTACGTATCAAAACTTCCACGCCAGGGGGACATCAGCACCAGTCAACGCAGACCAGCACCAAGGTCGTCGGAGACCAGCACCATGGTCGTCAGAGACCAGCACCTAGGTCGTCAGAGACCAGCACCATGGTCGTCAGAGACCAGCACCTAGGTCGTCAGAGACCAGCACCAAGGTCGTCGGAGACAAGCACCTAGGTCGACGGAGATCATCACCTAGGTCGACGGAGACCAGCACCGAAGTCAACGCGAGGAAGAGACCAGAACATGGGGCCACGGTCGCCTTGAGGTGAGGGATTGCTTTTAAAATCAGACTTTGTACTCAAACTAGAAATTAGTGAAATTTCGCTATGACTGACTGGTGAAGATCATGTAGGCACAGTCAGTATTGAAGGCAATACCACTCTGAGCCTTCCAGTCACAAATGAACAAGTGTGCCAAACCATCAAGCAACACATTGGCTCATTTAAGATCTGATCTCAGCTATGAAAAGAAAACTATGTTGGTATTGGCATATAACAAATTTCGAGAAGGCCTTTGATAGTGTCCACAGGTAAAGCATATGGCTTATACTTCCTGCATATGGAATCAACCTTGTCGACAGCTTTTACACCAGTTCCATATGGAAAGTAGGAAAGAACGAACACGGTTCGAAAACAGTTCAATTCCGTTCAGTTAATCCGAGTCGTCGCTGTGTTCAGACAAATCCATATATGCTGCAACAAATCTGCTAAGCAGATGCTTGACGAGCAGCGTAACCAAACGTGCTTAGTCAGGCCTTGAGGAAGAATTAAAAGATATGCATAAACAAATAAATGGATACATAATTGAATTAATGAGTAAATAAATAAACAAATAGAAAATAAACAAATACAAAATAAAAAAGATTGTATACAAACAAAATGCAGTGAAATTAAAATTAAAATAGATGAAGAAAATAAGTAAGCAGATATATACAGAAATTAAATAAAAAGTATGAAAAAAACCCTCAAAGGAATAGTGACAATAATAATTACGTATTAAAACTTCCACGCCAGGGGGACATCGGCACCGGTCGACGGAGACCAGCACCAAGGTCATTGGAGACCAGCACCAAGGTCGACGCAGACCAGCACCAAGGTCATCGGAGATCAGCACCATGGTCGACGGAGAACAGCACCTAGGTCGACGGAGACCAGCACCGAGGTCAACGCGAGGAGGAGACCAGAACATGGGGCCACGGTCGCCTTGAGGTGAGGGATTGCTTTTAAAATCAGACTTTGTACCCAAACTAGAAATGAGTGAAATTCGCTATGACTGACTGGTGAAGATCATGTAGGCACAGTCAGTATTGAAGGCAATACCACCGTGAGCCTTCCAGTCACAAATGAACAAGTGTGCCAAACCATCAAGCAGCACATTGCCTCATTTAAGATCTGATCTCAGCTATGAAAAGAAAACTATGTTGGTATTAGCATATAACAGATTTCGAGAAGGCCTTTGATAGTGTCCACAGGTAAAGCTTATGGCTTATACTTCCTGCATATGGGATCAACCCTAACAAGAGCTGGTGGTGAGGGTGAGTAGTGGTGGTGAACAGTAGTGGTGAGTACCAGTGGCAGTGTTTGGTGCTGAGCAGTGGTGGTGGTGCTGGTTGTGAGTGATAGCAGCAGATAGTGGTGGCAGCAGTGGTGATGAGTGATGGTTGGGAGACTTGGTGTTAATGGCAGTGGGTGGTAGTAGTGGTAATGATGGGTGGTGGCGGCAGTGGAAGTGATTATTGTGTCAATTTCCATGTCCTCAGGGACAGCACTGCCAGAAGCAGGGTCATCAACAAGGGCAACACCAGGGGGCAGCACCAGGGGTCACCGCCAGAGGGATCACCAGGGGTCACCACCAGAGGGATCACCAGGGGCATCTCAAGAGGCATCAGCAAGGCCACCACCAGAGTGGTATCCCCCAGAAAACCATCAGGGGCCAAGAACACCAGCGACGGCATCCCCAAGAACACCAGCGACGGCATCACCAAGAACACCAGCGACGGCATCACCAAGAACACCAGCGACGGCATCCCCAAGAACACCAGAAGGGGTACCCCAAGAACACCAGCATGGGCATCCCCAAGAACTGAAGAACACCAGCAGGGGCATCCCCAAGAACACTAATCAATCAATCAATCAAAAACACTTTATTAATCCACATGGAAACTAAGTCGTGCAATCACAGGCTCGTTGTAAATGAGCAGGAGTACCCCCATGAACACCAGCAGGGTTACCCCCCAAAAACACCAGCAGCGGCCAAGAACACCAGCAGAGAGAACCCACTGAGCTATTTTTCTGTCACAGTATTTTGACTTTTTTTTCTAAAAAAGCAACAACAGTAATAATAAACGCAAAAGAAACCAATAGTAAAGAGAGGTACCTCTCCATTCACAAGGTACACAATTTCAAATCAGTGCTGCTCACGCTACCAATTCAGCTAACACACAGGTAAACAAAAAGGTACATTGGAACTAACCCAGACACTTCCTTGAAAAATGAAGCACCGGGCCTTAACTTATACTGATCATTTGACATGTGCACACAGCAGCAAAGTCAGAAGAAATGTGCAAACACAAATTAGCATGTATTCAAGACTGGCATAGCCTCTTTAACCCTGAACAAGCCACACATAATACATGGACAATACAGAACGAACACATGGTTACCTCGGTGGTTTTTCAACTTCAAATTAGTAAACAATTATGCCAGGACATCAAATGATTAACAAATGAGTGGTAACACTCTCCATTCACAAGGTACACAAGTTAAAGTCAGTGCTGCTTACTATATAGAAACCGGTTGTGGTACTGGCAAGTCAATGTAATGGCCTATCACAGGTACACCACTGCAGATTTTAGAGCAACACACCTCACTGTGAAAAAAAAAAAAAAATTAGTGCAGTGGAAATGTAGAAGTCAGTGATGACTGAGCATGTTGTGGGATTTATCTTTATTATTATTAAGAAAATTGAAAAGTGTGTTTTGCTTGTTTGCTTTTTTCAAACTACAAAGGAAATCGAGAAGACACCGACAGCTGTGTATGTAGTGATGTGTTGTTGGTGTTTTTTTAATGTGAAGAAAATATAATCATTCATTGATTCACTATGGTTTTCTGTTCTTGTTGTTTTTGCATCACAATATCATTGTTTTTTTTAACACTTAAAGAATAAAACTGGTTGCTGGAAAATCTATGCAATGGCCTATTACTGGTTTGTCATTGCAAGTCTTACAGCAACACACAAAAACCGAGAAAGTTGTGTGTGTTTTTTGTTTGTTTACTTTGTTTTCCATATACATCAAATTTGAAGTAAAATGATAAAACATTGAACTTAGTGACTATGAATGTAGTGATACTATATTTTCTAAGTGAAGAAATTGACATCGGTCATGATGAGAAAGTTGTAAAACACAGAATAAAAGCATCTGAACAGACACCACATAAAACCATTTTCCACAATAAAATCCATTTATGTGACATCAAAACTGAAATTTTGCTATTGAATAAAAAGGTCATGTGTTACACTTTCAGAATAAGATATGTAAAGGAACTTCGAAATAAGAAATCATGTGGTGTATCATGTCATGATAATCTTTTCTTTTCTTTTCTTTTTTTAGGTGGGTTGCATTTTGATTTATGACCAGCCCATGTCTTTTGCGAATAAATAAATCTGATTGATTTCACACAACTTATCTCCATCTGTGTATCTTTTGATACCTGTTGTATGTTTCACGCTAACGTGTTTTGTCTGAAAGAATTTCTTGCCATGCCTTTTGTGAATAAATAAATTTGATTGGTTTCACACAACTTGTCTGTGTCTTTTGATACATGTTGTATATTTCACGCTAAAGTGTTTTGTCTGAAAGAATTTCTTGCCATGTCTTTTGATAAAAAATAAAAAAAATTGATTGGCTTCACACAGCATATCTGTGTATCTTTTGATACCTGTTATATGTTTCACGCTTAAGTGTCCTGCCTGAAAAAATTTCTGATTGTCTTTACACATGTCTGTGTCTGTGTATCTTTCAATACCTGTTATTGGTCTCCTGTCTGTTCTCTGTCTTTCAGCATCTAGTTTACAGACAGACGCACAGCAGCCCCTATCCTCTTACACACCCACACACACAAACACACACACATCTGACAACATTATTACACTACATCACAGATTATTTGTACACCTTCCAGTGAAAATACATGCATGCACCTGTGAACACTACTGTGCAAATACATTCACATTGATTATCCGAAGGTGCATATGTGCTGTCTGCTTGAAACATCTCATAAGTTACTGAATAAATGAATATAAGGTAAGTGCTTGCTGAACATTCTTGATTGTGCTATTTCAGCACACACAAAAAAGAAAAAAAGTAAAGACATATCAACGGCACCCCTTCCTGCCACCCTTCCCCCAAAACAAAAACAAAATCGATGAAAAAAAAGTGTATGGTATGGCACACTCAATAAAGAACACACTGGTAACTTTTTTATTTTTATTTTAGCACATAGAAATGATATAGGAAAAGCGCCCTCCCCCCCCCCCCCTTCACTCCCACAAAACAACAACTACTACTGACCTTGCCAACACTGATATTTTTCCATGATTGTTTCATCAGCCATTTGTCCTGGCCTGTCCCCAGCATCACCAGCTCCCAATCCAGCACCATCATGGTCCTGCATCATCAGAATCAATGTCTGACTCCAGTAACCCAAGTGTCACTGCAACACTGTGAAGAGTACAATGCCAGCTGCAATGATTCTGCAGGGTGCCACCTGTTCAAATGACAAAAATGCTGTACGTTATGATGAATTGAAATTAAGAATAATTATTAACATTGATATATAACATTAATTCAGTCATAACCAGTAGTGAAGCAAAGCATTTACTTTCAATAGCTGCATGCATCTTATTTGCTTGCGCACGTGCAAACACATGCACTCATCCTTGACTGGCCCATTTTCCTCATCCAACATCTGTTATGCATTGGAACATGTGAGTAGATGCATCTTTATATACAGTTTAAGTATGCATAAGCGTTCTCAAAATGCACACACACACACACACACACACACACACACACACACACAGACACACACAGACACAGACACACACAGACACACACAGACAGACACAGACACACACAGACACACACAGACACACACAGACAGACACAGACACACACAGACACACACACAGACACACACACAGACACACACAGACACACACACACAGACACACACACACACACACACACACACACAGAGACACACACACACACACACACAGACACACACACAGACACACACACACAGACACACACACAGACACACACACAGACACACACACACACACACACACACACACAGTACACACACACACACACAGACACACACACACACACAGACACACACACACACACACACACACACACACACACACAGACACACACACACACACACACACACACACAGACACACACACACACACACAGACACACACACACACACACACACACACACACACACACACACACAGACACACACACACAGACACACACACACACACAGACACACACACACACACAGACACACACAGACACACACACACACACACACAGACACACACACACACACAGACACACACACACACACACAGACACACACACACACAGACACACACACACACACACACACACAGACACACACACACACACAGACACACACACACACACACACACACACACACACACACACAGACACACACACACACACACACACACAGACACACACACACACACACACACACACACACACACACACACCATACATGTAAATACAGGTAGGCATGTGAGTGTGCTGACTCATGTTTTCCAGAAGAAATTTAGGGCGTGGGGTGGAGGAGGGGGAGTGGGGTGGTGGAGTAGGTTGGAAGAGAGAGAGTGGGGTGTATGAGTAAGGAGAGGGGCAGAGAAAGGAGTGAGGTGGTAGAGTGGGGTGGAGGAGGATGGAGTGGGTGGAGGTGTAGGGTACTGGGTGGAGGAGGGGCAGTGGGGTGGAGGAGAAAGGAATGGGATGGAAGAAAGTGGAGTGGATGTGTAGGGTACTGGGTGGAATGAGATGTAGGGTGGAGGAGTGGAGGAGGAAAGAATTGGAGGAGAGAGGAGTGGGGCAGAGGAGGGGGAGTGGGATGGTAGAGTGGGGTGGAGGAGATGGAGTAAGGTGGTTGAATGGGGTGGGAGGAGCTGTCGGTTGGAGGAGAGAGAAGAGTGGAGTGGAGGAAAGGGGAGGGGGAGTTGAGTGGTGGAGGGTAGAATGGGTGTAGGAAAGTGGAGTTGGCTGGAGGACAGAGGAGTGGGGTGGAAAGGGGGGGGGGGGGATAGGGGTGGAGGAGGAATGAGCAGGGTGGGTGAGAGGAGTGGGGATGAAGAAAGAGGAGTGGAGTGGAGGTGGAGGAGGGTGGTGCGGTGGAGGAGGGAGAAGTGGGATGGTGGAAGGGTGGAGTGTGAAAGACTGGGATAGAGAATGAACGAGTGTGGTGGAGGGTGGAGGAGTGGTTGCAGGATTGCCAGTGGGGTGGGAGAGGGGTACCCAGGCTGGAGGAGGGGGAGTGGGTTGCTGTGGAGTCTGGGGGAGGAGAGAGGAGACATGTGGAGGAGGGAGCAGTGAGTGGAGGTGGTGAGGTGGGGTGGAAGAAAGGGGAGTGGGGGTGGAAGAGGGGGAGTGGGGTGGTAGAGTGGGGTGGATGAGCTGGTGGAGGGGGAGTGGGGTGGTTTGAGAGAGAGGATGTGGATTGGGGTGGCGATGGAGGAGAGTGGAGTGGAGGGGGAGGGAATGGGATGAAGAAGGGAAGAGTGGGGTGATTAAGTGGGATTGAGGACGGGGGGAGTGGAGTGGAGGGGGAGTTGGTGGATGAGTGGGGGGGGGGGGGGGGGGTAAATGGCGTGGGCTGGAGGAGCGAGCTGTTGGGTTGAGAAGGAAGGATGGGATGGAACAGGAGTGGAGTGGGGTGGAGGTCTAGGGTGGTGGAGGATTGAAAAAAAAAAGTATATTGTGGGGTGGAGGAGTGAGATAGAGGAGGGTGGAGTCCGGTGGTGGAGAGGAGTGGGGTGGAGGAGGGAGGGGGTGAGTGGAGGAGGGATGTGTGTGTTGAGGAGTGGGTTGGAGGTGGGGGGCGGGGGGGGGGGGCTGAGGGGGATAGTGTGGGGTGAAGTAGTAAAATGGGAGGAGAGTGGGGTGGTGGAGGTGGAGTGAGGTAGAGGAGGGAGGAGATGGGTGGAGGAAGGGGAGTGAATTGGAGGAGTAAGTAGAGGGGTGGATGAGAGTTGTTGGCTTGTGTGGTGGAGGAGGGGGAGTGGGGTGGAGGAGAGGGGTGGGTGGGATGGGGCAGTGGAGTGGATCAGAGTGGAGTGTGGTGGAAGAGGGGGAAGTGGGGTGGGTGAGAGTGGAGTGTGGTGGAAGAGGGGAACGTGGGGTGGATGAGAGTGGAGTGTGGTGGAAGAGGGGGAAGTGGGGTGGATCAGAGTGAAGTGTGGTGGAAGAGGGGGAAGTGGGGTGGGTGAGAGTGGTGGAGGAGGGGAAGTGGGGTGGATCAGAGTGGAGTGGGGTGGAAGAGGGGTAAGTGGGGTGGATGAGAGTGCTGTGTGGAGGAAGAGGGGGAAGTGGGGTGGATGAGAGTGGAGTGTGGTGGAAGAGGGGGAAGTGGGGTGGATGAGAGTGGAGTGTGGTGGAAGAGGGGGATGTGGGGTGGATCAGAGTGGAGTGTGGTGAAAGAGGGGGAAGTGGGGGTGGATCAGAGTGCTGTGTGGAGGAAGAGGGGGAAGTGGGGTGGATGAGAGCGGAGTGTGGTGGAAGAGGGGGAAGTTTGGTGGATCAGAGTGGAGCGTGGAGGAAGAGGGGGAAGTGGGGTGGATCAGAGTGGAGTGTAGTGAAGATGCGTAAGTGGGGTGGGTGAGGGTGGAGTGTGATGGAGGAGGGGAAGTGGGGTGGATGAGAGTGGAGTGTGGTGGAAGAGGCGGAAGTGGGGTGGATCAGAGTGGAGTGTAGTGAAGATGCGTAAGTGGGGTGGGTGAGGGTGGAGTGTGGTGGAGGAGGGGAAGTGGGGTGGATGAGAGTGGAGTGTGGTGGAAGAGGCGGAAGTGGGGTGGATGAGAGCGGAGTGTAGTGAAGATGCGTAAGTGGGGTGGGTGAGAGTGGTGGAGGAGGGGAAGTGGGGTGGATGAGTGTGGAATGGGGTGGATGAGTGTGGAGTGTGGTGGAAGAGGGGAAGTGGGGTGGATGAGAGTGCTGTGTGGTGGAATGGGTGGATGAGTGTGGAGTGTGGTGGAAGAGGGGAAATGGGGTGGATAACAGTGGAGTGTGGTCGAAGAGGGGAAATGGGGTGGATGAGTGCTGTGTGGTGGAAGAGGGGGAAGTGGGGTGGGTGAGAGTGCTGTGTGGTGGAAGAGGGAAAATGGGTGGATGAGTGTGGAGTGTGGTGGAAGAGGGGAAATGGGGTGGATGAGTGTGGAGTGTGGTGGAAGAGGGGAAGTGGGGTGGATGAGTGTGGAGTGTGGTGGAAGAGGGGAAATGGGGTGGATGAGTGCTGTGTGGTGGAAGAGGAGAAATGGGGTGGGTGAGAGTGTTGTGTGGTGGAAGAGAGGAAGTGGGGTGGATGAGAGTGGAGTGTGGTGGAAGAGGGGAAATGGGGTGGGTTAGAGTGGATTGTGGTGGAAAAGGGGAAGTGGGGTGGGTGAGAGTGCTGTGTGGTGGAAGAGGGGGAAGTGGGGTGGGTGAGAGAGCTGTGTGGTGGAAGAGGGGGAAGTGGGGTGGGTGAGAGTGCTGTGTGGTGGAAGAGGGGGAAGTGGGGTGGATGACTGTGCTGTTTGGTGGAAGAGGGGGAAGTGGGGTGGGTGAGAGTGGAGTGTGGTGGAAGAGGGGGAAGTGGGGTGGGTGAGAGTGGAGTGTGGTGGAAGAGGGGGAAGTGGGGTGGGTGAGAGTGCTGTGTGGTGGAAGAGGGGGAAGTGGGGTGGGTGAGAGTGCTGTGTGGTGGAAGAGGGGGAAGTGGGGTGGGTGAGAGCAGAGTGTGGTGGAAGAGAAGGAAGTGGGGTGGGTGAGAGTGCTGTGTGGTGGAAGAGGGGAAGTGGGGTGGGTGAGAGTGCTGTGTGGTGGAAGAGGGGAAGTGGGGTGGGTGAGAGTGCTGTGTGGTGGAAGAGGGGGAAGTGGGGTGGGTGAGAGCAGAGTGTGGTGGAAGAGGGGAAATGAGGTGGATGAGTGCTGTGTGGTGGAAGAGAAGAAATGGGGTGGGTGAGAGTGGTGTGTGGTGGAAAAGGGGAAGTGGGGTGGATGAGAGTGCTGTGTGGTAGAAGAGGGAAGTGGGGTGGATGAGAGTGCTGTGTGGTGGAAGAGAGGGAAGTGGGGTGGATGAGAGTGCTGTGTGGTGGAAGAGAGGGAAATGGGGTGGATGAGAGTGCTGTGTGGTGGAAGAGAGGGAAGTGGGGTGGATGAGAGTGCTGTGTGGTGGAAGATGCGTAAGTGGGGTGGGTGAGAGTGGAGTGTGGTGGAGGAGGGGAAGTGGGGTGGATGAGAGTGGAGTGTGGTGGAAGAGAGGGAAGTGTGGTGGATGAGAGTGGAGTGTGGTGGAAGAGGGGGAAGTGGGGTGACTGAGAGTGCTGTGTGGTGGAAGAGAGGGAAGTGGGGTGGATGAGAGTGCTGTGTGGTGGAAGAGGGGGAAGTGGGGTGGATGAGAGTGGAGTGTGGTGGAAGAGAGGGAAGTGGGGTGGATGAGAGTGCTGTGTGGTGGAAGAGAGGGAAATGGGGTGGATGAGAGTGGAGTGTGGTGGAAGATAGGGAAGTGGGGTGGATGAGAGTGCTGTGTGGTGGAAGAGAGGGAAATGGGGTGGATGAGAATGGAGTGTGGTGGAAGATAGGGAAGTGGGGTGGATGAGAGTGGAGTGTGGTGGAAGAGGGGGAAGTGGGGTGGATGAGAGTGCTGTGTGGTGGAAGAGGGGGAAGTGGGGTGACTGAGAGTGCTGTGTGGTGGAAGAGGGGGAAGTGGGGTGGATGAGAGTGGAGTGTGGTGGAAGAGAGGGAAGTGGGGTGGATGAGAGTGCTGTGTGGTGGAAGAGAGGGAAATGGGGTGGATGAGAGTGGAGTGTGGTGGAAGATAGGGAAGTGGGGTGGATGAGAGTGGAGTGTGATGGAAGAGAGGGAAATGGGGTGGATGAGAATGGAGTGTGGTGGAAGAGGGGAAGTGGGGTGGGTGAGAGCTGAGTGTTGTGGAAGAGGGGAAATGGGGTGTATGAAAGTGGAATGTGGTGGAAGAGGGGGAAGTGTGGTTGATGAGATTGCTGTGTGATTGAAGAGGGTGAAATGGGGTGGATAAGAGTGGAGTGTGGTGTAAGAGGGGGAAGTGGGGGTGGATGGGAGTGCTCTTTGGTGGAAGAGAGGGAAGTGGGGTGGATGACTGTGCTGCTTAGTGGAAGAGAGGTATGTGTGATCGATAAGATTCACTTCGTTCGTGAGCTACAACTCCCACTGACGTTCACTGTATGCACAACAAGTGGGCTTTTACGCATGTGACTGTTCAGTTTTTACCCCGCCATGAAGGCAGCCATACTCCATTTTCAGAGGTGTGCATGCTGGGTATGTTCTTGTTTCCATAACCCACCAAATGTTGACATGGATGACACTGAGGATTTTTAACGTGCATATCTGATCTTCTGCTCAGTCAGGCACAAGCAGGTCTGAACACATGTTGACCTGGGAGATCGGAAAATCTCCACCCTTTACCCACAAGGCGCCATTACCGAGATTCAAACCCGGGACTCTCAGATTGAAAGTCCAACGCTTTAACCACTCGGCTATTGCGCCCGTCATTCTGTATAATGAAAAGTGATGCTTTATGCATCAGTGAGATGCACGTGTGTGGTCGACATCGCTCTAACATCTCCAAAATTCAGAGCAGAAATGAATGCAGAGACGCTTCCACACCAAGGCAGTGACCACATCCCGGTAGTTTTCAGTCTACAGAAACTGTCAGATAAACCCTGTATGAAACCGCGTGATCCATTTCAGTATGAAACCAAAGAGACAACCGTCATCGAAAAATTAAGACGCAGAAGAAACAAAAGAACGGCACCGAACAGGATGCAAACTATTCAGCCCCCATGGTGGAATACCGACACAGAGAGAGCCTGGATAGAAAAAACATGCAGCTGTCAAACTTTGGCAAAAAGAAAGAACAAAACCATCTCCGGACAAAGATATTGAAACAAAAATGAAAGAAAGAACTAAACAGTTTGAAATCATTGCTCAAGAGGCCAAAAATGACAAGTGGAAATAGTTTTGCGAGGCACTCAGTTATGACTCAACATTGACAGAGTTCTGGCACTTTTTATCGTTGCATGGAAGGGAAAACGTGCACAACATCAACCCCAGACATAGTAGACACTGACGGAACCAAGCTTAAGACAAACGAAGAAAAAGGATCCGCCCTGCTCAAACGTTTCATACAACAGTGCGATCAAAGAAACTTAGATGAGATAAAGAAATATGTTCAGGAGTTAAACCAAACCCTTATGCAGACTGGACCTGATGATGACTTGACAATAGGTGATCTAAACGAAGCAATAGCTAAATGCAAGAAAGAATCAGCTCCTGGCCCAGACAAAGTTCGCTACTCGGACATGAAGGAATTATCGGAAGAAGACAGAAGCAAACTTTTCAATCTATATCAAAACAGTTTCCACAATGGACATGTGCCGGAGGACTGGACACACAGCGTCTTAAAACCCATACCAAAACCAGGAAAGGACCATCATCAGGTAAGCGGATACCGGATCCTAACCATGCAAAACATTGCTGGAAAGCTCATGGAACACATGATAGCCAGGAAACTTGCAAGGGATCTTGAACACAGGCACATTCTCCCTTCAAATCAAGGTGGGTACAGAACAGGCAAGTCCACATGGGAAAATGCAGCTGCTTTTGCATATGGGGTGTATGAAGGATTTCAAAGAAAAGAAGAAACACTAGCAGTAGCAATCGACCTTGAAGATGCCTACAATAAAGTCCAGTTTGCGCACCTCATGGAGCTGCTACTAAGGTATGGAGTAAGTTTGACACTGACAAGATGGATAGCAGCAGCACTTCAGGAAAGAACCGTCGTCCTCCGCCTCGGAGATTGGATGTCTGCACCTTCTAAACTATCCATGGGACTGCCACAAGGGTCTCCGCTCTCTCCTGTCCTCTACAATGTCTACACGAAGGGCCTTGCAGACTTAAACAACAATGGAATTGCTCGGGTGCTTAACCTTGCGGATGATGGCCTGGTCTTCAAAACTTCGAAAAATGCTCAGGAAAGAACTAAAGCCGTCCAGAAACAACTAAACAATATTGCTCAATGGTGCAAAGACACAGGATCTTCCATCAATCCAGCAAAAGCCCAAACGTTGCTGTGCACCCTCAACAACAAAACCGCGAGCAAATCACCACCTTCTGTGTCATTCGATGGGATTCAAATTGAGAAAACTGAATGCCTACGCTACCTAGGAATACACTTCGACAGGATGCTGACCTTCAGAAAACATACGGAAAATACTATTCTCAAATGCAAAAAGGGCCTTTCAGTCTTAAAAGCAATGGCAACCAAAGGAATTGAACAACGCCACCTCTTCCTGCTATACCAATCACTCGTCCTCAGTGTGATCGACTACGGACTTGGGCTAACAACACCGTCTCAAAGCAACCTCCTAAAATTAGAAAGAGTACAAAATGAAGCTATGAGGCTGATCCTTGGAACAACAAAAGACACGCCCACAGAAACCATGCGATACCTGCTTGACCTTCCTTCAGTGCAGGCCAGAAACAAGTTAGAACAGGTCAAGACCTACTTCAAAGCATTAGAAAACCCTTAAAACCCACTGCATGACGCAGTCAAAGAACCAAAAGGCAGCCGTCTAGGACGAGGAAGATCATGAATGGGGCAAGCAGAAGACACAATCCAGCTAGTATGCCGACTACAAGACCTGAAAGAAACAAAAGAATGGGAGAAAACCCCCGAAAACCTCAACCATCTATTCAACACAGTCATTTCACCCACTCTAGGAAGACATTGTCGGGAATGGCCAGAGGGCAAAACTGATGCGGAAGTGAAGCTACTTATAGAAGAAAACAGTAAAGAAGAGGACATCATCATATACACAGATGGCTCAGTCACCAAAGACCAGTCTGGTTGGGGATTCACTGCGAAACAAAATGGAAAAAACAATTTGGGAAGAGAATGCTGCCTACAAAGTCACAACCTCCAGCCTAACGATGGAAGTTGAAGCTGTGACACATGCCCTCCAGTGGCTATCGTCCATCCATACGCCCGGAAACCAACATGCCATGATTCTAACCGACTCAATGAACCTCATACAGAAAATTGAAAACGGAATGGGAAGCCCAGAGTGGCATAACGCAATGCGCAACTTTCAGATTAAAAAACTCACATGGTCATACTGCCCGGGACATGCAGGTGTTAAGGGAAATGAGCGAGCTGACAGACTTGCTGGTAACGCAACACCAACGAGCGGCCTACATCTAGGAAAATCGGAAATCCTCAGAAAAGTCAAAGAATACCAAAAAGAACAGGTACAAGGCCATCACACCATCGATCGCCTCAAAGAAATAGAAGCAGAGAGAGGGAGCGGCCGCAAGTCTAACATGAAAGGTAGAGCACGATGCTTTGCAAATCAAACAAATATCGGCATCATTTCCAAACCAACATTGTGCAAATTTCTTCAAAACGGAACAGAGTCTCTGTGGGCCTTTCCAAATACAATAAACTGAGCAACACACTAGACGCCACGTTCTTGGCATCAGAGATCTTTTCCCATCCCTCTTGCGGCCAGTCAGTGGCAGCCTCTGTGCGTGTGTGTATGTGTGTGTTTGTGTGTATGTGTGGGTCTGTGCTTTTGAGTGCGTTTGTGAATGCGCGAGAGTGAAAGTGTACACAAGTGTCAGGAGAGATATGTGTACGTGTGTGTGTGTGTGTGTGTGTGTGTGTGTGTGTGTGTGTGTGTGTGTGTGTGTGTGTGTGTGTGTGTGTGTGTGAGGGGAGGTGGGAGTACGGGGGGAGGTGGGATAGAGGATGAGGTATGTGAGTGTATGCATGCCTACACTGTGGGAGCAACAGGATATTGGAACGTATATATATATATATATATCTTTGTATGTACGTGTGTGGGGTTGGGGGTGGGAGATATGGGCGTATGTGTGTGTGCTTGTACAAGTAAGTGTTCATCTCTGTGAGTATGTGTTGTGTGTGTGTGTGTGTGCCGTGAAAGCTGCGATACGTAGACTAGAAATGAGTGTGTGGAGGAGGGGGGTAGAGGAGGTGCAAGGTAATGTGTGTGTGTGTGTGTGTGTGTGTGTGTGTGTGTGTGTGTTGGAGCTCATGTACGTTTATATGTATTTGACTGTGCTTTCATATGTGCTTGTACAAGTAAGTGTTCATCTCTGTGAGTGTGTGTTTGTGTGTGTGTGTGTGTGTGTGTGTGTGTGTCGTGGAAGCTGCGATACTCAGACTAGAAATGAGTGTGTGGAGAAGGGGGGTAGAGGAGGTGCAAGGTATTGTGTGTGTGTGTGTGTGTGTGTGTTGGAGCTCATGTACGTTTATATGTATTTGACTGTGCTTTCATATCTGTGAAACTGCATGTTTGGTGCATTTCTGTTATGCATGTGTGGGTGTATGTGTGAATGTGTGTCTTCATGTTTTACATTTATTCGCTTATTTATCACCATTGTTGTCTTATTTATTTATTTATTTATTTATTTATTTATTTATTTATGTTTTATGATTATTATTATTTTATTAGTATTACTAATATTATTACTACTACCTTTTTCTATATTATAATTATTATTTATTTATTTATTTATGCAAGCTTATCTCTTTTTTTTTCTTTTTTTTTTTTCTCAAGGCCTGACTAAACGCGTTGGGTTACGCTGCTGGTCAGGCATCTGCTTGGCTTGGCAGATGTGGTGTAGCGTATATGGTTTTGTCCGAACGCAGTGACGCCTCCTTGAGCTACTGAAACTGAAACTGAAACAAGGGAATCCCTACTGATCCACTGCACTTCAGATCGCTGTCGAAATCCATGACAGCATACGTTTGAAGACGTTGTGAATCCGCCGAACAACGTTTTGTTGCATCCGAAGCAAATGGAATGGTTTGGCACGAGATCGAGGAAACTGTAGCGTGATTCAAAACAAAACGAAACAAATCACATCAAACTGGAATGTACGGAAGTGAAACGCGGACGGAGGTAAACACAGAGCTCACCTGTGACCCGGAAGCAGTAAGCAAAGTAGATAATCCAGCCAATTACGTGCGAGTTCGCGAGAATTGATTGAGTTTCTGTTCGACGGACGACGAAAGAGTTGTGAAAGTCGTCACAGGGCTGAGTCACACTCTCCAACAACGCAGCCCTCTCCGAAATGAGACATTAGTGTCTATAACAGAACCAAGACTGACCCCGGCCGACAAGCCATCAACAATGCCTGCCAATAGCGCGCCGCTGACACGGCTCAACGCTTTGACTGTGCCTCGGAAACTGATTGTGCAGGCCAATTTGACTGGCTCTCTTTTCCTTATCCCTTCTGCGAGGTTATGTGAATTATATAATTGTGCATTGATTTTAGATACTGTTGAATAACAGCTGGTTTTAACCATGTACATCTTTGTTTTAATTATAGTATGGTACTAGTTTTCATCTGTTCTCTTACTATGCTTATCGCTTTGTTGCTTTGTGATTACTATGTATGAGATTAATTAGCATTAACTTTGTATTTACTGACCCGTTCCAGACGGTCGTAAAAAGCCCAAACTGAAACAGGAAAAGAACTCGGCGAGAGAAAAACAAGGGAAACAAAAGGGAGGTGATTACGTACCCTACTTCTCTGGAAAGAAAATCAACCAGCAGTGCATTTGTGGAGAAACGTGACCAACAACTGTCACACGATGCACTGAACGGAATGCAGTGACAGTATTGGGTGTATACTGACTTACCTGTGTTAGGCCAACGCTCAGCTTATATCACAGATTGATATAAGTTTACAGTTGGGCCAACAACAAAATGAGACTGAGCTGTCGTATTATCAATGGTTTCCCCATAGCGATGGGAAATCATTTACAGCTTATAGTCTGTTGTGAAGGACTAAGACTCTCAAAGTAGGAGGCAAAATTGCACTGACGCTTAGTGCTGCAGCAGTGGGGGCTAGCTGGCCTTTGGGAACCATCCCAACGCCAACCGTCCTAAAAACCGAGAGAGTGGGGATGTAACTTGGGCACGGGACACTGGCTCTCCACTACAATCAAATTCTAGCCCAGATAGTCTGGAAAGCAGTTACTTCTGCTGTTCTGATGGTCATACATACCTGTGTATCCATTTTATTATATATATATATTAAGAAAGAAAGAAAACTTTCGAGAATGTGCCGAACTACATATTGATGATTCTGGTTTGTTGCTGGACATTGACGCAACAATCTCCAACAAAATTGAACAGTAACCCGCAGATCGGAACGCCTTTTATCCAGCAAGCAAGGCAAGTGTAACGCACTGAAAATCTACCAGCGGATTTATTCTCTTTCAGGGCTGCTAATAAATCACATATGTGACACAGAAACATCTACAAAATCACACCAAAACAAGAGAGGCAAGGCCTTCAAGACTCACATGTGATATGCACTTAAAAAAGATAAATAAAAATATAAATGATTGTTGTTGGGTTTTTTTTAAGTTCGTTAAAATGTGTAGTGTATTTTCTCGGCGAAATAGTCTGCTGCTTTTGCATTGAATAATCTAATTAGATAAGTCAGCATTTATGTACATGTGCCATTAAAAAAAGAAGAGAAATCACCAGCCCCGTCTTTTCTCTGTACAGAAACGAAACACCGCAGTGTGTTCTCCGGCAACAAAGTGTGACTGTGAAAGTATTAACTCGTGCCAGTGAGGCCCATCGAGCTCAGTAATTTATAAGCTCAGTGGTGACGCACACAGAAATGAAGGAGATTTAAAAAAAAATCAAAAAAATCAACCGGATGTTGACACAGGCCAAATCACAGTAGGTATACTGGTCAGATTTTATGTAACAAAGATGTTTCGGAGAAAAAAAAAGATATCCTCAAAGTCTGGAGAAAACTTAAAGTAATGAAAAAAGTGTAAATCCTTCTGTTTACAACATATAATTTGAAAATAAAGATTTCTCAACAGTTTTTGAAAAAGCTGAAGCATTTGCAGATGTTTGCAAAATTCAGTTGTATATAGGGTTTGCCAGACAAAGAAAGACTTGTCTCTCTTTGTGTGTGTGTGTGTTACTCTCTTTGTCTCTCTCTCTCTTTGTGTGTGTGTGTGCAACCAAAGACAGGGTAATGTATTTGTTGTACACAGACAGAATCTAAGATGGGTTGGAAACTTGGAGAAAGACAACTGAAGCATGAAGATCACTTCTTTTTTCTTCTTGGTCACAGAGTAAAGTTCTGCGAGTGCTGCAACTGAAATAATTTGATTTTTTTTTTCAGAGCACGGCCAGTTTGTGGATGCTGAAAGAAAAATTACTGCCTATATCAGTCTGTAATAATGTCATGTCAAATAACGGCTCACACATTTTTTTTCAGGATGAACTGTGACAGGGGAGATGATAATTGGTTTTGAACATTTTTATACACAATTACAATTTTTTTTCCAGCGGCTGGCTGTGCATGAAGGAGGGAAGGATTTCCGCAAGGGGTCTGCCTGTCTCCTGGAACTTCGCTGCACTGACTGTGGGAAGCTAGCAGCTGACTACATATCAAAGAAAACTGGCACTGTCCACACAGGCTACGACATAAACAGACGTTTCGTCACAGCTGCTACCACCAGTGGCTGCTCATTCTCCCAGACCAAGAGGCTGTGTGCATGATGGGCATGCCTACACCGATGAGTGAGCCGATGTGGTATTTCTACAAACAGAAGTTGCATTTGGGAGCAAAACGCGCAGCTGATAAACATCTTCAGGATGCGGCTAACCAGGTGCGACGGACCTATGCGGACATGAACACTGGGCTTCCTGACAGTCAAGGCATCCTCAATGTGTCGGTGTCAATTGATGGCAGCTGGCAGAAGCGAGGACATTCTTCACATAACGGATTGGTGACCGTCATTGACATCATCACAGGGCTGATAACTGATTTTGTGGCTCTCAGCAACTTCTGCCAGGTGTGTGAAACTGGGCCCAAACCTGACGATGAACGCTATGCTGACTGGATGGAGCAACATCAGGACAAGTGCCAGAAAAACATCAACTGCTCGTCAGGTGCCATGGAGATGGAGGGGGCTGTGCGGATTTTCCAGCGTTCTGTGGAGCTGCATGGATTCAGATACACGGAAATGCTGGGCGATGGCGATGCAAAGACATACAAATGTCTTACCGAGGCTGATCCATACGATGGCTACCCGATAGAAAAGATCGACTGTGTGAACCATGTGGTGAAGAGAATGGGTACTGCACTGCGAAATCTCGTCCAGAAAAGGAAAGCCCAGATTCAGTCAATAGGTGGACGTGGCAAGCTGACAGATGTGAGAATAAAACAACTCACAAACTACTACGGCCGTGCCATCAAAGACAATGCTGGAGATCTCGAGGCAATGCAAAGAGCAGTGTGGGCTAGTTTTTTTCAAGCACTAAGCAATGATGAGTCGCACAACCACTCTTACTGCCCTGAAGGTACGTCATCCTGGTGCTTCTTCAACAGAGCCATAGCCTCCAACACACAGCCAGACACCCACAAGCACCCACTCCCAGCAGAAATCGGAGACGCACTGAAACCTATCTACCACAGGCTTGGGGACCCACAGTTGCTTCGTCGTTGTCTGGCTGGAAAGACCCAGAACTCCAATGAGAGTTTCCACTCTCTGATGTGGAGTGTGTGCCCCAAGGAAAGGTGGGCCAACCTCCGCACAGTGGACACTGCCCTGGCCATCACCATCCAGAAGTTCAACCAGGGATCTTCAGCCCTCCTATGTGTTCTGGCTGAGCTGGAGCTGCTGACCACCACCACCACCCAGCAGTTTGCAGAAGAGGAGAATGTCAGCAGGCTGAAAAGTGCAACCAGAAAAAGCTCTGCAAAGGAAAAAGAAAAAAGAAAAAAGATTGACGCAATTCGCCGCCGCGAACGACAGGATCAACAAGAGCGGGAGGGCCTTGTGTATGGTGCAGGGGAATTTTGAAGGTATTTCAACCTTTTTCTGATTAATTTTCAGACTCCTGTGATGTGTGTAAACATTGCATGCAACACAAGTGAATTAATTCCAGATTGCAGTCTGAATACCAAGCTCAGAAACCTGCTGAAGAAAATACAATCTTTGAAAGCAAATTTCTCAAAACTCGTGTTTTTATATATGTAACGAATTTGGTATCCCTGTAATTTCGGTTTGAGAACAGCTATTGATCTGAAATTTGGCACACTAAAGTAAAATTGCCTGCTGAGTGCAATAAAGCTATTCAAAAGAGTGTATCTTGGATACTTTTTGCTTTATTATCATGACAATGACCTACTTGTGATTAAAAAAAAAATCACCTGTAATGGCATGCATGAGGTATCTAAGTCAGGTACTAATCAGTTTATTTCATGGCTTTATTGCACAAAATGATCTAAGAGGAAATCAGTAAAACCAAATTAGGGCATGAGTTGAATTAAAATCAACCTTAAAAATGGGAACAGAAGACGCTAGTATTATTTCGAGATAAATAATCATAAAAAAATTAGTAAAAATATTTCTACCCCATGTATTGACACAAAAGTTTGTGTGATGCATTCTATTGGTATTTTCTTTATGTGTGCCAAATTTTGTGACTGTAGCTCCAATAGAAGCTGAGAAACAAAAATGCCCCGAAATCTACCTTAAGCGCCCCCTTAAAACTCACCACTTCCCAAAATAGCCTCCCTTGCCTGCCTCTTCCTTGTCTTTAGTTTCTACAGTTTCAGAGTTACGCATGCGTGTGAATGACTGGTGCGAAAGCGCTTTGATTTGTCTCTGCACAAGATTCAGCGCTATATAAATACCATTATTATTATTATTATTATTTATATTTTTTTTACATTGTTTTCTGCATCAGTGAATTTCATGTTCGAGATGTCATACTCAAGTGTTCCAAAACATTCTCATTTTACATGATTTTTTCATTGTTTCATGCATCAGTAAGTTTTATGCTTGGAATGTTGCGCTTTGTTTCAAAACATTTTAAGATGCTTCTGACAGTGAGCGACAAAGAGGTTGAACAGATGAATTTGTGAATATGTCACAATTTCCTGTGCTTTGAGGGAGGGAGGGAAGAGTGACAGTTTGTCCTGATTCCCCTATCACTGAACTGATGATTTCAGTTTGCCTGTGTACTCAGTTGCTCTTTTATAACACACACGCCACTCAACAACACCTAATCGTAAAAATATTGGTAACTCTTTTTTACAAAAAAGAACAAGAGAGGCAAGGCCTTCAAGACTCACTTGTGATACACTAAAAAAAAAAAAAAAAAAAAAAAAAATTTCAAAATGTAATGTTTAAGATGAGAAAGATCAGTTTAAAGCAAATTAAGTCCCCTAGCATTAGAGTAATTTCCCTTTTTTTACTAACTGCACCAAAACGTTTGCAAAATAAATAAAACTTCCATGCTTAGCAAAAGAAGTTCCTGTTTGAACAAAAAAATGATAAGAATGACTGCTCTTGTTGTTGGGTCAGAATATCAGATCAAAGTGCCAAGTTTAGAGAATACAAAAAATATAAATATAACAGTAAATGCAGTTTGCATATAATTAGGCTTCATTTTTTATTTTTTTGTGCCCATCCCAGAGGTGCAATATTGTTTTAAACAAGATGACTAAAAAGAACTGAATTTTTCCTATTTTTATGCCTAATTTGGTGTCAACTGACAAAGTATTTGCAGAGAAAATGTCAATGTTAAAGTTTACCACGGACACACACACACACACACACAGACAACCGAACACCGGGTTAAAACATAGACTCCCTTTGTTTACACAAGTGAGTCAAAAGTAATAAATACATGAATAAAATAGAAAGAAATAAGTAAATAAATAGATAATAGATAAATACATAAAAAAGAACTACTAATGATAATGTTTATAAGGTGCAAAAACTTGATGATGAAGTCAACTGTAAGCGTACACACACACACACAAATCAGTTCAACAAAGCTGAAACTGTCTGGAACACCAAGTCATCAGGGATGAATGATCAGAGTGGCATCAAGCACTGGACAGGTTTTCATTTAGAATGTGTGGTATGTACAAATTAAAAAAAAAAAAAAAGATTTAATAAGCATAAAAGGATATACAGAGAGGATCTTTTTTGTTTTGCTTTTGCTAAAAAGAGAGCATTATTAAAGAAACAAGAAAGAAATGCAAAGAAGAATGGAATAAAGGTCAATAGAAAAGAAAACTAAATGAGAAAGAAAAGAGAGAGAAAAAATCATTCTAAAATGAAAAAGGAAAGAAAGAAGAAAACAATGAAGGAAATGAAAAAAAAAAAAAAAAAAGCAAAGAGAAAAGATTCAGTTTCAGTTTCAGTAGCTCAAGGAGGCGTCACTGCGTTCGGACAAATCCATATACGCTACACCACATCTGCCAAGCAGATGCCTGACCAGCAGTGTAACCCAACGCCTTGAAGAGAAAAGAACAAAAGAAATATAAGAAAGAAAACAGAAAAATGGTCTTGACTCTGTGTGTGTGTGTGTGTGTGTTTAAATATTTTTTTTAATATTATATTGTTGGTTTTTATTTTAGAAAACAGCCCTGTTAAGCCTTTGACTTGAATGGCTGACAATAGAAACAGATTGTGCTCCTGGCAAATCTTTTTTTCTTTTTTCTTTTTTTTTTTGTGCCCGGACTTTCTTGGTCCGACCATCGTTTATTTTGTATATAAATTCATTATGTTATGTCAATTCAGAATAAATGGGGAAAAAAAGAAAAAAGAAAAAAAAAAAAAGAATTCAGTGAACTTTAACAATAACAGATGTAAGTCATTCTAGTCAGTTACACAATCAACTCAAAAGCGTGACAATAATCAAAACCAGTACCCGGCATTCCATAATTATATCATAGTACTTAACTGATATATATATATATATATATATATATATATATATATATATATTATACACACATAATACTTTTTTCCTTCTCCTTTTTTCCCTTTAACATTCATAAGGTATCACATAATATATCGACTTCTGATAATGAATTGTTGTTCAAAGATCAGTTGTAAAATAGGCAGTCTTTTTGTTTTTTCAGGAAAACTGATACACATTTTACCTATTAAAATGATATGGTATTTTTATATGATCATGTTTACCATAATTATCATCTTGAATTCCAAATAAAATGTCTGTAGGATATAAATTCGTACACTTACCAGTACTTCTAAGTGTAAAAATTTTCTATGTTTTTCCAAAGTGTTTTCATAGTTATGCATTCGTAGAAGAAAACCTATGCAATGGCTCATCATTAGATCACCACATCAGATTTTACAGGTAATTGTAATGTGAGAATGATATCCTTTTGTGTGTATATTTTTTTTTTATTTTAGTTTGTTTTGTTTTGTTGTTTTTATTTCATTATGAAGGAAATAAAGTTGGGTATGCAGTGGGTTTTCTTTTCTTTTTTCTTCTTCTTTTTTTTAAAATGAAGAATATGAAAAATTATTATACATGTATGCCTGTAGGTATTCACCTCTACACTCCATCTTCCTCACTACGATCGGCTTCGGGTCCACTCTGTTTACGCATACCCAGATTCAAACACTCGACTGTTGGCCCCCGTCTAATATCACTTCAAGT
>NC_134901.1:14348801-14491301 GCF_041734735.1 Babylonia areolata
TGCTGTGAGGCGGTTTAGTAGGATCCTGGCAAGTATCTTGCCTGCGATGGAGAGCAAGGAAATGCCCCGATGGTTATCACAGGCTTGCCGGTTCCCCTTTCGCTTGTACAAGTGAATGATAGATGCATCTTTGAAATCCTGGGGGATCGTCTCTTCTTTCCACATGAGTGAGTACAGCTGATGGAGCTTCTCAGTTAGCACAGTGCCTCCAACCTTGTAGACCTCTGCTGGTATGGAGTCTGAGCCAGGTGCTTTGCCACTGGATAGCAGACGAATTGCTTTCTGGGTCTCAAGAGGTGTTGGCGGATCGTCCAGTGCTTCGTTGATGGGGACTTGTGGGAGACGGTCTATGGCTTCATCATTTATCGAGGAAGGGCGATTTAAGACACTGTTGAAGTGCTCAGCCCAGCGTTCGAGAATTGTCTCCTTCTCGGTGATCAAGGTATTCCCATCTGCATTGAGGAGGGGGGATGATCCTGAGGATGTGGGGCCGTAGACTTCTTTTAAGGCATCATAGAACCTCTTCATATCGTGCCTGTCAGCATATCCCTGGATCTCATCAGCTTTGTCACTCAGCCACTTATCCTGCATCTGGCGTAACTTTTGCTGAACAGTCCTGCGGATGGCATCGTACACATCCTTTTTTGATGTGGACTTTGGGTTGCTCAGGTAGGCTTGATGCAGACGGCGTTTCTCATCCAGAAGCTGCTTGATTTCATCACAGTTTTCATCAAACCAGTCTTTGTGCTTTCTGGACATGGGCCCCAGGGTCTCTGAAGCTGTACTATAGATCAGCTCACGCAGGGTCCTCCAGTCAGACTCCACATTCTGGTTGTCCAGAGAGGCGGATTCCAGACGATCTTCCAGCAGCTCCACAAAGGACTGTTTGATGGTGATGTTTTTCAGCTTAGCGATGTTGAGCCGTTTTGGAGCCTTCTGGCCTTGGGGGCGTCTCTTGGGCTGGATTCGAATATTCAGCTTCGAGACTACAAGGCGATGGTCTGTCCAACACTCGGCGCCGCACATGGTCTTTGTTACACGTACATCTTGCCTATCCCTTTTCCTGACGATGACATAATCGATGAGATGCCAATGCTTTGAGCGAGGGTGCATCCATGACGTCCTGTTACGGGTAGGGAGGCAGAAAACTGTGTTGGTTATCAGCAGTTCGTGCTCTGCACAGGTCTGAAGCAAAAGCAATCCATTTGGGTTGCAGTGGCCCACACCGTGCTTTCCAATCACTCCATCCCAGGAGATGTAGTCAGAGCCAACTCTAGCATTGAAGTCCCCAAGAATGATGAGCTTGTCTGCTTTAGGGATAGCAGCAATGACAGAGTGAAGGTCCTCGTAGAACTTCGCCTTCACTTCATCCGGGTTGGTCATGGTTGGGGCGTAGGCACTGACAATGGTGAGGTGCTTCTGGCCAGATGCCAGTGGGAGTTTCATGGTCATAAGCCTATCGTTGACTCCCTTTGGGATTCCAGCTAGCTTGCTGACAAGTGCTGTTTTTACTGCAAAACCAACGCCAGCCTCACGTCGCTCTTCGCTTCCTCGTCCACTCCAGAAGAAGGTGTAACCAGATCCCCGTTCACAGAGCTCGCCTTCACCTGCAAGCCGAGTCTCACTCAAGGCTGCGATGTCAATGTTGTATCTGGCGAGTTCGGATGCAACTAGTGCCGTTCTCCTTTGGGGTCTGTCCGCGTTATCTCTGTCCAGGAGAGTCCTTATGTTCCAAGCACCAATGGTGAGAGGAACGATCCTTGTTTTTTTCTTTTCTTTCTTGTTGTTTCGACCGCTGATGTAGGGTCCCCGCCAGCCGCGGTATGCTGGCCAGGGTGATATGGAGCAGGCAATTTTTAGGGCACCTTTTCTAGCCCCTTCCTCATGCCAGGGAGGTGAGCAGTGCATTCCTAAAGAGGGCTGCTCAGACGCTCAGACGGCTGCCGAGCTCCATCGCTGCTCCTGTCGACGAAGAACGACCCTATGGCCTGAGCCGCCTGCGTGCAGGTCTGTGACTGCGACTGCCAGTGTACCCACACCTGTCGTTTCGTCGCTCGCCTGTCGCCACAGGACTTGGGGGTGATGAAATGATGAAGGATGAAAGGTCATTTTGGATGACTGATGACTTGCGCGATGAGTTTGTTTAAAGTGAAGAGGAGTCGCGCAACGTCAACCTCACTCTCTCGTCCGGGTCCACCAATTTCCAGTGGCAAGACTAAGTCGAGACGACTGGAGGATGAGCACGGATGCAGTGGATGACCAAGATATCCTTTCGGTGTCTCATCTTGCTCTCTGCACTCCACAGTGCGTTGCTGTAACCGCCTTCCTCTCCGTTGAACCGATAGGTTTCTTCCGCAGATTCTGCCGGATCCAGACTTCGCATGCATGGGTAGACACACCCCGGGGGCCAACTGCGTGTGGCATGCACACAGCACAGTGGAGCTAGATGGCCGTCGGTGGCTCTCCTGAGCCAACGCCCTTTTATGGATCTCCATAAGGGTGTCTAGCCACCCGCCTCACCAGTCCCGTAAGGGAGCGGTGGGAGTGCCGGTTTAGTTGCCGGCAACCCGACCCTGAACAGGTTGTACTGGATTACAGGTTACCAGTAGCAGATCTAATGACCTGACCTGACCTGGTATAAAGTGAACACTTATCTGGATGAGACACGCTCATGTAAGATGCCTGGTTATTTCTGGTTAGTTTCTTAGAAAAGGCTAATTTTGATATGTACTTAGAGATATAGTGGTGTACTCACATGTGCTCATCATCGGTCATTGCGTAATCGAAGGATTAAATCAGTTTTATGAAGCAGTGCTCGAAATTAAAGTGAGTCCTGGTTAACAATTTACATGTAGGCTTTTTCTTTCTTTCTTTTATTTGTTTGTTCCAGCTTAACAGCTTTGCATGAATTTAGTCTTCGTTAGCCGCAAATCTACATGTTGATTATTAACAATAACATGCAGGCTCTGATTGCTGATTGTGTCAGTCGGAGAAATTATTGTTTGGTATGTAAAAGCGATAGTCATCACTCGTCTTCAAACACACAATGCACCTGCAATCACCATACATCCCACCCCCCTGCTCCCACAAGAGAGAGAGAGAGAGAGAGAGAGAGAGAGATGCCGTAAGGTAATCGGATGATGATGATAATAATGATGATAATGAAAGAAACCCTTTGGTGTGCTTGGAAGAAAAAAAAAAAAAAAAAAAAAAAAAAAAAAAAAAAAAAAACTTTCACCATTAACCCGAGGACATGTTCTGAAGGTAACAACATGCATATAATTTTGAATGTGGTTAACGTGTTCGTATTCGTTTTTAAGGAAATTATTTGTCTTGTTCACTGTTTATTTGATGTTTTGCCCTTGGCCAAAGGACAATCAGCGAAGTCTAGGGCCGATCTTAGAAACTTCCTCGGGGCCCAGTTTGTTTACAGTGATGGTGTTATCATTCTTTCTTGTTTTTATTTCAATGATTAAGCATTCTCTCCCTCCCTTAAACCCCTCTCCTCTCTCTCTCTACGGCTATGTCCCAGACTGCATGTCTGTCTGACAAAGTTCTGTTCATCTTCTGATTCAGCTTTGTGACAGAGTAAACTGTAATGCCATCTTTTGAATCAACACTGCTTATAGCCCATATCTGTCTTTTTTGTTAGCAATTTCCATTCTTTTCACAACTCATCTGTGTACTAAGTTTAGCGAAAGATTGACGGGGGTAAAAGTGTGTTACAGTGTAATGAATGTAGAAAGGAAAGAGAGAGAGAGAGAGAGAGAGAGAGAGAGAGAGAGTCTTTAATCGATTAACGTGTAACCTGTAAAGATAATTCATAGCCAGCCCAGCACTCCGGGGTAAAAACACGAGCATGATTATTAAAATAGATTCTTTCACCCCGTGAATTTGAAGTATTACACGAAGTTAACTTCAAGACATTGTGGACGATATTGAGCAATGCTTCAATGATTTTATGTAGCACTGGCTCGCAGGTCGTGTTAAAATCGGATCAGTCTTGTGCAAATGATCATTGTCCGTGGGCAAAGATTCACACGGAAACACACGGAAACACACACACACACACACACACACACGCACACACACCAAGCATGCGCCCCCCCCCCCTGTTCCCCCTCCACGCCCCCCAAGCCCCCGCATCCCCCTTCCCCCACATCCCCATATACATACACACATGCAAAAACACAGACACACAGACAGACAGACAGACAGACACACACACACACACACACACACACACACACACATGCACCGACGTCAACAACAATGACAGTGAGAACATTTAACAACTCCCTTACTTTAACTTTTGTTCTGAGCCTATTTGATTTGGTAAACAGAAAATGATAATTCGATAAAGTACAATAGTAAAATGATTATGATAAAATAAAACAGAACAACGAAACGAACTTACAGGTCTTAGCCTTCAGTTAACTCAGCAAACCTATTTCAGCTGGAGCAATATGAAATTTGTCAGCTGAAATCAAGCGTCAGTTAATCAAGTGGAATGAAGTGCAATTATTATTTGACAAAATAAATACAAATAAGTGGCTGACAATGCGTGACTCCGCATACTGACACAAGAATCTGAATTGAAACCTGAACAGTCATGCCACAAAAGAGGACAGAATTAATCATTTTTGCCGAGATTTACTCAAGCGGGTTTTCTTCCTTTCTTCATCTTTTTTCTCTTCGTTTTCTTTTCTTTTTATTTTATTTCAGCACCTGTTCAATAGGTGGCAACCAGTTCGTTTGAAGTAATTAATGCTGATCAGATGTCGATTAGCAGCAGGTATAACTTCACGCTGTGTTAGCGACGGGAAGGTGTCCTGAAATCGCCAACGGGAATGTTTTTATGTTTCTCCCCCCCTTGGGACTGGATACGTTTTTATGCCCCTGCCAGGGCACTGGAGCATAATTCCCCTGGATTAGAGAAGGAGAATAGAATCGTGCACTCCTGTGCATGCATGTAGATTATCTACCCACGCGAACATACGTACGTGCCTATAGAAATTCAGCTGGGTGTGTGCGCGCACGCATGAACGCGTACGCAAAAAAAGAAAATCAACACCACGCAAACACTAACGCAGACACACACGCACACACACGCACTCTCTCTCTCTCTCTCTCTCTTACACACGCACGCACGTCCACTATTTGGGGGTATAGATAACGTATTTCGGAATTCAAACGCAAGGAAATAATATAAGTTCTATGACACTGAATGCAGCTGTAAGTGCAAGCCATTACTGGAACGCTCCCTGAAATGAAACCCATACTGACGAAAAATCGCAGATTCAAAGAAAATTATATATACTTTTTATCGCATGACTGAAGTTTGACAAAACCCTACTGCCCCTCCCTCTTACCCCAACCTGAAAAAAATGGAAAACGAAAAACCCAATCTTAAGTTAACCTAGAGAAAAGAATAACAAAGAGGGCTTGTGGTCTGGATCAATAGGTAATCATTCATCATTAATGAATAATATATATATATATATATATATATATATATATATATATATATATATATATATATATATATATATATGTATGTATATATATATATAAAGTTTACAAAGCACGCTCATCAACTTCATGTGGCTCAAAGCTCAGCTGTTTCTCTTTCGTCTTCCAAGTTGTTGTTTTTTGTTGTTGTTTTTTTGTTCGCGTGTTTGTTTGTGTTTTCTTACAATGACGGTTTGGAAACAGTGCGGAAAAAAAGGAATCAGACGTAAAAGAATTACACATACTTATCAGCCTGCGTATTTTCGTATTCACTGACATGATTATATTCTCTTTTCGTGTTACTCTTCTGTCACAGCCTCAGTAAAACCGTTCCTGGCAGAAAGTTCCATTCCAAGTCGTCTTTCAGTTGAACAAGTGAGTATATATACCTTTCTCTCTCTCAAAAGGTGGATATTGTATTGTATTGTATCGTATTGTACTGTTTCTGTTGTATTGTAGTATTGTTTCTGTTGTATTACTCTTCAGTTTTTGTCAGAAGAGATTCCTCTGTCAGCAATTTGGGCTGCTCTCCGCGGAGAGAGCGCGTCTCCATTGTACAGCGCCACCCATTTACTTTTCTGTCCGCAAGTGTATTCTGTTTTACAATCAAAGTGGCTTTTTTATTGGGAAAAAAAGGAAAAAAAATGGCCGGAGACAACCTTTTTGTTGCCATGTGTTCTTTTACGTACGCTAAATTCAATGATGATGTACACTAGATCTCGATCGATCGATCGTTTGATCCGAAAGACGAAGTAGAAGTGAACAATGAGCCCTTTGAAATAAAGCTGTAAAAGTTTGTTTTTGGAATATTTCATTTCAGCCAGACTCCGTTTTTATTTCTGTGTGTCTGGATCTAGCATACAAAGCAAAGAGGACCATTATGGTTTTATGTTTCATGCTATACACACACATAGTTGAACACATGTCAGGTATATTCTATTTAGCAGTGTGGTGCTGAAATATGGGCGTTTGACAGTAGTGGTGAAATTGAAAGACTTGGCTTGTTAGCCATTACGCTTTCTCGATGTCAACGGGCGAACATTTTGGGAAACCTGGCAGGTGGTCAATGTACCTAAATTCTATGTAAGATATATCAGTTACTTGTTAACATTAACGAGAAGGCATGGGATACAGGTGTATAGATGAGGGTGTAAAAAATGTTACATGGTTTATTTAATCTTTTGACTGCATATGATACGATTGGTATGGCTACATTCTGATTGCATAATATGGGTAGGACGTTTAAGTTGAGAAATAATGCCCAATGATACACTGGAATTAAAATTAACAGATACGTGTATTGCGTTTCAACCAAACTAAGTTTTGGCAGACAAATCAAATCAAATCAAATCAAAAACACTTTATTAATCCACATGGAAATTAAGTTGTGCAATCACAGGCTCGTTGTAAACACTGGCATAAAATCATCTTGCCCAACATAAGAAGACATTAAAACTAGTCAAATAAGAATTCCCAATAGCTGACGATATACTAATCCCCCCCCCCCCCCTACACACACACACACACATACTCATGTTAAGACAATAGGGTATTGCACGACAATATTAACAAATGAAAACATCCAACAAAAAAGGGTGTAGATTACTAAAAATGACCTGCGCGCACGCACGCGCACACACACACACACACACACACACACACACATACACACGCACACACACGTTAAGACCATAAGGTATTGTACAACAATACATAAATAAAAACATCAAGGGAATAGATCGCATATATAAGTAAAATGCACACACACACACACACACACACACACACACACACACACACACACACACACGCACGCACACACACACACACTCACACACACTCATTCACACACACACTCACACACACACATACAACGTATGCATGCACACAACATATGTCACGTCAATAAAATTAGTACATTAACATTAAGATACATGAAATCCAAGTAAAATAAGAAAATATTTAAAAATTACTTCCGATCACACACACACAGAAATGTTTGCCCGTGCTCACCCGCTCAGTCCCACATGCACGCATAATGTCTGCTCCCATGCACTCGTCTGCTGATGAAGTTCAGGTGTTGCTGTGGCAAGGGGCCTTGGGGGGGTGGAGGGGTGCTATCATTTCAAACCCAGTGAAAGAAGTGTTAAGAATATCCTGCGTCGTTCACGCCATGATTCAGAATCAGATGAAATTTATTTTATGTTTTGTTGTCCTGGTCTTCTTGACTTGATGATGAAATATATTCAGCCTGGATATCATAACTGCCCATGCCGCTTTGGATTTAACTTGCTTGTATCATACAAGAGCGAGGCTGTATTGTGTAGTGTGGCATTCTACGTTTACAAAGCTGTAAACACTGACTGAATCTTCAGAACGGTTGCGTACGGTACAACTTAGAGCATGATTTTTTTTAATTATCTGTATGAACTAAATCTAATCATTATTATCTTAGACTGAAATGTTATACTTTGTATACCTACCATTGAAAAGTTTATCTGGGTGATGATTTTTCCCATTCAAGAATAGGGACTTAGCCAGAATATGACAAAAACATTTCCTATTCTCTCCCACTCTCTGTCTCTCTGTTTCTCTCTCAGTCTCTGTCTCTCTCTCTAAAAGACAACACCAAAAAAACAGAAGCAACAAGAACAACAAAAACGGCTCCACCACAAAAACAGCACGCCGCAGCTTATCAGCAGATCTACGATTCTTGTTCAATTCAAACAAGTCTTGGAGACGCTCAGTGAGGGGTAACTGTAATATTGACAGTCAAGATTATTTTACACACGGGGACGGCGGGACGTGTCAACAGAACAATGGTACCGTATGTATGCAGACCTAGACTGTTATGCAGTATGTGATAGGTATCTTTCGTCATAACGTGATCGAGAGTGGGCATGGGACACTGCTTTGACGAGATCTGCGCTCGCTTTCGAAGGTTATGTCAACGCCGATTATGAGAACGAGTGATACTGAGGGGCACACTTATTCTCAGACTGGGCGAGTTTGGTGGGTGGATTTCATGTGGGCCTGAGAACGAGTATCAAGTACTGGTTCTCAGGGTGTGCGATTTTGGAGTGCGTGTTTCGAGCGTATTTGAATGTTTCTCCTCTGTTGACTGCAGTAGCGCTACAGCCCTCTTGTACAGGTTGCGTATGTTCCACAGTCGTTGCGGAGCGAGTTTCAGGGTGGGCAGCTAATGTTGATATAATATATCGTCCCTGTTGCAACATTAATGCTGTACTAATAATCAGCCCACCATCTCCTACAAGAGGGAGAATGTACTGAGGGAGATCAGGCGAAAATTAGGGGGAAGGATCTCATGACGTTTGGTGGCCGGGTATATTTGGTGCGCTGGTTTCTCACCCGGGCTTTCGGAGTTCGATCCCGGTTTCGACACACATGGTGGGTGAAGATTCGTTTCCCCAAACTCCCAGGTCAACATATGTGCAGAAGTGCTAGTGCCTGAACCCCCTTCGTGCGTATGCACATACAGAAGATCAAATACGCATGAAATAGAACCTATAACTCATGTCAGCGTTCGGTGGGTTAAGGACCACTGATCTAGTGGTTAAAGACACGCGGAAATACCCAACATGCATCAACCACGACAGAATCGTCAGTAAGTCGATGTTGATCGTGTTGTGAAAAACTAAAAACAACAACAACAACAACAAACAAACAAATAGAAATGAAGAGCACGAGAGAATAGTCTCACGTCTGTCTTCTGTCTGTCTCCCTGTCTGTCTCAGAGTCTGTTTCTTCTCTCCGTATTCTCTGTTCTTCTGTCTTTCTGTTTGTTTCTCGGACTGGGATCTTATCGTAACTTGGGTTGGGGGCTTGTTTTTGGAAGAGACTCAGTTCGTTCAGACTCCTCTAGTTCATACGTGCGTGCGTGCGTGCGTGCGTGCGTGCGTGTGTGTGTGTGTGTGTGTGTGTGTGCGCGTGCGTGTGTGTTTTGTGTGCGTGTGTGTGTTTGAGAGAGAGAGATCGCGCGCGCGTGTGCGTGCGTGCATGCGTGATTATGTGTTCATGTGTGTGTGTGCAGGCACGTAAGCGTTTGTATAGTTGCGTGAGCATGCATGCGTGCATGTGTATGCCACGGTGAGTGTGTGTGCGTGCGTGTGTGTGTGTGTGTGTGTGTGCGTGTGCGTGTGTGTGTTTGTGTGCGTGTGTGTGTGTGTGCGTGTGTGTGTGTGTGTGTGTGTTCACAGAATTGTAAACGCAAAGAGAAATGATCTGGATTTCAGCTGTGCACACTGCACTTGTATGAAGCTGTAAAAGTGCGTGGCTCACTTAGACATGTGCCGGATTACGTTTCTGGCATTTGCATTTTACATTGTAGCCTACACGCAAGGTGATTGATTTTGCACACATAAAGCTGTCACGTAGATTATGCTTATCTCTACAGCATGTTTGATGAGAGAGAGAGACGGAGAGAGACGAGAGAGAGAGAGAGAGAGAGAGAGAGAGAGAGAATTTGTGTGTTTGTGTTAATGTGTTCGTGCGTTCTTGGTGTGTGTGTCTGCGTGCGCGCGCGCGCGCGTGTGTGTATGAAGTTAACTTTCCGATCTCATTTTACGGTCTGTTCATTGTATTGCTCGTCAGTCTGTCGCCCGCGTGTCTTTCCTTTCTTCCTGTCACCGTTCGATAAGCTATGGAAACTCAAACGACCCTGTGTGCACCCCCCCACCCCCGAAAACAACGTGGCTGCCTGATTGACAGGGTAAAAACCCACTTGGAGAAGGGAGTGAACGTGGGAGTTACAGTTCTGGGACGGACGCAGTAGAAGAATAATGTTAAGAAGATCCCGTCGCTATCTAGTTTGTTATCTTTTCAGCGCGAGTTTGTTGCATTCTATGCCGCCAGCCTGCTGTCAGATGGTGAAAATAAACAGTTTTCGTCTAGCGTCCTTGTGCCTTATGCACAGACATATGGACACTGTATGATTATGTATTAGTGGAGTGATGGCCTAGAGGTAACGCGTCCGCTTAGGAAGCGAGAGAATCTGAGCGCGCTGGTTCGAATCACGGCTCAGCCGCCGATATTTTCTCCCCCTCCACTAGACCTTGAGTGGTGGTCTGGACGCTAGTCATTCGGATGAGACGATAAACCGAGGTCCTGTGTGCAGCATGCACTTAGCGCACGTAAAAGAACCCACGGCAACAAAAGGGTTGTTCCTGGCAAAATTCTGTAGAAAAATCCACTGCGATAGGAAAAACAAAATAAAACTGCACGCAGGAAAAATACAACAACAAAAAATAGGTGGCGCTGTAGTGTAGCGACGCGCTCTCCCTGGGGAGAGCAGCCCGAATTTCACACAGAGAAATCTGTTGCGATAAAAAGAAATACAAATACAAATAACCAAAGACCACCTGTCGCAGAACAGTGGAAGGAGAACTCAGGACCATGAAACACACCTGGGGTACCATTCACAGACTGGCCCCAAAACAGACAAGTGTAGTGGTTCTTCGTCACTTGGCTGCCCTGCATGTCAGAGGGCGTAATGGGCAGTAGGCAATCAAGTGTGATAATAAGCCTATGTATAGATCTATGCACATAAATTCACGTTCGTTCTGTGCTTTTATGACAGCATCTGCTGCGCTGAGAGAGAGACACGAGAGACACATGCAACAGAGAGTCAGTCAGACAGACAGACAGACAGACAGACAGTGTATTAATATATTGCGATATGCGCTTACGTGCCTGCAGACGCTTGCACATACATACGAACACTCAGATTGTAACTGAGGCATGTCGGCGCGCGCGCGCGTTTTTGTGCGTGCGTCTGTGTGTGTGTGTTTGTGTGTGTGTGTGTGTGTGTGTGTGTGTGTGTGTGTGTGTGTGTGTGTGTGTAGTGTTCGCTCGCGGTGCGCCAAATATGTTTGATGTGTATGAGTGGGTTGGCGTGCAGCTATGTTTGTTTTGCAGACTGTACACGTGCATAGACGCTAATCATTATCATAATTATTATCACTTTTTCTTTCTCACGGTATTCACTTTCGTCACTTTATAAAGCACCAGGATGGGCGCTAAGTGGATGTCCATAGTCTGTATCTGCCCGTCTGTCACCGGCTGCATGTCTCTATCAGTGCATCTCTCAGCCCGCACTCACACTTTCACTCTTCCTTGGAAGTAATATAGCGATAGCGCACGTGCGTGCACACAATGTTTCCTCTCACCCACAATCGAGTTAGCGCGCACAATGCACGTTTGAACATTGAAAGTGTGTCATTTCAGTGCACCACTCAGGTAAACTCGCCAAGTTCTTTTGTACCCTACGAATTCGATTAATTCTGGGTTGGAAACGAAAGGCATGAACAGTCAGTAACAGCTGTTCTGACCATGGTTGATTCCGATCTGTGAAAGTTTGACTGCTCATTTGTAAAGGAAACGCGATATTCCGCCTACGTCAACGACTTCTCCCTCTTTCCATTGTTGGCTGTCGTCTGCACCCAAAGTTCTCTCTCTCTCTCTTTAATTGCCGATTTCATTCACCCTGGGACGAGTTCCTCTCTGAATATCGATCGAATGATTTTCGATCTATTATCTTGTGGCTGGCTGATCGGTCACGCTCACGGATCGAATGAATCCAAATGGAAAGGTCAGCAGGTGAGTTTTCCGACTTTGGCAACAAGCCACTTGGGGCTGAGAGGTTTTTATTGGGATAAGGCTTAGAAACCCCACTTCGATTGATTTTCCTGCGGAGTCCGGGGACTGCAAAGCTGCGGACTGTTAAGCAGAGAATTTGCTTTACGCACTGTTTTGAAGTAAACGTGCAGCAGTGAATCAAGTCTAGCTCATTTAAAAAAAATTAAAAAAATAGAAAAAATAAATGGAATCCATGACTGTTAATACCAAGACCCCCTCTCCCATCGAAGGAATATTTAAAAAAAAAAAAAAAAGAAAGAAGAAAATGACAGGGTAGAGAAGTGCAGCATGATAGTCAGTTGTGTTCGTCTATGACCACCAGAACAGCATAGGAGGCAACTGCTGTCCTGACTATCTGGCCTGGAACTTGATTTTGCGGAGTGTCTTGCCCAAGTTGCATCCCCACTCTCACGGCCAAGGGGTTTTAGGACAGTCGGCGATGGGATGGTTCCCAAAGACCGACTAGCCCCAAAGGCTGCAGCACTAAGAGCCAGTGTAATCTTGCCTCCTGATTTCGGTCATAGTCCTTCACAAAAGACTAAGCTGTAAATGACTTCCCAATTTCCTGGAGAAACCATATATCATACAGCCCACAATTTGCTGTTGGCCCAATTGTATGATTATGTCAATCTGTGAAAAAAGCTGAGCGATGCACTCTGAATATATTGTAAGTGCCTTGATAAGGGCCTCAAAAATGGCATTCGGCTTATTATATCCAATATGAAAAGATCTGTATTGACATTTCTGTATGTATTTAAGTTCTTGTTGTGTGCGCGCACGTGTGTATTCAAGTTCTTGTTGTGTGCGCGCACGTGTGTATTCGAGTTCTTGTTGTGTGCGCGCACGTGTGTATTCAAGTTCTTGTGAGCGCGCACGTGTGTATCATAGTGTGCGAACGTGCGTGCATGTGTGCATGACTAAATGTGGGTAAAATCCATCCACTATCAATTTAGAAACCAGTGTTTCTTACATCTTCGCAGACAGAGACACTGACTGAAAGACACACACACACACACACACACACACACACACACACACACACACACAAATACACACAGCGCGCGCACACACACACACACACACACCACTTGGTATCGTAAATAACTGGTAACAAATAAACATCTCATTACGATCACCATGAAACTGTCAATATCACAATCACTGCAATGGGAAATTTCTATTCTGGTGGATCGCGAGTCGTAACGCTTCGTTCTAGTGGTGTCGGCGTAGTAATAGATAGGTTCTATAGTATCCTGGCTTCGTAAACAGCCTCCTGATATCCCACCCCAGCACACACACCCAAACCTTTCAGGGTCATATCACCTGAGGTGGGTATTAACGTTAAACCCGAACTGTTTGTAATGAAGCCGGATGAACGATACGGAGTTCCTCCCTTCCCCCCCCCCCCCCCCCACCCCAACCCCCCCACCACCTCTCTGTGTGTCCTGTTCTGTTTCCCGACTTGGGTGTCCTGTCTCAAATGCTGAACACAATGAGAGCATCGATTTTCAATATTCATCCAATGACCTATCAGCCAGCGACGTGTGTTGCCGAATCCTGGGGTGTGGACACAACCAGCATCAATTATTCATAACCAGACGAGTCGCCACAAGCACGATAGTGAGCGGGGAATACATTGGTAGAACCTTGGTGTTGGAAAATGTCTTACAACACGCACGTTTTTGCTTGTCTTCTTTCTTCTTTCTGTCTGTATACTTGCATACTTGCATACTCTCTCTCTTTAGTGGTGTGTGTGTGTGTGTGTGTGCGTGTGTGCGTGTGTGTGTGTGTGTGTGTGTGTCTGTCTGCCTGTCGGTGATAGAAATGAAATGGAAGTGAAAACAGTTATTATTGAGAGAGAAAGATGTAGATTAAAAGATCGGGAGAAAGAGAGAGAGAGAGAGAGGGGGGGGGGGGGGGCTGGGTGTGTGTGTGTGTGTGGGGGGGGGGACATTGAACACTTAATTTCATTAGCTGTAGAGCTGAAGTAACAAAAGTGGCGAAAAAACAAACTAACAACAACGAAAGAACCCACGGCAACAAAAGGGTTGTTCCTGGCAAAATTCTGTAAGAAAAATCCACTTCGATAGGAAAAAGAAATAAAACTGCACGCAGGAAAAAATACAAAAAAAGGGTGGCGCTGTAGTGTAGCGACGCGCTTTCCCTGGGGAGAGCAGCCCGAATTTCATACAGAGAAATATTTTGTGATAAAAAGAAATACAAATACAAAATACAAATACAAATATTCATCGTTGGTTTCGCCAGTGTGAGGTCATGTTCACATTTCCTGATAGAAGCCCTTTTCAACTGCTAAAACAGAATCAGGCCACGCACGCATTTTGCACGGATTGTACAATTGAACATACTACGAATATAGGGATGAACAACTGGTGATAAGAAAATAGAAATTGAATCTGAATCTGCCGATCTCTGATCCCTGAAGCGGCTGTTTGTGAACACGAAGAAAACCAAGATGAAAACAACAACAACAAAAAACGAATGCATGGAAAAGATTAACAATTGATTAAAGGTTCCTTTGTAAATGGGCAAAAGACTTATGGAAATGCTGGACGCAATCTCGTGTTCATTTCACATTTAGAATGCGCTTGTCACACGTCACAGAGAGAGAGAGAGAGAGAGAGAGAGAGGGGGGGGGGAGGAGGAGAGGCCGGGGGCGGGGGGAAGGACGGGGGAGAGCAACGACAAACCTGTTTCACTGTCCTTAAATCATTACGTGTGTTGATACCATCAATAAAATGAACCACTATGCAGTTGGATGTTCATAGTATTACACTCTGGTGCTCAAAGTGAAGGTGAAACGAAGGTAGCCAACTAGACAGTCCGCAGGCGAAACGCGCGAAAGCAAAACGCGCATAGGAGAAACTCGCGAAGGTAAAACTTGACGCACCGTTGACATTCACCTGAATACTGAAGCAGAGTTTGTAACGCCTCTCACTGATCGAAGTGCCCTGCTCAAGTCGCAGTATACGCATCTAAAAAAAAATCTTTTCAGGTACGTGAATGTCGCAAATGCAGTGAAAGAGTTAAACAGTTTCAAACGCTGAGCCCATGCGTTCATCATTCTGTGTGGTAAAAGAGGGAGAAGAAAGGCAGACACAGAACTCATAACTCAGAACGGTTTTTTTTTAATTTTTATTATTATTCAAGGATTAAGATTTTGGGCGTGGCCCATTCTTCCGACCTGTCCTTTCTAATCTACATCAGTTGCAATAGCACACATATGTTTAATGAAAAGGGGAGAAAGAGAGAATTAAAATTTTAAAAAGTCCTGCAGAAAGAATATGATAAAGAACACACACACACACACACACACACACACACACACACACACACACACACACACACATCACAGTTTGACAGAAGGATGAGGGAGAGAGAGTGAGGGGGGAAGGGGAAGAGATATGACAGACAGCTAGAGGGTCAGCGGAGAGGAGGGGGAGGGGCGGGGTGGGGGGTGATGGGGGCTTAGAAAAAAGTTGAAAAGGGAGAGCAGAAAACAAGAGCGGGCGAAAAATCAAGTTCACGGCACGGGTGGGACAACCCGGTTTCGAACTCCGACTTCCCCAGCTCAGGTAACGTCAGACCAAGGTCGGCCGTTCAGAGGACCTTACCTGCCCCATTATTTGCCTCTCTCTTCAGACAGGGCAACGGCGGTGTCAGCTTTCTGTGTGTGCACTGCACTGGCCCTCAGCACAAAGATCTGCTTGTACAGCACAGTTTTTATTCCGCTGGAGTCGGCCCAGAAACATTCCCCTTGGTGTTATATCACTGCGGGCCATTTTTGTTTTATTCCATCCAGTGCACCATGTCAACTCCATGAGCCAACTTTTCCCATTAAAATAATTATCTGTATTTTTCTCCAAAAATGTGTATTCCAACGCGAATCTATTCATTCATCATCATTACCATCATCATCATCATCACCATCATTATTATTATTGTTATTCTTTATTTTGTTTTGCTATTATTACTTTTTTAATCAAGGGTGTCATTTTGGGACAGGACTCGTGTAACTCCATCCTATGACCCAAGGATTCCAATGGGGTTCTAGCCAGAAGAATTGATGATGTTGATAATGATGATGATGCTGATGATATTGATACTTATATAGCGCCTGTCCTTGCTTAGGACCAAGCTCTAAGCGCTTTACAGAGAGTCATTTGCACGACTGTTGTCCTGAAAGGACTCCCCGTGGACTGATCTGGGCCTGAATACACACCCCACCCGTGTTCTTGTGGAGTTAAGCTTGTATTGCCTGTGAATGATTATTGGAGTCGAAAAGATACCAGACACATAACAAAATTCTTTGGGACCAGGACTGGAGTGTGTTGGGGGTGCTGCCCAAAATTGACCCCAGCCTGGTTTTTTTTGTTTGTTTGTTTGTTTGTTTTGTTTTGTTTTGTTTTTCACCAGGAATATACTGACTTAAGATTTCTAATATATTGGTAAAATGCTTATCTTAAGAGTGTGGAGTCATTTCGGGACAATGGGTGGAGTCTTCATGGGCTGACACTCCACCAAAATCATTCCTGGCCTTCTTCAGAATGATTCCATGGAGTTAATTTGTGGGTGGGGTCATTCTGGGATAAGACACCGGCCCAACACGACCACAGTGAGAGCGTTGCTGCTTTTTCTTCCTTCTGTTTCTTCTCTTTTTATGAACGAACTTTTTCTTAACCCCCTCCCACACCCCACTCCTCCGATGTTGATGTTGTTGCTTTGTTTTGGCAACGGGGCTTCTCGCGCGTTCGCGTAGTTACTGCCGTTTAACTATTGAGTGATTGAGTTGTCGTTGCTCCCTCATTGGAGTGATATTGCGTTGTTGTTTTTGTTGTTGCTGATATTGATGTTGTTGATGGTGGTGGTAGCGGTGAGAGTCGGTCGCTGTGTTAGTGGACTACCTTTTGTGTGATGGAATGAAGAAATTTGCGATTTTCTTCTTCTTCCTCTTCTTCTTCCTCCTTCTCCTCCTCGTCATCTCTCTCTCTCTCTCTCTCTCTCTCTCTCTCTCTCTCTCTCTCTCTCTCACCATCTCCCTTTCCTACTTTCTTTCTTTCATATCTTTTTGTCTTCCTTTCTTTTCTTTCGTTCTTATCTCTCTTTATCTTCTTCTTTTTTTCTTCATTTACTTTCCTTTTTTTTTGTTTTTTATTTCCACCCAAACTTTTATTTCAGTAAAAGTTTTATGAAAGTGTGAACTAAACTACCTGGTACGAAATAAAATTTGTAATCAAATATGAAGGGAAGTGGTTTCAAAACAAACACACATACTTTCAGATCCTAGTTCTCTCTTCTTTGACTTTTATTCTCTCTCTTTTTTTTTTCTCTTTTTTTATTATTATTATTTTTTTAATAGGGAAATGCAGGTGCAACGTGTTCAATGTCTCCAGTTATTTTGAGTTGGTGAGATCCCTGTTAATGTGGGTTCAGTTCAATATTTCAAGGGAAACAAGATAGGCAGATGCCTTGAGTATTTATATTAACGCAGTGGAGAAGAAGAACAAAGCACTTCCTATGAAAGGAGGGGGCGGGGTGATGGTTTAGGATATTACACTGGCTGACTGAAATAAAACTATATGTCTCTGTCTTTTCTTTTCTTTTTTGTTGTTGTCTTTTTCTTCATTTATTGGAACAGTTATGCATTATATCAAGTGTCAATGAAACTGTCAGTTATGTCGGGGAAAGTTATGGGGAATAAAAACGCCGTTAACCTGTATTCAGTTTTGACATCTTTCCAGTGTTGGCACGGTGATGTCAACTGACTGAGCACATGACTATATTTTATACTGAAACTGACATAACGTGATAACCATTCAGAGCCACGGCCCGGTAAACTTTATAGCATTTTTTTTCTCCTATTCTCAGATCTTGAAACGAAGAGCATGACTTTTCTGGACTATTGATACACTTTTTTTTTCTTAAAAAAAAAAAAAAAAATTCAGTATCTTTTTTTTTTTTTTTTTTGGTATAGTTTTTTAAAATACACATTTTCATTCAGAAACTTAAAAACTTTTTTCAACAATTTTTTTAAAATTCCCCATCATTCACCCATCCATTCCACAAATCTTACATTCATTCATGAACATCTGTCTGCTGTGGTCGTTATACGGGGTTACCTGCAAATGGACAGGAAAAGAGAAATGAAAATGTCATGGAAACATGCAACAATGTTGGCAATGACATGATGTTGTAAAATGCATAGAGCTTCAAGAATATGCGCTATAGTAAAACTTCTGAATAAATACATAAACAAATAAGTAAATAAATAAACATTTCTGGAGACAGTACGGATAAATTATGTGACGGATGTCTTCACATTCTTTTTAAAGAAATGCTATATCAATGTATTACTGATTTTTTTGATTAAAAAACAACAACTTTTTTTAGCCTCTATTCATTTTTTAAACTATGCAGCTCTTTTTTTTTTCCAACAAAGTGAGTCGTATTTATAGACTCTGAACAAGCAAGGCAATATAAGGTTTAACAAAACAAAAATGTAGGTCATAAAAAAAATAGTCTGCGAAACGAAGAAGACATGGAGGTGGACACATCATTTGACAACTTGCACAGCTCAACATGAGCACGTGAAAACGGAGAGTTACGGCCCGGATGAGACACACAACCCTGACACGAATACCTTGACCTTCACAAAGAGACATGTGTGAACTCACATAAAATTGTCGTCATTTTGCTTGCGACGCGCCTTACTTGAAGACGCACATCGTGTAGATCAAATTAAAGCAAAAAAGACCCTCGAATACACATTGGTCTTTTGACTAATTTCTACCGGTAAGGAAAACTTGTGTTCTCTCCCCTATTCATATGTAGTTATTTGTTATTATCGTTACCGTTAGGGTTTTTTTGTGTGAGTTTTTTTTGTTTGTTTGGTTTTTTGTTGTTGTTTGTTTTTTGTTGTTTTTTTTGGGGGGGGATGGGGGCGGTGTGTGTGTGTGTGTTTTGGGGAGGGGGGTCCCCTTTTTTTCTTTTCCTTTAAAATACTTTTTTCTTTGTGCTCTGCACGTGGCTTTCTTCATTGACCGAAAAAGAAACAAACAAAACAAAAACAGCAACAGCAACAACAACAACAACAAATATGAAAAATAAGTAAATAAATAAAATAAATAATCATACTAATCATACTAATAATGATAGTAATACTGATGGTAGCAAAGCGAAATATTCAAATAGAAAAGAACACATTGTGTGATAAAGAAAAAGGAGATAGGAATAGTCCCATTCATGCTGCTTTTGTGTGTGGATTTTCTAATGATGGACATTTGTTGCGTGCTTTAATATTCTGCAAATGCATACGTATGTCTGGGTTTCTTTATGCATTAGTGTGCATTATATGTGACATTTTCACCCAATTCTTTTTAAAAAGATAATGATGACGACAACAACAATAATAATAATCAAAATAGCAATAATGATGATGATAATAACGATAGGTACTCAGAGGAGGAGCTGAAGAGGAATGATAATGATATTAATTAGATGCATAATTATTGCTGTTACTACCTTAGTCAACAACGTCATTGCAGTTTTCATATACATTTAGATATGTGCCATGTATATGCAGACAATTGTCAATGTTGTCAAGCATTATGTTTATTCCGTACCTACATGAACTGTATTTTTCGACGTGAGACTTGCTGTTCAAAAGTTACTAAGATTGGAGATGTTGTTTTAGATTTCTTGCCAATACTTATGCACATCTTTCCAATAAGTATTATTCTGTTTATAGTATTTACCGTGCAGTTTTTAATTTCTTTGTTTTGAAAACCAAACAAGACTTTGTTTACTGTCAATTGTACTTTTTTTCCCCCAATGTTACTGCTTATATAACGTTCAACTGCTTTCCAAAAATTATTGACATTTGGGCATTCAAAAAAGAAGTGTTCAATAAAATCTACCACATCTTTGCAAGTCGTGCATTTATTGTCATCAGTCACATTCATTTTACGTAGCAGAATATTTGTTGGGTATATGCTGTGGAGGATCTTCCATTGCAGTTCATGCTTTTTATCAAACCCCGGCAGTTCACTGTTTACAACAAAAACAGGTAAAGTACGCACACCTCCCAAGTCGATATCAGTCGTCACGGTGAACAAATCAATAGAAAAGAAGAGGGAAGACAAAAAACAAAACAGAAAAAAGGCACAGGATAAATCACCAGACACAGAAACACCAGGACAAAAGAAACCAAAACACAACAGTAAACCGTCAACGGCTACTGGAAAGGAGGTAACCCCCCCCCCCAAAAAAAAACAAAAAAAAACAAACAAAACAACAACCAAAAAACAAGAGAGGCAAGGCCTTTAAGACTCACTTGTGATACACTTAAGAAAAAAAAGAAGAAGAAAATCCAAGCTTTTTGTGTATTGAGTATAATTTCAAAATGTAATGTTTAAGATGAGAAAGATCAGCTTAAAGCAAATTAACTCCCCTAGCATTAATTACAGAGTAATTTCCCTTTTATACTATCTGCACCAAAACGTTTGCAAAATAATTAAAACTTCCATGCTTAGCAAAAGAAGTTCCTGTTTGAACAAAAAAATGATAATAATGACTGCTCTTGTTGTTTGGTCAGAATATCACATATAATTCGGCTTCATTTTTTTATTTTTTTGTGCCCATCCCAGAGGTGCAATATTGTTTTAAACAAGATGACTGGAAAGAACTTAATTTTTCCTATTTTCATGCCTAATTTGGTGTCAACTGACAAAGTATTTGCAGAGAAAATGTCAATGTTAAGGTTTACTACGGACACACAGACACACGGACACACACACACACACACAGACAACCGAACACCGGGTTAAAACATAGACTCACTTTGTTTACACAAGTGAGTCAAAAAAGTCCGTAAACTGTAACAGAGAGCGCACACAAACACGTCCAGTCGTCTTCGACGTGAACACCGTTCTCCTTCATTTACATTCCTTTTTTGATTCTTTTTCTTCTTCGTTTCATTCATCCATTTCTTCCTTTATTCAAATCTTATCTTCAGAGACATCGTTTGGAGGTATCCGAGACAGTAGTATTTCAATTGGAAGCTGTCTGTTATAAGTGGATGACAGATGACGGTCTATTGAGATTGGCCCCTTGGGTCAAGTTGTTTCTCTGAGCGGTGGAAGAAAGTCGCATGCTTGTGCGCCGGCTGTGCAGTTCTAGCGTTCTGTCTACCTGTCTGTCTGTCCACCAGTCTATATATTTCTCTCTCTTTACCCATCAGACACACACATAACCATGGACGCACGGAAAAAAGCGCACACATGCACACAGACACACAGACTCAGTCACACACACACAGACACACACGCACGCAAGCACACACACTCATGCAGACAGACAGACAGACACACACACACACACACACACACACAACAACAACAACAACAACAACAACAAAACAACAACAGCAAAAAACAACAACAACAAAACAACAACAACAACAACCAACAAAAACCGACAACAAAAAACAACAACAAACAAACAAACATAACAAAACAACAACAATTACAACAACAACAACAAAAGCAAAAAACGAAAAACAGGAGGATTCTTGTCCTACGAAGTTAATGCTCAAACAAAATGCTGATAAAAAAACAACAGCAACAAAAAACCACTCTTCTGTTCAGCAGGGCTGCCACACTTCACACCACCACCGCAATGCACTTGAGGAAGAGTTCATGACCCGAATTTTTTTTTGCTTGGCTTTCTTTTTATAGCAACGTTTGTTTTTGCTTCGCCCCCTCCCCTACCCCCCCCCCCCCTCCCCCCCCCCCCCCCCCACCTCCAACCTTTTATTATGTATGGTTTGAACAGAATGAAATGGTTCTGTCAGTAAATATGTGAATACGTTTTGACACCTCATTGAAACTGAAACTGGGGAAATGGGGATTCGGTTCGAGTCCCCACCAAATCCAGAACCATCTGTCTTGGATTCTTCAACCCCTACTGACTTCAACAAGAATTAAAGCTTACCGCCTGAGACTTCAAAATCGGGTTTCAAGTACTTCCTACACTTTGGTGTCTGTATTGGTATCTGTGTCGAATTGCTTACCGAACGTTTCATTGCAGTTTTATATGCACATTTTATGCCAGTTTTTTTTTGTCTTTCTTTCTTCTTTCTCCCCCGTAATACTGAGCATAAATCACAACTTTTCGAAGTGCAAGGCAGAATTCATCTTCGCTTTTTATGTTGTATGTTTGAATATGTAGGTAGCATATATATATATATATATATATATGTGTGTGTGTGTGTGTGTGTGTGTGTGTGTGTGTGTGTGTGTGGTGTGTGTGTGTGTTAGGTGTCAGGTCAGGGGCATAGCCCTTGCTACTGGTACCATGTAACCCAGTACTACCTGCCGCATGTGAAGTCTCCCAACGACAGACCAGGCGGAGGAGGAAACCTTTCCCAACGGCTGTGAAGACGGAAGAGGATGACCAAAGGGCAGGGGGAGCTCTTATCCTTGGCTGGAAGTTCCCCTAGGAGACGGAGCTCCGAAGAAAAAACCTGCACCTGCCGAGGCCGTCCTACACGTGGCAGTATCTGCACCTGTGGGACTGTGAGCGTCCGTAGGCGAGAGAGTGGGGAAGGGACTGCACAACTCCTCCTCACTAAAAAAAAAGTCACCTGTGCTGGTCAGGCAGCCAGGCTAATGTCGGAACGACGAGCTAGCCCTTCAACACCCAGCTTTCTCAAGCCCTGCGGCGATGGAGAAGTGGTAACGGGGACAGGCAGAGGATGCTGCTGGCAGTTCCTAGTCACGACTCTGCACGCAGGCGGCTGTGGGGTGATGGTCGTCCGCCGTAGACTGGGGCAGATGCGGCGCCCGTATCCTCCCACAGTGTCAGAGCAGCCCTTTTTAGGGACAGCACTGCTCTCCCCACATGGGAAAGGGGAGATAAAAAGATCCCCAAACAAAGCCTGCCTCACCTAGTACCTAGTAGGAAACCGCACCTGCTTGGACATCCAACAATAGCGGTCGAAAACAACAAAAGAAAAGAACCAGAGTCATGCCCTGACTCTGGATGCCTGGAATGTTCGCACCCTCTTAGACAGAGACGACAGACCAGAAAGACGCACAGCGCTCATTGCTAGAATGCTTGATCGCTACCAGGTGGACATAGCAGCCCTGAGCGAAACCAGGTTTGCGGGTGAAACCCAGCTGGAGGAAGTTGGAGGGGGCTACACCTTCTACTGCATCGGGAAGCCAGATGGCACCCCAAGAACCTCAGGCGTGGGTTTTGCCATACGAACCAAACTTGCACGACAGCTTGACAGCCTTCCACATAAGATAAACGACAGGTTGATGACCCTGCGTCTGAAGCTGTCCAAGGATCGCTTCGCCACAGTCATCAGCTGCTATGCCCCGACGATGACCAACCCCGATGACATCAAAGAAGCTTTCTACGAGGAGCTCAGCCGCGCCATTTCAGCGGTAGACAGAAAGTACAGGCTGATCTTTGGGGATTTCAATGCCCGCGTCGGCGTGGACTTCTCCTCGTGGCCAAAAGTCCTAGGACAGCACGACACTGGCAAGTGCAACTCCAACGGACTGTTTTTGCTCTCGTTCTGTGCGCAGCATGGACTGACCATCACCAACACCCTCTTCCAACAAGCGGACAAGTACAAGAACACATGCATGCACCCGCGCTCCAAGCAATGGCACATGCTGGACTATGTGATTGTCCGGCAGAGGGACAGAGGTGATGTTTCCACTACACGCTGCAAGCTCCAACCAGCCAGGCAGAAACCCCCTCGGAAGCTGAACATCCAGCGCCTCCCTATCACCAAGGACGCGCTGCAGCAGCAAATCCAAGTAGCTCTCCAAGAAATTCCTGCATCGACTGAATTAGAAGAGGTATAGAGCACCTTTAGAGATGATGTGTACACAGCAGCAGCTGACACACTCGGCTTTGTACAGAGGAGCCAAAAGACTGGTTTGACGAGAACGACTCTGGAATCTCCAAGCTCCTGAACACACTGTATATACGGCATCAGGATCACATTTCCGATAAAGACTGCCAGAGGAAGGAGAACCAGTTCTTGCAAACCAAGCAACTCGTACAGAAGAGGCTGCATGAGATGAAGAACACCTGGTGGGATAGAAAGTCTGAAGAGCTTCAGTCCACTGCTGATGCTCACGACATGAAGACCTTCTGTGATGGTCTCCGAGCTGTGTATGGGCCGAGAGTCACAGGATCAACCCCTGTCCGAGCCTTGGACCAGACCACCCTCCTGACAGACAAGAAAGACATCCTTGCCCGCTGGGCAGAGCACTTCAACACCCTTCTCAACAGGGACTCGTCCGTATCTGACGAGGCAATTGCAGCCCTCCCACAGCTACCAGTCAGTGACTCGCTAGCTGCCCCTCCCACCAAGGTCGAGACCCAGAAGGCCCTGAAGCTGACAACGTCAGGAAAAGCACCAGGAGCGGATGGAATCCAGGCTGACATCTACAAGTATGGAGGCGAGGTGTTGACAGACAAGCTGACCGCCCTGTTCCAGTCCATCTGGGAGAGAGGGGAGGTCCCCCAGGATTTCAAGGATGCTTCTATTGTCCACATTTACAAACGGAAGGGAGACAAAATATCCTGCGATAACCACCGTGGAATCTCTCTCCTCTGCATCGCCGGCAAGATCTTCGCCCGCATCATACTGAATAGACTGGTTGACCATGTCTCCAACACAGTCATCCCTGAAGCACAGTGTGGCTTCCGCTCAGGCAGGGGAACATGTGACATGGTGTTTGCTGTACGCCAGATGCAAGAGAAGTGCCGTGAGCAGAACAAGGAGCTCCACATGGTCTTTGTAGACCTGACTAAGGCCTTTGACACGGTGAACCGCCGTGGTCTGTGGAAGATCCTCCTAAAGTTCGGCTGCCCAGAGAGCCTAATCCAGCTGATTTCGTCTTTCCACGATGGCATGCAAGTGAGAGTACAGGAAAATACTGACATGTCGGATCCGTTCCCTGTGGTAAATGGAGTGAAGCAGGGCTGCGTCTTGGCACCCACACTGCTCTCCATTCTCTTCTCTGCCATGCTGATTGACGCCTTCCAAGACTGTGACCGGGGCATCTACATTCAGTTTCGCACAGATAGCAAACTTTTCAACTTGTGGTGACTCCATGCCAGGTCCAGGGTGTTTGAGGCACTGATGAGAGAGTTCCTCTTCGCTGATGACAGCACTTGCTGCACACACCCATGAGGACATGCAGTTCATTATGGACAGGTTCTCAGCCTCCTGCAGGCGCTTTGGACTCACCATCAGCCTCAGCAAGACCGAGTCCATGTATCAACCAGCTAGCTCACAGAACGCCAGTGCTTCCCCCCCACCTGCAGTCAAGATCAGTGGCACAGAGATCAAATCAGTCGACAAGTTTTGTTACCTGGGCAGCACCCTATGCAGCAACGGAGCCCTTGATGCAGAAGTGACGCTGCGCATCGCCAAGGCCAGCTTCGTCTTTGGCAGACTCAACAACAGGCTGTGGAACAACAAAGGCATCAGGCTTAGCACCAAGATGAAAACCTACAGAGCTGTTGTACTGACCACCTTGTTGTACTGCTGTGAAACATGGACGACGTATCGCCGTCACATTCAACAACTTGAGCAGTTTCACCAGAGATGCCTACACACGAAAGATCCTGGGCATAAAGTGGCAAGACAGGGTCTCCAACCTCCAGGTCCTAGAGAGGAGCGGCCTGCCCAGCATCGAAAGCCTGCTGATCCAGTGCCAGCTACGCTGGACAGGACACGTTGTCAGCATGACAGACAGCAGAATCCCAAAGATGCTTTTGTATGGCCAGCTGAAGGAAGGCCACCGTGAACTTGGAAGATCCTGCAAGCGCTTCAAGGACACCTTGAAGACAAACCTCAAAGCCTGTGACATAGACATCGTTTCCTGGGAAACTGATGCCCTTGACCGCTGTCGCTGGAGGATGCTGTGCTCTAGTGGCATAAAGACGTTTGAAAACAAGAGAATGCTGGCCATTAAGGAGAAGCGTGAGTGAAGGAAGCAGGGCTCAACTTCTGGGGACGTTTTCCCATGCAACATCTGTGGGAAGTGCTGCGCATCCAGAATCGGCCTCTTCTCCCATATGAGGACACACACTGACAGATAAGCCTGCCTGCCTACTCATCCGTCGGATCGACGGGAGACTCCATCATATATATATTCGATTCGCTGTAAAAGAGAATCATTATTATCAGAATCAAAAGAGTGTGTAGTGTGAGTTACATTATAAGCATACAACATTTGAGAAGAGAGAGAGAGAGAGAGAGAGAGTCGGGGGTGTTGGTTGGTTGGTTTGTCCCTAATCTGACACCTCGTTTTCAGTTTAGTCAGATTTGCTGACAATATTCGCTTCATAAAAGTCAACGACTTTCATTTTAAAAAAATAGGTGGAAAATGCATTGCTTTCGCTATGTCCAGCTGTCTTTGTCAAGACATTTCCTAACCGCTAGAGCTGAAATCTGGCTCTCTGACTTCAAGGAATGTTTAGACATTATCGGTTGCTTGAATAAAGAATTGTAATTGACGACAGGAAAAAAAAGTCTAAGCAGTAATTATTTCCATCAATGAAGTGTTCAATTTGGCACAGGAATGAAGAGTTGTGTAGACTGCGGGTTTTCTCTGAAAGTCTAGACGTGGGCACACCTTTCTTTCTTAAACTTAACTCATTCGGGACGGCCAGTCTTCTCCCTTTCTTTCACCCACAAAAAAACCCTTCTGATGTCCTGTGGGTGTCAGTATGGCCAAGCCTGTAGTTTTCGTCGTTGGAAATGTGATAGCCTATTCTCTGTCAGCTTTCGTCGTTAGAAATGCTGTAGCCTATTATTTCGTCGTTAAGATATGCGGTAGCCTATTCTGTGTCAGCTTTCGTCGTTAGAAATGTGGTAGCCTATTCTTTTTCATCGTCCACCTCATTGGTGTGAGAACCTTCCGCTTGTAACATGTTAATTGATGATGCCAGCAGCGGTGAACCGCTGTCATCTCGCCTGTTTTATCGTTCGTACGGAGAGAGTTAATCTCGTTTGCTTTCACTTAAAATCGACTTCAGGCAAAATAAAACTTTAAGAATCTTGACTAGTTATTATGAATCCGATCTAAGAGAACGTATTACTGCGAAATGTATGTCTCTTGTAAAAATTTTCTGTGGGTTACAATCTCTGAGTCCAGAGAGAGCAACCCGAATTTGACACGGAAAAAAAAAATCACGCCATCATTCACCTGAGTGTCATCCAGCTACAAACCAGAAATGAAACGGCCACATTGTGTTGACATTTGAGATCAGGCCCTGGTAGGAGACCCTTTCTTCATCGATCTTTTTATTAGTGTATTTTTAATACAGTCTGGACACCGACGGCGTACTGTCAACTTTAATCATGTAGTACTGTCGCCATGCCACCAGAGCTTTTTTTTTTTTTCTTCTTCGACCTTTTCATCGTTTTATTTTTAACTCTTTCCATACGAACGGCGAAAGAGACGACGTTAACAGCGTTTCACCCCAATTACCATCATCAAAATATTGCAAGCGGAAGGCTCTTATACTGAAGACGTGAATGTGGACAAAGAATACCACAATTCTGACGACGGAAGCTAAAGGTTGGGTCATTCAGACACCCACTGGACATCCGAGGGGTCTGTGTAGAGGAGAAGAGAGGACTGGCCGTACTGAGTGAGTTAATACAAACTATACACCGGCAGCGAACTGTTAACTGAAATCATATAGTTAATACCAATGTAAAACAACGACCAACAGGTTGCTGTAGCCTCGTTCAGGGCCCATGTTATCGGAAAGGTGATGAATGATCAAACCATTGATCCAGCCTGCGCCACCCACTGGGTTTTTAGTCCGCCACGTTCCCACGGGCAGGCGCTGACAGTCAAGGAGTTAATGGACTGTGAAGAAAAGTCTTTTGGCGCTGGGGTCTCTTTCAACCGTGAGCAAACAGCTGCCACCATCGTGGGGGACAGAAGAGAGAGAGAGAGAGGGGGGGGGGCGGGAGGGGGGGGGGGGGGGCGTAGAGAGCAAAACGGCTTGAAAAAAACAAAACAAACAAAACAACAACAAAACAACTGCGTGATAGAAATCCTGCCTTTCATCTGATCTCTGCCTGGTCCGGATCGGACCGATACAATTTCAAACACACGGCCTCGGGAGATCAGTTCCGCCAGAAAGAAGGAAAGGAGAGGGGGGAGGGGGGGATGGAAAGAAAGAAGAAGAAGAAGAAAAACAGATAAAGACAAGAAAAACAAGAATGTGACAGAATCATTTTCCCCTGATACAATGGGAGGTGAGTGGCCTGAAGTCGGGCGGGCTGGGAGGTGGGGGGGGGGGAGGCAGAGGGGAGAGGGTGGAGGGAGAGAGAGGGGGGACGGAGAAAGAGAGAGAAACAGAGAGAGAGAGAGAGAGAGAGAGCTGGTTTATTCATGAATAAGCCATGGTCCCTAATGAATGGGGATCTATATGAACAACATGAGAGGGAGAGAGAGAGAGATGGTTAATAAAAAAGGCCATTTTTCCTAGTGAAGGGGGCACATGATCAACACAATAGAGAGAGAGGGAGAGAGAGAGATGGGGGAGGGAAGACATTTTATAATGGGTTTGTGGGTACGATAGCTGAGTGATTAGAGCGTTGGATATTCATTCTGAAGGTACTGGGTTCGAATCTCGGTAGCGACACCAGGAGGGTGAAGGGTGAGGACATGATATAATAGGCTGATGGTACGATAGCTGAGTGATTAGAGCGTTGGATTTTCATTCTGAAGGTACTGGGTTCGAATCTCGGTAGCGACACCTGGAGGGTAAAGCGTGTGTAAACATGTAAACACCTATAACAAAAGTATAAATGAATCAATACATACTACATGTCACAGTACAGATTAAAATCCGCACCGATGTAATTATTCTTTCGACACAGCGATTTCCCTGTACCTAATTGTTCAGATACAAAGAAACATTTCTAAAAGCTGATGACAACAACAGACACATAAGGCCGTCTGTAGTATTTTCGTAAATAAAGTTTCCCCCTGGTACTTCCGAGGACGGGACAGCAAAGAACAGAATGCATATATTTTCCTATGACTCTCCGGGTAAGGGACAACGTTAAAGTAAAAATAATTTTCATTGTCTGCAACGATGAATTGTTAATTCTGATATCCCTTATCTGTACTTTGTCGTTACATATTCTAGGTGTCTGTGAATGTCCAAAATCAAAGATGGTTTCAAGCAATGTCATACCAATTCCCATAAAGTCAAACAGTTCGCAAATTTTGATGTGATCAGACTACCTTTGCTATCTGCAATCAATCAGTCGCTGGCGAGAAAACATTTCATTATATTTCTAGCTCATTAACTCATTGAAACAAAACCAAACCTATATTCAAAGAAATACGCCCAGTTCAGAGAGAGAGAGGAGTGCGCGCCACACACACACACACACACACACACACACACACACACACACGCACGCACGCACGCACGCACGCACACACACACACACACACACACACACACACACACACACACACAAGTACCACGACACATTATTGTCAAATGGACACTTTATAATAGATATGTATCAGCATAAACTGGGGCGCTGGTGATGTTTCTCCTGCCAGGGACATGGAAATGGGGATACTTATCTTCTCCAGTTACCCATTGATCGCGGTCAACGAAGCACCGTCGGGTGTCAATAGCCAGTAACTGATACTTTCCGATTTTTGTTTGTTCCTTTTCTTTTTCTCAGCCATATAGAGTGTAAACAAACTTCTGTTATATGTAAACAAATTTGGGGTGCTTAGCAACCAGAAAATTACAGTGTCCTTGCTTTGTTTCTGTCTGTTAGAGCAGTGTGTCAGTTTGTCTTTTTTCTTGCTTGCTTTTTTCCTTTCAACCCTTCATACTTTTCTCTCTGTCTGTCTGTCTGTCGGTCGGTCTGCCCGTCGGCCGGTCGGTCTGTTCTTTCTTCCTATCTGTGTACCAGCGTAGCCATTGTCCTGTTTAATAATGAATGCAGTTTGCAGGTTAGCTGCTGAAGGTGTGTGTGTGTGTGTGTGTGTGTGTGTGTGTGTGTGTGTGTGCGTGCGTGTGTGAGTGTGTGTGTTATTGCTTTGTCCTTGGGTCTGACTTGTAGTTCTGATTATCAATTTATTCGTGTTGAATATCTGTACCAGGTTCTGTATGTTTTCATGGGGATATTGTGTGGGTGAATTCTAAAGATGAAAAAAAAAGACCTGTGCTCAGATGTGGGGTTTACATGTTATACTTCTTTTGTCCACGAAACCATAAGCTTACACAAATATGTATGAATAATCTGTTTTGGGGGGTTATTCACAAATGAAAAGCAGGTTGTTAGCTGTAGCTGTTGGCTTTGATATATGCAACATTACAGACCGATTAGTCCTAAAAAATCGTTCTTTAAAAAAAGAAAAAGAAAAAGGTGCTGAAAATATATCTTACCCTTAGGATTGGTCATGAATTCTTTTCCCATGAAATGATGAGAGACTGTTTCGCTATTTTTGTAACGTAAACCGCTCGCAGAGGTTCTCCGTCTGACTTAGCTCAGCGGTAATCCTTAGCAGTGTCTCAACTGTCCAACGACGCGCCATCTGAGTCGAGGTGCTATCCACACAACAGGTTCATTTACTGGCTGTAAACAGTTCTTCGCCGTCTTTGGATATTGGGTTTCTGTCTGTATCAAAGGATTAAACATTAGGATTAGCTCTGTGGAGGGGGAAAAAAGCACAATATGTCTATTTAAAGACCTATTTTGAAGCGGGACTGTTCTGAACAATCCGGTGTGTCTATCGCCCACAGTAGTGCGCACTGCATCAGCACAAGCTAAGGCGTCCTTTCTGTCCTTGTATCTACGTATGTATGACAGTCGTGTGCGACAATGATCATCAAAACAACAGAGGAGGCAACTGCTGTCCTTATTATCTGGGCTAGGATTTCTTCTTCTTCTCTTCTTCTTCTTCTTCGTTCGTGGGTTGCAACTCCCACGTTCACTCGTACATTACACGAGTGGGCTTTTACATGTATGGCCGTTTTTACCCCGTTATGTAGGCAGCCATACTCCGTTTTCGGGGGTGTGCATGCTGGGTATGTTCTTGCTTCCATAACCCATCGAAGGCTGACATGGATTACAGGATCTTTAACGTGCGTATTTGATATGCTGCTTGCGTATACACACGAAGGGGGTTCAGGCACTAGCAGGTCTGCACATACGTTGACCTGGGAGATCGGAAAAAAACTTCACCCTTTACCAACCAGGCGCCGTTACCGAGATTCGAACCCGGTACCCTCAGATTGAAAGTCCAACGCTTTAACCACTCGGCTATAGCGCCCGTCGGTTAGAATTTGATTATTGTGAAACGTGTCTTGCCCAAGTTACATTCCCACTCTCTCGGCCAAGAGGATTTTAGGACAGTCGGGGTTGGGGTGTTTGTTCCCCAAAGGTCAACGACCAGCCCCCAAGGCTGCAGCACTAAGACCCAGCGCAGTCTTGCCTCCAAGTTTGAGAGTCATAGTCCTCCACGGAAGACTCAACTGTAAATGATTTCCCAATGCAATGGAGAAACCGTTGATTACACAGCTTTCACTTTGCTGTTGTACCAACTGCAAGCCTATATATTATTTATTTTAGCCGAGCATTGTGTGTGTGCAGACACGAATCTGTTCACCTGTCTGTATTTTTTTTTTTATATAATAACTCGTGTAGGTCTATAGTAAAAAATACGAACAATATACAGCACGGGCTTATGGCTCCACCATTTTATATTACCAGCTAATAGACACACGCAGAGCTATTGAAAATATTCCTGCTCAAAGAAATATCTGTTAATTAAAGCGTCGAAGCGGCAGTAAAGCGTCAGCACAAAAGTGGTATCATTGATACTAAATAATACATAGGTAAGCTTGAGCTTCCTATGGGAATTCACGGCGGTGAAACAGATTAACTGAAAGGCAGAAGCAACGATTGATTGATTTCTCATTTAGAGGTCAGTGAAGCGGGAAACAAACCGATAGACTGAAACCTACACTGTGTGTTGTGTGGTTGAATATGGGTACAGTGGCTTTTGTTATGCTGACGGTAATCGTTTTGAAGAGAAAAGTCTGGAAGGGAAGGGTTCAAATGAACTGACCTTTCAATATTCTGTGTGCCGGTTTGTGCAACGATCTTTTCCCACGAAAGAAGAGCGAAGTGTGTGGTGTGGTGTGGTTGGTGTGGTGTGGTGTGGTGTGGTGTGGTGTGTGTGTGTGTGTGTGTGTGTGTGTGTGTGTGTGTGTGTGTGTGTGTGTGTGTTCTCTCGCGAGCACATATGCGTATGTATGTTCGTTCTTTAGTTTAGCGTCTTTTCACTATCAGTGATATTAGATGATTAAAACAACAACAACAAACAAACAAAAAAACGCACAAAAAACAGGGGATAGGGGGCGGAAAGAAGAGGAAAACAGAAAAGGTAGAAATCTACCAAAAAATGCATACCTAACATGCAATGACATTTGACAGTAACAGTTCAATAATGATAATAATCAGAAACCATTAACACAATTTTGAAGAACATTAAAGGAATGTAGAAACAGGGCTATGAACTAATGCCTGTGAAAGTTCGACCATAAGAACCTCGTCAGAAATAACTTTCGAAAAATCATCTGCAGACTAGTTGTTCTCTTCGAAATACTTGGGCAAGAAGGTACGTAACTGCTGACATTGAAACAAACAATGATGCAAGCTGAACTGCTTGCCACAGATGCATGTAACATTTTTACTATACTTTGTCTTCAGCGCATCAAGTTTTATACGAAAGAAAGTAGAGGTTATTAATCTTGTATAGCACGCTGATAGATTCGGTATCTTTTCTTTAATAATATTCTCGGGGAATAATGTCCCTTTATATTTTAAAAACTTTTCCTTCCATCGGTTATGAAATCGACCCCATGCTGATTTTTCTAACAAAGTGTATGCCTCTTTTACGGAAAGACGGACATGTATTTTTGTCGATTTTTCCGAATCTTGTGCTCCTCTTTTAGCTGCTTTATCAGCAGTTTCATTGCCAAGAATGCCCACATGAGAAGGCACCCAACAAAAACTGACCTCAGTCACTTTAATCTTCAAACAATGTACCAAATGATTTGCCTCAATAACTAAGTCAGGTCTTGTTTCAAGGCTAAATAATTCTAGAGCATAAAGTACTGATTTGGAATCAACAAAGAATGCTATATTCGAGAAAACTATTTGATGACTCACTAAGTAATTCAGAGCTTGTATAATAGCAATTAGCTCAGCTTTGAATATGGAAAGATATTTTCCAATAAAGTGAGATTTTTCAACTTTAAAGGCAGGAACATAGAAAGCCGCACCGGCATTTTTGTCGTCAAGAACAGATCCATCTGTAAGTATGTGGAGATGATTCTGATATTTTTCTGTTATATGAATTCTGACAGTACTTGTCGTGATATTGATGTTTTCTTCCTTTTTTGTTTCAGAATAACTGATATCAAAATCTGCTTTCAATATTTCCCAAAAAGGAACAGGGGTATCATGTGGTTTTGCAGCTAACTCTTTCATGTTAACATCAGATTCTCTTAACAAATTTGAAACGTAAGTTGCAACTGTTTCTTGTGAGGAAATGGCTTTAGCTCTTTTAGGAAAATCAGTGTCAGATCTTACTGTCAGTTCATCAGCAATGAAATTTTTTGTCATTGAAGTGTATCTCACAGCGAATTTGGCTGTTGTCGTATATATGTGTGTATACATATGTATGTGTACATAACTACATGCATGTATATGAATGTGTATTGTGTGTGCGTGTGCGTGTGTTTATGTAAGTTTATGCCTGCCTATGTGTGCGTATGTGTTAGGGTAGCTGTTAGATATACGAGTACATGTATATTAAAATGTATGTATGCAGCGTGTGTGTGTGTGTGTGTGTGTGTGTGTGTGTGTGTGTGTGTGTGTAGTCACATTTTGGTGTGTGTATGTAACATAGATATGATGTTTTATGTTAACAAAAGCGTTTTTGTAAAGCACCTAGAGCAGATTTCTGGATAGTGTGCTATATAAGTATCCATTATTATTATTATTATGTATGTACAAACCATACGATGTCCGGCTGAGTCTGCAGGCTTCTTCATTTTTGTGTCTCTCTCTGTCTTAGCTTCCCCGTTTCTCGCCCCCTATTTTTCTTTCTCACTGATTCTGTCCGTCTGTGTGTCTCCCCCTCTTCCAGTCTCCTTCCATCCATCCCTCCGTCTGTCTCTCTGCCTCGCCCCATTGCGCCGCTGAAGTCGATGGCAAGCCATGAAAGAAAAGGGTGGATGTTAAGTCATGAAAAATTAAAGTACTGAAATGAAATTTGTTCGAAAACGAAATATTCAACCTTGATGACCCGCTAGATACAAATCTCAAAGTACCCGCACAAGCCCAAAGTCATCAGATCGTTTCCCTGTTATACTGACAACTCACCCTATACGTACATAATACTAGACTCCAATGGCAAACAGCCTATACAGCGTTTGACGGTTTATATGTCGCTCGTGTCCCAATCTGTGTGTGGTCTGCATAAACACCTTGTCATTGATATGTTAATGGCCTGTTTCGACCATTTCTCCCAAACCAAACATCACCAGCGATTTTCACGTCAATGTGTAAACAGAATTTTATCATCGTTCACTCCTGTGTATTCCCCTCTGGAAACGCTATGATGTCTGAGAGAAGAAGAGAATGTTACAACGATAATACTTCTATATGACTGTTACATGGCCATTACTGCCACACTGTCACAAGAGCGTTTTGGCACACGCGTTTATGTGCCTGTTAAATAGCCGTTAGAATTGTAATCAGTATACGAACTACGTTGACACAAACATATTTTGGTACATGTATTTTACTGTGTTCCGTGCCCATCAGAACTGTAGTCGGTATAAGAGCCATGTTGACATAAATGCGTTTTGGTACCATCAACATAGACCTTTTAGTTCTTTAATAGTGCATTTGGTTCTGAAGGAGAGGGACAGGCACTGTTGTTTAATATTTGAACTAAACTGCGACTTTCCAGTGTGTTACAATGTGTGTGTGTGTGTGTGTGTGTGTGTGTGTGTGTGTGTGTGTGTGTGTGTGTGAGAGAGAAGACAAGACAAGACAAATGGTTTATTGACTTAAGCCTTTGTTCATATCAGCGGAGGGGGGAAAGAGGAAATCAAAAGCACCAAAACATATGTAATATGTTCTTCCACATTCTCCGATACCGTGTGTGTGTGTGTGTGTGTGTGTGTGTGTGTGTGTGTGTGTGTGTGTGTGTGTGTGTGTGTGTGTGTGTGAGAGAGAGAGAGAGAGAGAGAGAGCAACTGAGGTTTGCCGAAGCAATGGGTTTTGTTCACTCGGTAAAAAATAAACAAAAACAAGCAACAACAGTAAACTGACTTCATTTAGTTTTCAATGGTACTGTCACTTCATGACGGAAACACTTCAAAAGAACAAGTTGTTTATATCTATGTAAAGGTAATATTTTCATATCGATTTTCTGAATGCACATACCTGCACATAACGCCCAAAATGGTACTTCGAAAACTTATCGAAATGCCTTCAAGTAAACACTCTGTATTTTCTTTCATACATACTTTGGAATATTACGAATACTACTTTGCCATACGGTAACCAGAGCTCAGAAGAAAGAGTGATAAATACCTTTATAGAGCTGCATCCTCAATATATATCTTCAGTTGGTAGGTATTCGGTATGACAATTCTTCGCTAACCCTGAAGTACCATATTCTTCTCACATACTTTCCATATTTTCACGAGGTGTTTGTGCTCCAAACTAAGGGGTAATACAGATGAGTCGGCAAAATCGTTAAAAAGAGCAAGAAAAGTCGTTCAGAAGATGGCGATGAGCCCTTTTCAATCAAAGCAGCAACACACAACAACATCAAACAAACAAAAGCCAGCAACAAGAAACCGCTGAGTGTAACAAGTTCAAGTTCCAGTGTGTGAGGTTAGTACGTGTGGTCTGTCTATAGTCGTTTTTAGTAGTTCGTTTTGACTCACGGTTTTTGGTATTGGAGTAGAATGTTTTCAAAAGATCAGTACTGGCCCCTTTTGGCAAACATAACGACCTGCTATTCTCCCCTCTGGCTGGCTGTGTGTGAAGTCTGCAGAAAAACCTGGCTCTGTCTCTTCACAACCTGTCTGGGTATTTGACATATATCCCCGACCACCCTCATGGACCATCAGTCTCCGATTGTGTCTGCGTCTACCCGTCACCTGTGGTAAAGAGAGTAAATCAGTATTTTTCTTTGGGCCATCTTCAGCTCCTGTAAAGGTCGAAAACCTCGTGTGTGTGTGTGTGTGAGTGTGTGTGTGTGTGTGTGTGTGTGTGTGTGTGTGTAGAGAGAGAGAGAGACAGACAGACAGACAGACAGAGAACTGACGTCAGTGTTGTAATGAACATAGTTCCAGGTTATTGCAATCTTGCTGAATGAGGGCCAGGAACACACGAACTTTTGACACTTCTGTCAACTCACGTAATATATTCAAAATGTTGCTTGTTTACTTATTTTACTTACTTATTTGGTAATTGTAATTTGCAAATGTTTAGCTTCCTCTCACTCTCTCTGAACGAAACATATTTAACAGCCAAAATCACCATAGTTTACCTCTCTAAATTGATATGCATGCGCATGTCGGTGTGTAGACAGAGAGATAGAGAGGGTGTGTGTGTGTGTGTGTGTGTGATGGGAGGGGGGGAGTGCCGGGATGCGGAGGGGGGGGGGGAGTAGAGTGAATGGGAGGAGGGAGTGGTAGTGGCAAATAAGGGGGAATGGGGATTCAGTGTTAGGGTCAGTCATGTCAGACACAACATCTGTTAGATGATTTGCACACCTTTCCGTTAAATAACACCTTTTTTTTTCCTTTTCTATCTCATCGGTTTATTGTCTATTCACTCCAATGCAATTTGGACACGAACTAACATCGCGGACACCTTTCCAAAAATCAAGACCAGCCACTGTTTCGTGTTCAAACTGATCTCAAAAGGTCTGCTCTGGCAAGCCAAACGGTTTACCGTTATCTGCGATGATCCTGCAAGGTCTGTGTAAACACCATGTAATCTGTTCATGATCTGTTGTATACCTCTGTTCTTGTCCCGCTTTGCGAATCAGTGAAGGACCGTCTTCGCAGCTCTGACCTCAGCAGATAACACGGCAGCACAGTATTCTCTCGTTTTCGTATTTAGCAGGCTATCCACTCTCTCCGCCTTTCTGTCTTAGTCTCACAGCGGACGCGCACATACACGAACGCACGTAAACACTTGATATGCATGCAAACGTGCTTGCTTAATTCGCGCGGCATACATTGCCATGTCAAACGTTTGTGCTATTTGTTTGAAATCGTAACTCAGTACACTGTCATCTTCCAGTGTGCATGCCCAGTGTTTTGTGGCTACAGAATGTATATTCCTGGTAATGATATGCATTTTATGTCGTTTTGTAGCTTGCATGTGAAGGTCAATTACACGCAGCATCCAGATGTGGTTAAAGTGTATATTTTATTTTAGCTATTTTATTTTATTTCATTCTTAAATGGAATGCATAGTATGTGGTCACAATCAGCCGTGAAATTATCACCAGTGATGAGGTTACAAGCAGTATATATGTCATGTGGTCATTCTGTGCTTCTGACGTGCTGCAGCAGCAGCAGTCAACGCCCTCCAGAACCAAGCTGCCGTGGTTGAAATTAGGAATGCAGTGAATCACCCTGCCTATCTTTGCATCATGAAAAAAAAAAGACAATCTGGTTGAGGATGAAAGCCTAAAATGTTAATAATTCCTTTGATTATTAGTTTTCTTTCGCTTCCATAATATCTAAGCCGGTGTGTTTCTCGTTGAAACTTGATGACAAAGTCAAACTGCAAGGTAGCCTACCAAATGGAATGAACGGTTTCAGTTTCAGCCAAGGAACGCACCCATGCACCGTCACAGTCTCCTAGTGATGTGACGGGACTAGTTTCCATCTGGAAATACATCATCCAAAGGAACCTAAAAGGTTCTACTATATTCGGAAAGTGGCTTTCCTCGCAGAGCATTCTTTCCTTCCTCAGTCACTTCCTTTCTTTCTTCCCCAACAGGTTTCAACAGGCATAGTCAATGCAACTGACGAGTGTTTAGACGTAACGGCCACACTATGACTGATATATCAAGGAAAACTATTTACACATCAGTATTTTCAACTGAAACAAAACCCACACAAATTCTTCAAAGCCAAGAGAACAATTAAAATAAAGTATTTGTTCAATTTAACCAAATACAGAGCTTCACACACACACACACACACACACACACACACACACACACACACACACACACACACATACACACACACACACACACATATATATATATATTCATGAACTTGACGAACTGCGTCATATTTATCAATCATTCTGTCAGATAGGCTTTCATAGCTTGCTGTTTGTCTATCCGTATGCGTGTACGTTCTACGTAATGGCAGTTTCACATTAGAGATGGCAGTGATTAAGACCTTTCTGTCAAATGTCACGAAGAATCAATGCATACAATACTTCCATGTGTTGCTCCACAGTCCAGTCTCTGTTTTCCTCTTCAGTGCAGCCATATTAGTGAGTGAGAGAGAGAGAGAGAGAGAGAGAGAGAGAGAGAGAGAGAGTGGTACGGTGGGCGGTGGAGTTGGGGACTGGCTGTGTATCTGAGAGAGATAGAGACAGACAGACAGACAGACAGAGGGGGGTTGGGGGGGGGGGGGGGGGAGAAGAAATGTAAACCTCCTCACACAACAGGTACGAAATCAGATATGTCGTCTCATTCTGTCTTCGTGTTTTCATCGCTCAAGTTCAGATAACGGGGACCGGGGTTGGAGGTGTACATACTGTTTTCCCCGAAGGGGACTGAGCCAGCAAAAGAGGCCGTGCCAATGATTATTGTCTTACTACAATTAACTTTGGGGATTAAGGATGCAGCAGATCAGCTGACGGCATATGACTATCGGTCAAGGGGGCTTCAGGACAGTCGACGTTGGTCCCCGAAGACCAACTCGCCCCCAAGGCTGCAGCACTATAAGCCAGTGCATTGTCTTGCCTCTTACTAGTTTGAGAGTTAAAGTCCCTCGCAAAAGACAAAGTTGTAACTGAATTCCCATTGCGGTGGAAAAACCATTGATCACACAGCTCTCACTTTGGTGTTGGCCCAACTGTCAGTCTCTGATATCAGCCAAGCGTTGAGGCCCAGATCTTGACATCATGCAGAGTTATATGGGGGGTTGTCTGTAGCCACGGTAAGCCCCTAAATCATAACACTGCACATTAAGAAGATAACATTGTAGTTAACCGGAGCGTACCCCGGCGGTGACGAGGTAATAAAAACTGCGTATCTGTGAAAGCAGATCTTTACAAACTTACTCTCTCCAGAGATATGCACTCACTGACCTCACTTTCGCTTCTCAAGGTGCAGACACCGGGCGATTCCACAACATGCAGTGTCTTGTTCTTTTTCTTCTTCTGCGTTCACTCGTATGCACACGAGTGGGCTTTTACGTGTATGACCGTTTTTACCCCGCCATGTAGGCAGCCATACTCCGTTTTCGGGGGTGTGCATGCTGGGTATGTTCTAGTTTCCATAACCCACCGAACGCTGACATAGATTACAGGATCTTTAACGTGCGTATTTGATCTTCTGCATGCATATACACACGAAGGGGGTTCAGGCACTAGCAGGTCTGCGCATATGTTGACCTGGGAGATCGTAAAAATCTCCACTCTTTACCCACCAGGCGCCGTCACCGTGATTCGAACCCGGGACCCTCAGATTGACAGTCCAACGCTTCAACCACTCGGCTATTGCGCCCGTCAGTGTCTTGTTCAAAAACGCAGACAATAACAACTTCATTAGTTGCATAACAGTCGAATGAGCACAGTTTCCTTAGATATCTTCAGAGTTTGTCGCGGGTCCTTTTCACTAACAAGAGACAGCTGTATGTATGGCTTTCAGTTCTGTCTCAACGCCCTTTCAGAACTTGAAAACAGGCCTGCAACTGCAGCAATAACGATAGCAACCCATTACCCCTCATGCATTGTCTTCTCGTGCACTGACGCACGTGCGCGCACTCCAGTCTCTCTCTCTCTCTCTCTGTGTGTGTGTGTGTGTGTGTGTGTGTGTGTAAAGAGACATGTTTGGACCTCTTCCGTGGTGTCCTAAGTGGACTGTTCTTTCTGGCTGTTCAGTCATGATCATAATGCTGCAAGTTTAGTTTGACGATTACCTACAAGAATTTAAGCTTTAAGTCACACTGACTCCATCTAGATTTTTGTACTGTTTCACATTCTTGTCACAACGAGGAAAATTCTTCAGTTGTCGGTGTTCAATTGAAAGTCCATGAGTTTGTACGAGAGAGGGCGCCCCCTCCTCCGTCCCCCACCGTGGAACTGCATTCATATACATGCTGGCTTTTCATGTCTGCATACTATTATTATGATGATCATATGCTGTTTGTTGTCTTGTGAAGGTGGACCTTCCTCTGTACAGTATTTTTTCAAGGAAAAACAGTCTCGTTACTGCCGCCGGTGCGCCCTTCGAGTCGGTTTCCGCACAGTAAGCACGGTACGTCACTTTATCGCTTCCTCTGAAACTCAGAGACTAGCACCCAGACTGCCCTCAGTCAAGATCAACTGAGGTGTAGGGGAGGTGTGTGTGTGTGTGTGTGTGTGTGTGTGTGTGTGTGTGTGTGTGTGTGTGTGTGTGATCAGGAAAGAATGTCGGGCCATGCACGAGTCCGGCGCTCAGGTGACCGGACTCGGACGTGACGGACGGACGCGGCTGTGCGAGCATGTCTCAACAGATGAGTTCAAAAGTTTTGATAATGAACTTGATAAGTCACGGAACTGCCGGCTTGGCCGAAACACACACACACACTGACACACACAGTCACACACACACGGACGTACATCAGTTAAAAATTGAGGTAAACATCATAGGCCAGGAAATTTAGATTAAAATTTGCGTTAGGTCAAAATGTCTGCAACAAAACCGTTCTTTTTACGATAAAATAGAAAAAATCATACTGATCACACTGATATAAAGTTGGCCACTATTGGGGGGCGGGAACATAGGTAGATTTTGATTTTTAATGTCCAGAATCGAATATTTTTATTGCTTCTGCCTGTGCGAGAGCGCCTTACAGAGTCGCAAGGCAAGCACAGGCGAAGGTTACGCGGTATAAGGGGTCGCCAGAGGAAAGCGTTCAGCGCGGTACAGTACATGTGACTGACTGCTGCCGCGCTGATGCTGATCTGTGAGCAGGTCACTGAATCTGAGCAGTAAGCTAGGAACAGAGCTCTTTCGGGTCAAAAGGAAACAAACATTTTCAATTTCATGTATTTTATACTAAAGTGGTAGAAGACGCAAATCCGTTTTTATGAATGTTTTCCAGTTTCCTACCATTCATGACATATCATAAAGAATGAAATCAGTATCATACCGACTGCAAAGGTGAATTTACGAAGGCAGCACGGGATCATTTAGTTCGTAAGTACAATTTTGTTGATATTTTACGCAATGCACAACTTGGATATACTCCATGCTCCGCTTATTAACGTGTAGAATATAAATATCTAAATATGTGTTAAACCGTTTCGGTTTCAGTGAACATTATCGGCGCTATGTACAGACAATAAATTGGGAAACTATGGAGGGCAGATGATGGCAAAGTTGAACATCACGTCTTGATGTGAAAAGAACGGTATGAAATACATATTTTTCTTTGGAAATGAACCGGTATTTGCAAATGTGACTCACGAACCCTGGCGCAGTAGACGTCGATTTAGCGTGGGATATTAATAATAATCATAATGATAACAATGGATCATAAATCTTATTAATGATTATGTAAAGCTTTCTTGTAACACGTGTAACATTGAATCCAAGTTACCTAAACTAACTTTCCCGACGCAGATGTTTGAATTACTGGATTTATAATAATGATAGTAATGAATCTATCACGCGATCCTCAGCCAGTGCAATGCATTCAAACAAAGCTTGTGCAAAATTATGTATTTTATTAATGATTACCTAAAACATTAGAACATATGTAACATGGAACCCAAAATACCTAAACTAACTCCCCCACCCTGGATGATTTTATTTTTCAGGAACACTGCAGGCACTCCATTTTCACATCAATTCTCCCCAGTGTTTCGTTCCACACTTCGTCTGTCTTGTGAACTGATAAACTACATCATTTCATGATAAAACTTCACCAGACAGCAAAAGCCAAAATCAAGGTAATTTAAGGGGGTGATTTTCTACTTTGAACTTTCTTGTTTGGTGCTTTTGATGCAACAAGTCTTCAACTGAAAACAGCCTTACTGAACTACATGCGTTGACTTGGTTCAAAATCTTACGCCAGTATCCGTATATTACCGCATCTCGCCATGTGTCAGAAACAGTGATTGTGTCTAAACTTAATCGGATCAGAGATAAATGTACAAACAAACCATAACAACGACGAAATTAACATACACAGTTTTGTTGTTGTTGTTTTTTGTTTTTTTTAATATAGCAACCACGGGGTGCGAATGAACATATCGGAGATTTCCGTGTAACATATGTACATCTCACACACTGTCGGAAACAGCACATTCTCTGAATCTGTGTTCAAACACACACGATTGAAGGGTGTTTGTCAAACCGATTTACGCTTTCCCGCGATGAATCCGCATGATTTATGTGGAAACAGTTCTAAATTTGTTTACATGTATATTTTTATTGGGTCGTTTACATGCACAGAAGTAACACAGAAAAGCGGAGCTGAAAAGTAATGTGCGACGTCGATTGCATTTAAATAGTTGAATAATCATTGTAAACACATGTTTATACTGAATCAGACTGAGAGACCCCCATTTCCAACAAAGTTCTGGAGACTGACCCATTTTCATTTTCCAGGCAGTCTTTGCTCTTCATGACTATCTGTTGCACTTCATTTTGCCACCTTCATACTCCAGCCAGATACATTTTCTTTCCCATGCTAAACCGACGTGTCTACTGCGGCAGGGTTCGTGAGCCACATTAGCAAATACCGCTTCATTTCCAAAGAAAAAAAAATTCATACCGTTCTTTTTTACATCAAGACATGAGACATGATGTTGGTCGATTTTGCCACCATCTGCCTTCCATGCTTTCTGAATTAATTGTCTGGACAGTGCTCCGACAATGTTCATTGAAACTAACCTAGTTAACAGGTATTGAGATATTCATATACTACACGTTAATAAGCAGAGCATGAAGTATTTCCCAGTTGTGCATTGCGTAAAATGTCAACATAATTGTTCCTGCGAACTAAATGATCCCGTGCTGCCTTCGTAAATTCACCTTTGCAGTCGTTATAATACCGATTTCATTCTTTATGAAATGTCAGGACTGGTAAGAAACTGTAAAACATTCATAAAAGCAAACTTGCGTTTTCTACAGATTTATTATGTAATAGATGAAATTAAAAAAAATTGTTTCCTTTTGACCCCAAAGATTTCTCTTATTTTCTGTATGGTATCTGTCATTTGCCGCTGTGACCTACTAACGGAGGTATAGGATAGCATCAGCGCGGCAGCAGTCAGCCACAAGTACTGTACCGCGCTAAACGCTTTCCTTGGCGACCCCTTATAACGCGCTTGCGTAACCGTGGCTTGCTCATGCCTTGCGGATCTTTGTAAGGCGCTCTCTCATGGCCAAACTAATGTGTGAGAAATAATTATTAAAAATCAAAATCTAATCATGTTCCCGCCCACCTACAGCGGTCAAGTTTATATCAGCGTGATCAGTATGATTTATTCTATTTTATCGTGAAAAGAACACAGTTTTGTTGCAGACATTTTGACCATTTTTTATCAGTCCTGGACTATCATTGCCCGGGCGCACGATCGCCGGCCGGGCGACTGATAAGCCGCCATCACTGAGTTTCGACACACACCGTGATACTTGGAACACTGCACACACTCTCCCTCACACACACACACACACTGACACACACACATGATGACGCACACTTCAACGCCGCCGGGCAAACAGCCCGGGCAAAAAAGTAGTCAACTTCAACTTTTTCTTGACCAATGGTGCACACACTATCTCTGTTTCTCTCTTCGCCCCGTCTCTCCCCGTCTGACAGTGCACATGCATCTGGAGACTGACGCAAAGGCGGCGGGCTACTCGTCAGTGTATTGGATAATGATTCGTCGTTATCATATAATGTGTACTGACACGCATGGTGACACTGACAAATACAGCGGGGATACACACAGCGAGTGCAACGCGCATATACTATGTATGTGCGTGTGTGCAACTATATTGATGACACATTCGCGCACATTCTCGATCTGGGTCTGACGCCGTGAACTGAAATCTGGACCGATACTTGCAGTGCTGTGTTTAGGATAATGCTGTGCTTACTCAGAAAGACATCACGAACTGCGAGTTGCAAGGCCAATATTGTAAGGGTTGAAGTGCAACTGACTCAATTATTCAGTGCTGAAGGCAGTGTGCACCCCCGGCCGGCGCACTGGTAAGCAGGCCATGAAAAAAAGTTTACAAGTAATCCGTCTATTAAGCCTGGGCTAACACTTTATATTCAAACATCACCAAAACCAAACCAGTGCATTGCCTTTTTTTCCCCCTTCAAACCCAACGCATTAATTATTTCATTTAATTATTTTTGCAAAATCCAGTTTCCGACGAGTTCGTGACAAAAAACTGACCGCAGGCGAAAAAAGAGCGTTGGGGCGCGGCGGGGTCACGAAGAGGTCATCGCTGTGGCCTCTTCCCCGGCCCTCATCCACAGCGCTGCAGCAGTCCGACACAGCACCCACAGCACTCTGACTGCAGTGCACTACACACCGGGAAAATGCGGCAGGGGAGGGTGGGTGGTGCAGCGAAACCGCCTCTGTAGCCAGCTCCTCGGAACATGTTACAGCCGTTTTCCCGCCACGGGTCCCGTTCAATCAGTGCTGTGTTTGTGTGTGTACCAAGTGGGGCACGCACGAGGCTGGCGTAGCGGCAGCCATTGGTCACACTGTATAGTCAACTTCCCCTCCACTTCACAATCGACACTTCAACATGGGGCTGTCGGAGGAGGGCGAGGAGAGTATCCTCCACCGATTTGAAGAGTTATGTCTCGACTTGAACATGGATACTAACGCTAAGGAGGAGGCGCTGCAAAACTACCAGAGGATCCAGACCAACTTTACCCTGGAGGTAAACTGTTTCCTTTTTCCTTATGGACGCAGCCATGTTGGAAATTAAATCGCCCTATTTTGACCCGATTTCCGCGGGTTTCGCTGACCGCTACCGATCGTCTTTGTGGTTGTGAGTTGATGATTTTTGCATGGACAGATAGGTGAGGGTGGTGGTTTTCCGTGTTTTAGGGGGATCAGCTTCACTGGCTGGCCTGTGCGCTCTACGAGGCGTGCCGCCGAAGCATGGTGCCCACAGTGGGAAGAGGGACTTTGGAAGGCAACTGCGTCTCTCTCACACGATTGCTGCGATCAGCAAAATTTAGGTGAGCAGCCTGTATTTTTGGGGTGATCTGGGATGACGTCAACCTGTCACTGGGGGCTGTGGACAGTGGATGTGTGTGGAGGGGGGTAGGGGAGGGGGGCGGCTAGAATCGATGATCATAGCTTGGTGCAGTCAGTGATCAATGAGCACATTGTCAGTTTCACTTTGCATACATGTGTGTGTGTGTTGACAGCATATTCATGTCAACAAACAGGATCACTATATAGTGATATATATACTCCCCTAATCTTTTCATCTCAAAATCATCTTTCACTTTTCCATACTTGTCATTGACTGATTGAGGTTTTTTCTCAGCCAGTGCATGTCAGAACACATTGTCGACAACAAACCACAACAGAACAACAAAGAACTTGTAAAGAAAGCTCCACACCAATACACTTAGAAACCATGGCCACAGCAGTTCGCCATTGTGTGGAAAGCATTATTGATTAATGATTAAGTACCATCAGAAATCAGTGATTGGTCATTAACTAAATGATACTTGCCCAAGTGCTGCAAGTTATTGATTTGTCATCAAGCACTGCTATTACACCCATTGATCGTGGGGGGTGTGGGGGCTGTTTGAAGAGCAGCTCTAAGTGACTGACTCGGTTTTGTGATTTGATTTGTGGGTATGTAGCTCATTGCTCAGGGTTATTTTCAAACATGGACCTGTATAAACTAGAAAAGTAAAAACGTAATTTTCCAGAATGAGAGATGGAGAAGTTTATCTGGTGATAAATATAAGTTGGAAATAGTGAGTCCCAAGCAGCAATAAATAGGGTGGATAAATGAAGGTAGTTGAAGTAAAATTTTCAAATTTGCAGAACCCTCATGTTGGCATATCAAAAGTTTCAGTTGGAATGCACAAACTTGATGACAGGTTTACAGTATCCATTCTGTGTGATGAATGTAACCACTTCTGTCTAATTTAAGTTAATTTAGAATACAGTGTGTTTGTGTGTTTTCACTACATACTACATGTGTATCTTCTTCGTCGTTTGTGGGCTGCAACTTACATGTTCACTCTTATGTACACGAGTGGGCCTTTACGTGTATGACCATTTTTACCCTGCCATGTAGGCAGCTATAATACTCTGTTTTCGGGGTGTGCATGCTTGGTATGTTCTTGTTTCCGTAACCCGCTGAATGCTAACATGGATTACAGGATCTTTAATGTGCGTATTTGATCTACTGCATGCGTATACACACAAAGGGGGTTCAGGCACAAGCAGGTCTGCACATATGTTGAGCTTGGAGATTGGAAAAATCTCCGCCCTTTAGCTACCAGGCGCCGTTACTGAGATTCAAACCCGGTACCCTCAGATTGAAAGTCCAACGCTTTAACCACTTGGCTATTGCGCCCATCAGTGCATGTGTATGCTTGTGTGTGCATGCATGTTTGTATGTCACTGTGTGCCAGGCTGCATACACAGTATTATAGATGTGTGTATCACTGTGCATACAAATTTTGGGGGTTATTATTTTTGTCTGTTAAGATTTTCAAACTTAATGACAGGTTCCTATGGTGATTCAGTTTCTCATGAAATATTTTTTTTATTTACTGCTTTTAACAGTGTTAGTCTCTTGGGGTTAAATTTTTTTTCCCCCACAATAGGTTTGATCCCTATTCTTCTTAAACTCCTGATAAACATTTCACTGAGAATGTGAGATGTGTATACACATATAATGATATATAGTGGTAGTGACAAAGGCGTGCACAAGTATGTGCAAAACATGTATATATATATATAATATCATTACATGAGGATTGTATGCATGCAATGGATATATTACTGCTATGATATACACAAACACCATCTATTAAGTACACACAGACACAATGCACACACACACACTCACACACACACACACACACACAAACACTGTGTCCTATAAATTAGTATAAATATATATTTTTTTATTTTATGAATATTTGGAGTAGATGTGTACATATATAATAATATTATATGCATGATCAATACATTTATGTAGGTTGGGGAAAATGATTCATGATACATTTGCTAAAAAAAAGAAAAAAAAAGTGAACAGTGTAACCAAAATGTCTTTTTCACTTTTAGTAACTGAGCAGCAGGAAGTGTGTTGATCATTATGTAATTTTGTGAGCAACTTTCAGTTTGAGTACCTGAGGGAATGGGCTATGATTTTTGTCACTATTACTTTTGTTGGTGTTGTTACAGTTATGTGATATTATCAGGATCTTAGTCTTGCCTGCTTTATAATAGTAAGTGCACCAGGTTCTACATTGCAGCTACAACCCCCTCCCCTTCCCTGCTTCTCAAATTTTTAGCTCCCCACTCTCATTGCCATACCCTCAACTCTTTCTGTTGTCTGTGTTGTTTGCACTGCCATGTCGACATTTGTAGAAAAAAAAACAAGAAAAAAAATATTCCTCTGATTTTTAATGATGAGCCAATGTTTACGCAGGCAAGCAGGCTAGCAAACACATAGTACACACTATTCTTATTTATTACTACAGTACTAGTTTTGTACTGATACAGATTATTGGAAAAAGGCACACACAGAGTAAAACTAAAAGAAAAAAGTCCTGATTGTTGAGTTCATAGCATGCATAAAGCCGCTAGGCAGACAGGCAAAAACAAATAAGGAAGAATAACAGGAAAGGAAATTATCTCTGACATTTATGTTCCTGGTTATTGTTACTGTTGTTAGTGTTAATATCACACTAGAATAGTAGAAAGCAGATGTTAAGTTTGACACCGCTTTTGACAAATTGGAGAGTGAGATAAGCTTGAAGACCGGCATTATTTTGTGTCTAGACTGAAACAGGAATGTTCTGGACATGCATACACGTGTAGCAAACATACAATGATACATGGAGTATTATGCTTTATTTCAGTTTTAGTTTTTCAGATTTCCTTTGGCGGAATACAGACAGAACTGCTGTTTTGTGGAGATTATTGTGCTGCAATGCATCACCATCCATATTATTAAAAATTCTTCTTTGAGCAAAGATTTTTGGCCATTGACTGATTGAGAACCCCGTTTTATTACACAACTATGTTACATTCTTTTATTATCATTTGATGGATGGAGCAGACCGCATTTTGTTTAGTCTTTAGTCCTTCCATATGAGAACACTACCACCTTGGGAATCTGTTAGTACCACAAGAAGGTTTGAAGCAGCTTGTGCACATGTGTTTGGGGGAGGAGTTGGGGATCAGAGTTCCTCATAAATTTGATTACAAATCTTGAGGGGTTCATGGACTCCACCCTAATCAAAAAGGGGTCCCAGACTGCCTTCTGAGTGTCACTGATGTTGTACATTCTAATCAAATCAGCATTGATCAGCACACATACAAGACAGAAGGTGTGATATATACTAGAAAGTAGGGTGTTTTTTTTTCTCTCTACTCCTTTTACATGTTTGTTTTGGAAATTTTTAGAATGCCCCATAGACTTGCCTGGACTGGTGAAAATTCAGTACAGTCTTTCCATTTTTCAAGTGTCAGGGATGAGTTTTTATGCAAGCCAAAAGCCACAGTGATGTGTTACTTCCTAGGCAGGCAGGCTGATCTCTTGGCCAGCACCCATTTTGCCAGCTCCTCTTTATTCTGCCAAACATTGTAACAATCTTTTTGACCATTGTGCTTCCTCAGCGTCAATTGGTCATGTGTGTGAAGGTGTATGTGTGTGTCTGTGTCTGTGTTTCTGTGTGTGTTCACATGTTTGTGTCACTTGTGTGTTGTACTAGATGCATGATAAATTGCACATCCTGCAGTCTTGGGAGACTATGGAGTACAGTAATGTAGTTGATTTGGGTGATGTTTGTGGTGCAGTATCAGTTGTGGCTTGACTGGCCTATTAGGATGGTAGTCTTGCATGCTGCGTATTACTGTTTAAAAAAAAAGAAGTCATTATAACATTAATATAAGTATTATGTTTCAAGATGTATTATAATTATATCACAACTTTTTATTTTAAATGTCAGGAGCTCCTTGCCTGTGAAGTGTTGAGCATCAGTTTATATCAGTTTGCATCATCATCATGTTATTATTATTGTCTTATTATCATAGTGTGTGTCACTGTAAATTGTAATGCTCACCAATGGTGACAGGCCTGATCCAGATCTTTTTCTTCTTTTTGTTGTTGTTGCCCCTGTCATTGTGTGTGGTGGTGACAGACCTGACCCAGTTCTTTTTCTTGTCTTCCTCATTGTGTGTGTGGTGGTGACAGACCTGATCCAGTTCTTTTTCTTGTCTTCCTCATTGTGTGTGTGGTGGTGACAGACCTGATCCAGTTCTTTTTCTTGTCTGCCTCCCTGTGTGTGTGGTGGTGACAGACCTGATCCAGTTCTTTTTCTTGTCTTCCTCATTGTGTGTATGGTGGTGGCAGACCTGATCCAGTTCTTTTTCTTGTCTTCCTCATTGTGTGTGTGGTGGTGGCAGACCTGATCCAGTTCTTTTTCTTGTCTTCCTCATTGTGTGTGTGGTGGTGACCTGATTCAGTTCTTTTTCTTGTCTTTCTCATTATGTGTGGTGGTGACAGACCTGATCCAGTTCTTTTTCTTGTCTTCCTCATTGTGTGTGTGGTGGTGACAGACCTGATCCAGTTCTTTTTCTTGTCTTCCTCATTGTGTGTGGTGGTGGTGACAGACCTGATCCAGTTCTTTTTCTTGTCTTCCTCATTGTGTGTATGGTGGTGGCAGACCTGATCCAGTTCTTTTTCTTGTCTTCCTCATTGTGTGTATGGTGGTGGCAGACCTGATCCAGTTCTTTTTCTTGTCTTCCTCATTGTGTGTGTGGTGGTGACCTGATTCAGTTCTTTTTCTTGTCTTTCTCATTATGTGTGGTGGTGACAGACCTGATCCAGTTCTTTTTCTTGTCTTCCTCATTGTGTGTGTGGTGGTGACAGACCTGATCCAGTTCTTTTTCTTGTCTTCCTCATTGTGTGTGGTGGTGGTGACAGACCTGATCCAGTTCTTTTTCTTGTCTTCCTCATTGTGTGTATGGTGGTGACAGACCTAATCCAGTTCTTTTTCTTGTCTTCCTCATTATGTGTGGTGGTGACAGACCTAATCAAGTTCTTTTTCTTGTCTTCCTCATTATGTGTGGTGGTGGTGACAGACCTAATCCAGTTCTTTTTCTTGTCTTCCTCATTGTGTGTATGGTGGTGACAGACCTAATCCAGTTCTTTTTCTTGTCTTCCTCATTGTGTGTATGGTGGTGACAGACCTAATCCAGTTCTTTTTCTTGTCTTCCTCATTATGTGTGGTGGTGGTGACAGACCTGATCCAGTTCTTTTTCTTGTCTTCCTCATTATGTGTGGTGGTGGTGACAGACCTGATCCAGTTCTTTTTCTTGTCTTCCTCATTGTGTGTATGGTGGTGACAGACCTGATCCAGTTCTTTTTCTTGTCTTCCTCATTGTGTGTATGGTGGTGACAGACCTAATCCAGTTCTTTTTCTTGTCTTCCTCATTATGTGTGGTGGTGGTGACAGACCTGATCCAGTTCTTTTTCTTGTCTTCCTCATTATGTGTGGTGGTGGTGACAGACCTAATCCAGTTCTTTTTCTTGTCTTCCTCATTGTGTGTATGGTGGTGACAGACCTAATCCAGTTCTTTTTCTTGTCTTCCTCATTATGTGTGGTGGTGGTGACAGACCTGATCCAGTTCTTTTTCTTGTCTTCCTCATTGTGTGTATGGTGGTGACAGACCTAATCCAGTTCTTTTTCTTGTCTTCCTCATTATGTGTGGTGGTGACAGACCTAATCAAGTTCTTTTTCTTGTCTTCCTCATTATGTGTGGTGGTGGTGACAGACCTAATCCAGTTCTTTTTCTTGTCTTCCTCATTGTGTGTATGGTGGTGACAGACCTAATCCAGTTCTTTTTCTTGTCTTCCTCATTATGTGTGGTGGTGGTGACAGACCTGATCCAGTTCTTTTTCTTGTCTTCCTCCCTGTGTGTGTGGTGGTGACAGACCTGATCCAGTTCTTTTTCTTGTCTTCCTCATTGTGTGTATGGTGGTGGCAGACCTGATCCAGTTCTTTTTCTTGTCTTCCTCATTGTGTGTGGTGGTGGTGACAGACCTGATCCAGTTCTTTTTGTCTTCCTCATTGTGTGTATGGTGGTGACAGACCTGATCCAGTTCTTTTTCTTGTCTTCCTCATTGTGTGTGTGGTGGTGACCTGATTCAGTTCTTTTTCTTGTCTTTCTCATTATGTGTGGTGGTGACAGACCTGATCCAGTTCTTTTTCTTGTCTTCCTCATTATGTGTGGTGGTGGTGACAGACCTGATCCAGTTCTTTTTCTTGTCTTCCTCATTGTGTGTATGGTGGTGACAGACCTGATCCAGTTCTTTTTCTTGTCTTCCTCATTGTGTGTGGTGGTGGTGACAGACCTGATCCAGTTCTTTTTCTTGTCTTCCTCATTGTGTGTGGTGGTGGTGACAGACCTGATCCAGTTCTTTTTCTTGTCTTCCTCATTGTGTGTGGTGGTGGTGACAGACCTGATCCAGTTCTTTTTCTTGTCTTCCTCATTGTGTGTGGTGGTGGTGACAGACCTAATCCAGTTCTTTTTATTCTTATTGTCGCTGTCTTTGTCAGTGTGCATTAATAATACTATTATGTGGTGTGTGGTGGTGACACTAGACCTGATGTAGTTCCTTTTTTTGTTGTTGTCGTTGTCTTCATCATTGTGTTTGTGGTGTGTGAGGTGGTGACAGTCCTGATCTTGTTCTTTGTTGGTGTTGTTGTTGTTGCTTCCGTCATTGTGTGTATGGTGTGTGGTGGTGACACTGACAGACCTGATCCAGTTCTTTTTTGTTGTTGTTGCCGATGTCATTGTGTATGTGGTGTGTGTGGTGGTGACAGACCTGATCCAGTTTTTCTTTTCTTTTCGTTGTTGTTGTTGCCACTGTGGTGTGTGGTGGTGATCACAGCCTGATCCAATTTATTTTTATTGTTGTTGTTGTCTTCATCTTTGTGTTTATGTGTGTGGCGGTGGTGACAGCCTGATCCAGTTCTTTAACAAGATGCGCAAGTGGTCTGACATGGCCAACCTCAACCAGGATTTCCGTGACAAGGTGGACCGACTAGAGCGCAACTTTGCCGTCTCCACTGTCATCTTCAAGAAGTTCGAACCCATCTTCCTGGACATCTTCCGTGACCCTGCCACTGACGTGCCTAGGCAACAGCGCAACAAGAAACAGAGGTCAGGACTCTGTGTGTGTGTTTTGTGTTAAGTGTGTGTGTAAGTGTGTATGTTTTGTTTGTGTTTGTGTGTGTGTGCTAATGCAAGGGTCTTAGCCTTACCTCACCCCTCCCATCCTCTTAATTCCAATCCATGTGTGTGAGTGTGTTTCTGTGGTTGGAGGAGGGAAACCATGTGGTGATTTACTAAATCATTGCAGGATAAGGGTCGGAGTGGAGTCATTTAGCCTTGTGTTTTGGTGGTCTGCTGAATTATGTGGGATAGGCCTAAAGAAGGTTTCTGATGAATTAATAATCTTGGAGGGTCCCAGGGATTCTTTTACCTGAATTCTATTTCTAGAGAGTCCAAGACTTCCTTCTGAAGGTCACTCCAAATGAGAGTCCATTGCTGCACATTCTAATGGAACATACATTGTTACACGTCACACAGCATACAAACTACAAAGACAGGCATACCTGCTTTTCATAGTCGAGATTTCTTGGCAAAGTGGGAAGGGAAAAAACTCTTCCCTGTAGCTAGCAGACAATAGTTGGGTCAAGACTGAAGCTTCCATACAGCATTCCACCCAGTATGTCTATTTTAGAAAATTCTGAAGCATCTCAATCATAGATATAATGGACCCACTTCATGAAAATGCAATGCAGTGTGTCCTTTTCCATTTTCAAAGCGTCAGAGAATTCAGGACTTGTATTCATCATTTCATGTGTTATCAGAAGCCCTGGCGTTAACACAGCAAAGTGTCTGGGACTGGGAGAAGAAACCTCCTGGTTCGTAGAAGAGTATGACAAGTATGGCAGTGGAAAAAACAGTCAATCCTGCCTTTTAACTTTGATCCCCTGAAGTTATTTTTAGAACAAAACTAAATTTGAAACTAATTTTTTACTTTAAAAAAAGAAAGGGGGGAAGGGGGAAGCCCATCTAGGTCACAACATGAAAAGAAATGGAGAGAGGAAAGGGAGAAACATGATCGGTATCTTTCTAGTGTTATTCTTTCTTTCTTTCTGTTTTTTATTCTTTCAATTTTTCTTTCTGCTTATTTGTTAATTTATTCTTATTCACTTTTTTTTATCTTTTCAAATTACTTCTACTAGTCCTAGTGTTCTGACAGATGTGACCTTGTCACTGTGAGCTGAAAAATGATGGTGATTAAATTATGTTTTGATGTAATTGTTATGCTGTGATGTATTTGGTACCATTAAAAAAAACAAACAACAACAAAATAGAACAAAACAAACTATGTACTGTTGGATTGACCTGAGGGGTGTAGTGGTTCTGGTTCCAGACGTTTGCCCTGTACAGTCAGCGATGTCTTCAGTTTTGCCTGGACCATGTTTGTGCAAGTCAAAGGTAGGTGCTCAACTTTTTTTTATATAATAAATTTAATTTATTTTTTTTTTTTTTTTTTTTTTTTAAGATTCCCAGAAAGTGTTAATTGAAAAGGTGTACTTATTTAACATATGCTAAATCTTGAAGAAAAGGAGAGCAAAATGTTTTGACAGGAAACTTTTGTCTTGGTAGTGTTCTTTTCCACTTGCTTGGTTTCTTCTGATATGAAGTTCAGCTCTTACCTGATCTGTGTTACAGAAATAACAAAGTTGAAATGTTCAGCTGATGCCTTGTGTGTGTGTGTGTGTGTGTGTGTGTGTTGTGTATGTGTGTGACAGAAACACTGAACTTAAAAGTCTGTGCAGATTATTCATAGTGAAGCATTATTTAGCAGTTTCTTTTATTGTGGTTTAGTTGGAGTTGTTCAAATATATAATTTAAAAACAAAACATTGCAGTACTGAAACACTTTTTAATGCAAATTATGAGGATAGAAATCCACTGTCATTTGCTATGGTGGAAGTTGATCAGATAGTATTATATTTTACCTGTTTATGTCACAACATATTCCTTTGTTGAATTTGGACTGTTTTTCCCTGAGGAGAGAGTGTAGCCTCAGTACAGGGCCACTTTTTTTCTGTTCTTCCTCTTTTTTTTTCTTTCTCTCTCCTGTTTGCAAGTGTATTTGTTATGTATATGCTAAAAATAAAAACTGGATTTTTCTACCATAATTTTGCCAGGGACAACCCTTTCGTTGCCATGGGTTCTTTTACATGCAAGCAGCAGACAGGATCTCAGCCTATCATTCTCAAAAGAGTTACTACAGGATGAGGCAGTGTGAGTGTTTGTTGCAGGCAACTTCCCGGCCATCAGCGATGACCTGGTCAACTCCTACCATCTTTTGTTGTGCTGTGTGGACTGGTTCTTTGCTAACGCTCTTCTGGGGGCTCGCAGGGATCTGCTCAAACCGGACTTTGCTGGTTAGTGTCTGAAACATTGATTTATATATATATATATATATATATATATATATATATATATATATATATACAGCCTGCAGGGCCTTTGATGATGCACAGGTATGTTCCAGGGTGCTTTGAATCTAGGTCATTAGTATGTTTTAGAAACTTCAAGAGTGAACACATAAAAAGTGTGAAAATCCTGTATGGGAGATTCAGTTTGACTCGAGGATTGTGTGCTAGAAGGAAGAGTTCTTTCCGATAACCACTTCCTGGTCCAGAAACCTAGATGGACCAGAAGGTGTTGCTGTCTTTGAATGTGTAAAGCGATGGAGAATTGATGGGAGTGCTGGACTAGAGCGACCATCTGAAGATAGTCTAGGACCCCAGAGTTATGGTGAAAGAGTTCCTGGGTCCCCAGGAATTTTAACTGGTCAGAAGCCCTGGTATTGTGTGGGTGTGCTCAATTCCATCTTGACTTTATGCATTTCTGTAAAATGGAAGGAAGCTTGTTTGACTTTGACATTGAATTGGGAGGACGCGTGTGTGTGTTGGAAAAAATACACCCCTCCTCTGTCCATTTGTTACCCGTCAAACTCTCATCTATAATGCGAGACAAAAAAAAAGAAAAAACATCCGATCAGCATATATATTACATCAGTTAGGGGACTGCTTTTTACCCTGATGTTATGATGTGCATATTATGTTTTGTTTGTGGCTTGTTCTGTTAGTACCTCAAATAGTTTAATACATTTTTGTTTTAGGTCTCGGTATAAACTGTGACTAATAAACATTCATGGAAAATGGAAAATACTACAACTGTGGGAAGGAAACATTTCTCTTGGGTGCAGATAAACAAAACAGGTCAACTCATACCTGCAGAGATTTCAGGGAAAATGATCACTATGCAGAAGTTGGACTTCTTGTGGATAGATTATCAAAAAGCGGACATATCACTTTATCCTACCCCAAAGGCGTTGAGCTTTGGGATGAGAGTTGATGTCACAGACAGACCAAACGAAATGAAATTTTACTTCATCAGGGTAATGAGATTATAAACAAATATATGTGTGTTTTTTTTCCCACCCAGACCTGTGGTATTACAGGAGGGCAGAACATGGAAGTACATCTTACACACTCTTACACCACTCTGGATATTTTGATGGTGGTGATGATGGATAATTCGCTAGCCTTCTCTACATGTATTTATAAGTTTTGTCTTCCAGCCCTTTGTCTCAGAGTTCTGCATGCATGGTAAAGTTGGGTAGTGAAAGGATTTGTCTGCGCATATGATTTAGCACTAAATAAGTACCTTTATGATGATGATATGATGACATGTATCAGTGTTAAGGCATGGTTCAGGATGATGATGACATGTATCAGTGTTAAGATGGCATGGTTCAGGATGATGATGATGATGATGATGACATGTATCAATGTTATGATGGCATGGTTCAGGATGATGATGACATGGATCAGTGTTATGATGGCATGGTTCAGGATGATGATGGTGATGACATGTATCAGTGTTATGGTGGCATGGTTCAGGATGGTGATGATGATGACATGTATCAGTGTTATGATGGTGTGTTTCAGGATGATGATGATGATGACATGTATCAGTGTTATGATGGCATGGTTCAGGATGATGATGATGATGACATGTATCAGTGTTATGATGGCATGGTTCAGGATGATGATGATGACATGGATCAGTGTTATGATGGCATGGTTCAGGATGATGATGATGACATGGATCAGTGTTATGATGGCATGGTTCAGGATGATGATGATGACACGGATCAGTGTTATGATGGCATGGTTCAGGATGATGATGATGACACGGATCAGTGTTATGATGGCATGGTTCAGGATGATGATGATGACATGGATCAGTGTTATGATGGCATGGTTCAGGATGATGATGATGACACGGATCAGTGTTATGATGGCATGGTTCAGGATGATGATGATGACACGGATCAGTGTTATGATGGCATGGTTCAGGATGATGATGATGACATGGATCAGTGTTATGATGGCATGGTTCAGGATGATGATGATGATGACATGTATCAGTGTAATGATGGCATGGTTCAGAATGATGAAGATGACATGGATCAGTGTAATGATGGCATGGTTCAGGATGATGATGATGATGACATGGATCAGTGTTATGATGGCATGGTTCAGGATGATGATGATGACATGGATCAGTGTTATGATGGCATGGTTCAGGATGATGATGATGATGACATGGATCAGTGTAATGATGGCATGGTTCAGGATGATGATGACATGGATCAGTGTTATGATGGCATGGTTCAGGATGATGATGATGACATGGATCAGTGTTTTGATGGCATGGTTCAGGATGATGATGATGACACATATATCAGTGTTATGATGGCATGGTATAGGTCTGCCAGAGAACTACAACAGTCGGGATTGGAAGGCGCCTGGGGAAGCGCCGTGCCTGATGGACCTTCTCTGTGAGAAACATGACGGGCTGGTGGTAGAGGCCAAGACCATCAAAGAGCACTGGTGGAAGCCTCACATCAAGAGACTGTTTGAGAGAAAGGTCGATGTTGTCATAGGGTTCTGTGTGTGTGTGTTGTGTTGTGTGTGTGTGTTGTGTTGTGTTGTGTGTGTGTGTTGTGCATGTGTGTGTGGTGGAGGCCAAGATCAAAGAACAATGGTGGAAACCCCACATCAGTAATTGAATAAACTGTTTGAGAGAAAGGTCTGTGTCGTCAGGGAGTTCTATGTGTGTACGTGTGCTGTGTGTGTGTATGTTGTGTGTGTGTGTGTGTGTGTGTTGTGCGTGTGTGTGTGTGTATGTGTGTGTGTGGTGGAGGCCAAGACATCAAAGAGCATTGGTGGAGGCCTCACATCAAGAGACTGTTTGAGAGAAAGGTCTGTGTTGTCGTTGGATTCTGTATGTGTGTTATGTTGTGTGTGTTGTGCATGTGTGTGTGTGTGTGGTGGAGGCCAAGACCATCAAAGAATAGTGGTGTAAACCTGACATCAATAGACTTTGAGAGAAAAAGGTCCGTGTCATAATGTTCAGGTTTGTTGTCATGGGTGAGGGAGGGACAGGTGTGTGTTTGTGTTAGCGTTTTGCTTGTGTATGTGCATGTGTTTGTATATGTGTGTGTGTATGAGTGTACAAGCACATTAATATGTTTGTGTGTGCATGCATACATGAATGTTTGTGTGTGTTGCTTACGTGTATCTGTATATGTATGCGAGAGTGTGTGTCCTGCAAAGTGTTGTTGATAAGAAACTGACCAGCTTGATGGCGGTGAGTGACACCTCACTTCTTTCTATCAACAGATGCTGAAAGGGAAGATAGAAACCCTGTCCGCTGTCCTCGAAATCGGAAACTTTGAAGCAAATGTGTAAGTGTGGGGTTCTTTTTTTTTTCTCTCTCTCTTTTCTCTGTCTTATTTTTATGACATTTATGTTCAGTTTTCTGGATTTATTCAGCATTCCTTTCTCATTATGAATTGAATGTATCGGTACTTTTCTATCATGTAACCAGCATTTAACTCTCTCCGGACGAAGGAATGCACACGCGTTCCTACACAAAACATATTCAGATTCGGACGAAGGAATGGAATAGCATTCTCCGAAAGTAAAATTCCATCATGCGCTGTACACATGATTTTGTGATTAGCCAAGCAGCGTGCGCTATTCTGGGTCACTCCACAATCGTACAGTATGATTGGTCAGCCTGGGATGTGTGGCCTGTCTCGCACACACGCTGACAAAGTCACTGACCGGTCGTCTGCTCGCGTGCCAGCCTGTTAGCAAAGCGGGCTCTTCTCAGAATGTTGTGAAGAGAACAAGGCAGTGACGACAACGTTTTAGGGTTGCCAAAGTACTTGAAATGCTACAAACTGAAGGGTCGGACATTGAAGAGGTGGATGATGACGAAGAAGAAAGCGAATTTAATGCAGAAAGCGAGCATGGGTATGGTGATTCGGGGTGAAAAATTGGCAGTATTTTCTACATATGGCAAAACTGTAAAAATAAGATGAGAAATTTGATTTTTTTTGTATGTAATAGCTCAACACGTAATAAACCAGTTCTGAAAGTTTCATTTTCTTACACAGTATTTTGTATTTTTTGTAATTTTTTTCCAAACCCTTACAAATGGGCCGTCTATGGAGAAAAGCAAGGGAGAAAACTTGTCGTCCCGAGTGAGTTAAGGAAAACAAAACAAAACAACTTGGCTGGTTGGACCTGAGCTGGATTGCATGAGCAACCATCACAGTGCTAAATTTACAAATTTTCCAAAGTCTTTGCCAGGTGGAGTGGTGGCGTAGTGGTAACGCATCTGCCAAGGAAGTGGGAGAATCTGAGCACGCGGGATCGAATCCCACACTAGTAAATATTTTCTACCCCTCCACTAGACCTTTTGTGGGGGTCTGGATGCTAGTTGTTGGGATGAGATGATAGCGGAGGTCCTATGTGTTGAATGCATTTAGTTTCAGTTTCAGTAGCTCAAGGAGGCGTCACTGCGTTCGGACAAATCCATATCATGAATGCATTTAGTGTGTGTGAAATAACTTGCTGTAACAGAAGTGTAGCCCCTGGCAATAATATGTAGAAGAATTCACTTTGACAGGAAAACAAATACACTAGCAGGTAGAAATAAGGGTGGCACTGCTCTGTAGGGACATGCTGTCCCTGGGGACAGTGCCCCAAGTCTCACATTTAGAAATCTGTTGTGGCAAAGAGTGATGCAATACAAAACAATGTGAAACAATAGGATACAATACAAAACAAAACAGTGCAATACAATATACTTCTATGGACTCAGGAAAAACGTCAATGCAAAGCAAACTTGGTGTTGCTAAGATCACTGATGCAGTACCAGGTCCCTGGTGTATATTTTGTAGAGCAGGTACAACAAAGGCAGCACTTCACGTTTCTCACAAAAGAGGTGGTAAAGGGCATGCTGTCTCACAGGAAGGGCATCAACAACGCCTACGAGGAGTACGTGCTGAGTGTAGGGGACTTTGACGAGCGTATTTTTCTGGGGGACGATGCAGAGGAGGAGATAGGGACACCGGGGGGACAGAGGGTGGCCAGTCTGTCAGACGAGATGCAGCGACGCTCCTTGAAACAGCATGTGGAGGAGGTGAGGGATAGCTGTGCGTGTTGAAGAAGGTGGTTGAATGGTTAAGACGCTTATCGGCAAATACATTGGGAAAAAAAAAAAAAAAGGAACTTGGTGGAGTTGCATATTAGTAACCTGCACAGTGACCCAGTGCTCTGGTCTGGCCTTGAGAGTTTACCAAATGCTAGGGTGGAATTTTAGTTAGTTTAATCTCTCTTCCCACTTTAGTCACAATCCTCTATGTCTCCTTTTTTCCTTCTTTTTTTTTTTTTTTTTTTTTTTTTTTGCGGTGGTTGGTGTGATGAAAGTGAAGAAGCCAGCAGGCAGCCACAGAGTGACAGTGAGGAGAGGGGGTGGTATCAGTGGTGGCTGGCTGGCTGTGCTGTCAGAGGAAGATAAGCACCATGTGGAGGCATAGAAACATCCATTATTTTTATCTGCTTTTTGAAATATTTCTGTTTGGATGTGTGTGTGTGTGTGCTTACTGTTCTCTGACCATGTACACAGAGACATGTAGAATTGAATTATTGTGCAAAAGATGGCAAGACAGATGAACAGACATGTTCACATGCACAAGCACTACTGCAAGTGCGTGTGTGTGTGCGTGCTGTAACAAACCACCCCACTCCTCTTGTGTTACACACACACACACTCTCAAACACCTACCTTACCACCCCCACAGGCACACACAACACAAACCTTTTCTCACTTCATCCTGGAATTCTTACAACACACACACACACACACAGATACACACACACTCACATTTACAAACACCACACCACACCACACCAAACATCCCTATGTACCATGGTACATTACACACAAGCACCGTCCCTCCTCCACTATCCCTCCCGTCCACACAGGCACACCACAAACTGCCTTCCACCTCACCTCAGCGGGGCACCCCCTCTCCCCCCCCGCCCCCTCTCCCCATGCAAACACCCTCCCACTTCCCTCCCCTCTCTCCCAGCTCCCCAACCCCCTTCCCACTTGACACACATCAGTCACACTCCCTGAACTGAACTGATGTTATCAGCAGGGCAAACAGGAACTAGAGGCTTCAGTGGCGTTTGTGCTGGTGATACTGAGCAATAGAGGGGTGATAAAGTGAGCTGGGGGGGTGGGGGGGGGTGTAGGAAGGGGAGGGCCAGGAGGGAGGCTGGAGGAAGATGGGCTGTGGTTATGAAGAGCAGTAGGAGGGTGGGTTGTAGTGGTGGTTGTGGTGGACTCTGGAGATGGTTTGATAGGGCGAAAGATTTATGGTGAAATTTTATCCTGAGAGTAAGTGAAGGTGGGTTTAAAAAAAAAGAAGATTATTCTTTTTAAAATTTTTTATTATTATTATTATATGATGTTGCTTGGAGAGAGAGAGAAGATGGGGCAGTCATTTTGTTGACTGGAGGGTATAGTCTGAATCCTGGTGATGATGTGGTGAGTGAAGAGCATTGGTGTAGGTGTGGGAAGAATGGACAACACATGCACACACACACACACACACACACACACACAAGTGCACCCACGCACACATACACAAAAGCACACACACACACACACACACAAGCACACACACACGCAGAGTAGCATAATGTAAGTGTTGTGAACCAAGCACAGACACTGGATGAAAAACATGTAACAAGTGTGAGCGCTGCCTCTGTATTAAAAGTGGTACTTCACAAGCATCCCAGCCAGTGAAAGCTGTAGTCCTTGCAGCGATGAAGGTCTCCAGTGTGATGGGATGCTTTAGATAGTGACTTCTTACCTGAGCTGTAGGAAAGAAGTTTAAAAAAAAAAGTGTTAGATAATGCCATGTTATCTCTTCCATTGTCGAAAAAATGTTGATTAATGAAAAAGATTGTGCAATATTTTTTCCCCAGGTCAATCAGGAATGTGAAAGAATGTATTTGATATGTGTGTGTGTGTGTGACTGTGACACTGTGTGTGTTAGTGTGTGTGTGTATATGTGTGTGTGTGTGTGCATGTGCACCTGAACTGGAGTCACTACCCCTCCCACAACTCTGAACCAAAACATTCATAAAGTGGATGAACGTTTAGTTTGATAACATTGGTCTGTTGGCTGTGAAGGAGTATGGTAAAATCAGTGGTACTTTTAAAGCAATTGTTCGCAAACTGTGCCCTGTGCCCAGACCCAGACAGTCGCTCTTAGCATTGTGTACACATCCAGTAGCACACATTATCCTAAGACGTGGAGTGGTGGCCTGGTGGTAATGTGCCTGACTAGGAAGCCAGTGTCCAGGGGTTCGTGTCCTGCACTGGACCAGGATTTTCACTATCCCGTCTCCACCAGACCTGGAGTGGTTGTCTGGGTGTTTTCTTTCGGATGAGAAAATAAACTGAGGTCCCATGAAGAGCTTGCATTTAGCGCACAGAAAAGAAACCATGGCTGTGGTTCCTGGCAACATGCTATAGAAAAATCCACTACCAATGCACTTGCGCAAATTGCAGGCAGGAAAAAAAAGGGGGGAGCCATCACTGTGGTGATTCAAACTGCCTGGGGAGAGCAGCCCAAATTTCACAGAGGAATCTTGTGAGAAAAAGTAACACAATACCTTATAATATAATACAGGTCAGACGCTGACTTACGTTTTTTTTTTCTTCCCCATTACACAGTCACACACACACAAGTCATTTCATCTGCACCATTTCAGTGGCATTACTCTGCTGCCACATATTTAAAGACCCCATTACACAGCCACACACTAGTCTTTTCATTGTGCACCATTTCAGTGGCATTATTCCCATGCTGCATATTCAAAAGTCCCCCATTACTCAGCCACACACAAATTGGACAGTGGCAGCTAACCATGTGTGATTGGACGTGTTGTGCGGTAGACACGCAGTCTGGCGCCAGCGACCCCGCTGACAGGGCGTCGCTACCTCAAGGACAAGGACCAGTGTCATGTGACTCCTGTCTCCACGGCAACCCAGAGTGTCAGTCGGCTGCAGGCTCTGCTGTCAGGACGGAAGACCTCACCCTCGGACTTCCTCATCGAAGAATTCAAGTGCGTGAGGGGGGGTGAAGAGGGTTGGAGTGAGAATGTTCTTTTAGTTCAGATGTTTGTAGCCATTTGTGGAACTGAGATTGATTTGCACCGATCATTTCCCAAAATACGAGTCACTGAATTTAAAGAGTCCCGGGATCAGTTGCATAAGCAGTCTTTACAGTGTTAATGTTGCTTTGCGTTAACAGTTTTCCCAAATCTGCTCTTAATTCCCGAGAAAAAGAAACATACTTAGTATAAAGCAAATTTAGCTCTGCTAAGATCACTCATGATTTCCTGCCTGAACTGAAGAATGGTCAAGTTAGTGACTGTAGTTTACATGTTCCCACAATGTGCAGGTGTGTCATTGTGACTGTGGGGTACTTGTTTACGCAGTGTGCAGGTGTGTCATTTTAACTGTAGTGTACATGTTCACGCAGTGTGCAGGTGTGTCATTGTGACTGTAGTGTACATGTTGACACAGTGTGCAGGTGTGTCATTGTGACTGTAGTGTACATGTTCACACAGTGCAGGTGTGTCATTATGACTGTAGTGAACATTTTCTCAGTGTGCAGGTGTGTCATTGTGACTGTAGTGTACATGTTCACACAGTGAGCAGGTGTGTCATTGTGACTATAGTGTACATGTTCACACAGTGTGCAAGTTAGTGACTAGTTTGCATGTTCCCACAATGTACAGGTGTGTCATTGTGACTGTGGTCTACTTGTTTACGCAGTGTGCAGGTGTGTCATTTTAACTGTAGTGTACATGTTCACGCAGTGTGCAGGTGTGTCATTGTGACTATAGTGTACATGTTGACACAGTGTGCAGGTGTGTCATTGTGACTGTAGTGTACATGTTGACACAGTGCAGGTGTGTCATTTTAACTGTAGTGTACATGTTCACGCAGTGTGCAGGTGTGTCATTGTCACTATAGTGTACATGTTCACACAGTGTGCAGGTGTGTCATTGTGACTGTAGTGTGCATGTTCACAGTGTGCAGGTGTGTCATTATGACTAGTGAACATTTTCTCAGTGTGCAGGTGTGTCATTGTGACTGTAGTGTACATGTTCACACAGTGAGCAGGTGTGTCATTGTGACTATAGTGTACATGTTCACACAATGTGCAAGTTAGTGACTAGTTTGCATGTTCCCACAATGTACAGGTGTGTCATTGTGACTGTGGTCTACTTGTTTACGCAGTGTGCAGGTGTGTCATTTTAACTGTAGTGTACATGTTCACGCAGTGTGCAGGTGTGTCATTGTGACTATAGTGTACATGTTGACACAGTGTGCAGGTGTGTCATTGTGACTGTAGTGTACATGTTCACACAGTGCAGGTGTGTCATTTTAACTGTAGTGTACATGTTCACGCAGTGTGCAGGTGTGTCATTGTGACTATAGTGTACATGTTCACACAGTGTACAGGTGTGTCATTGTGACTGTTGTGAACATTTTCTCTGTGTGCAGGTGTGTCATTGTGACTGTAGTGTACTTGTTGACACAGTGTGCAGGTGTGTCATTGTGACTGTAGTGAACATTTTCTCTCAGTGTGCAGGTGTGTCATTGTGACTGTAGTGTACATGTTCACACAGTGCGGGTGTGTCATTGTGACTGTAGTGTACATGTTCCTGCTGTGTGCAGGTGTGTCATTGTGACTATAGTGAACATGTTCACCCTGTGTGCAGGTGTGTCATTGTGACTATAGTGTACCTGTTCACGCGGGTGTGCAGGTGTGTCATTGTGACTATAGTGAACATGTTCATGCAGTGTGCAGGTGTGTCATTGTGACTGTAGTGAACATGTTCATGCAGTGTGCAGGTGTCATTGTGACTGTAGTGTAGATGTTCCTGCAGTGTGCAGGTGTGTAATTATGTCTGTAGTTTACATGTTCATGCAGTGTGCAGGTGTGTCATTGTGACTGTAGTGTACCTGTTCATGAAGTGTTCAGGTGTGTCATTGTGACTGTAGTGAACATTGTCTCTCAGTGTGCAGGTGTGTTATTGTGACTATAGTGAACATGTTCATGCAGTGTGCAGGTGTGTCATTGTGACTGTAGTGTACCTGTTCATGAAGTGTTCAGGTGTGTAATTGTGTCTGTAGTGAACATTTTCTGTCAGTGTGCAGGTGTGTCATTGTGACTGCAGTGAACATTTTCTCTCAGTGTGCAGGTGTGTCATTGTGACTGTAGTGTACATGTTTACGCAGTGTGCAGGTGTGTTTGTGTGACTGTAGTGTACCTGTTCACGAAGTGTTCAGGTGTGTCAATGTGATTGTAGTGTACATGTTCATGCAGTGTGCAGGTGTGTTAGGTTTGTGTGACTGTAGTGTACATGTTGACACAGTGTGCAGGTGTGTCATTGTGACTAGTGTACATGTTCATGCAGTGTGCAGGTGTGTTAGGTTTGTGTGACTGTAGTGTACATGTTCACGCAGTGTTCAGGTGTCATTGTGACTATTGTGTACATGTTCATGCTGTGTGCAGGTGTGTCATTGTGACTAGTGTACATGTTGACACAGTGTGCAGGTGTGTTAGGTTTGTGTGACTGTAGTGTACATGTTTACGTAGTGTGCAGGTGTGTCATTGTGACTAGTGTACATGTTGACACAGTGTGCAGGTGTGTCATTGTGACTGTAGTGTACATGTTCACGCAGTGTACAGGTGTGTCATTGTGACTGTGGTGTACATGTTCACACTGTTAGCAGGTGTGTTAGTTATGTGTCACTGTATACATGTTCACGCAGTGTGTAGGTGTGTTAGGAATGTGCGACTGTTGTGTACATGTTCACTCAGTGTACAGGTGTGCCAGTGTGACTAGTGTACATGTTGACACAGTGTGTAGGTGTGTTAGGTATGTGTGACTGTAGTGTACATGTTCACGCAGTGTACAGGTGTGTCATTGTGACTGTAGCGTACATGTTGACACAGTGTGTAGGTGTGTTAGGTATGTGTGACTGTAGTGTACATGTTCACACAGTGTACAGGTGTGTCATTGTGACTGTAGCATACATGTTGACACAGTGTGTAGGTGTGTTAGGTATGTATAACTGCTGTGTACTTGTTCATGCAGTGTGCAGGTGTGTCAGTGTGACTGAAGTGTACATGTTGACAGTGTGCAGGTGTGTTAGGTATGTGTGACTGTTGTGTACAGGTGTGTCAGTGTGACTAGTGTACATGTTGACACAATGTGTAGGATGTGTTAGGTATGTGTGACTGTATGTATTTTCACACTGTGGGCAGGTGTGTTAGGTACGTGTGACTGTTGCGTACATGTTCACACAGTGTACAGACACCATTCCCCTACAACCAGCCATGCATAAAACACTGTGTGTGTGTGGCACAGGGCGTGCAGCAAAAACCCTCTGGACGACGTCATGGGGCGGGTGAAGGAGATGGGCAAAACGTTCTGCAGCCACTATGTACAGGTAAGTGACTGGTCACCACTACTCCCTGTCAGTGGTCCACCTGGAGAGCTGCCCTGTTGTGGTCATCTTCACAACACACAGCGAGACTTGATTGCACCAATAGTTGTGATGCTGTTCATTCACTCATCCTTGCACGCCACTACACATCACTCAAGACTCTCAGTAAAAGCATCAAGCCTGCAGAAAAAGTAGGCCTGAATAACAGTATATGTATATGAAATCAAATAATTATTTACCACAAATCCTGCTGAAAAACAGCAAAACCCTGTCAGCTTCCACATTGGCAGTCTATGCAGTGTGGTGCTTTTCTGTTTACTTTCTGTTGTTTGTTTGAAAATGATGCATTTTGTGTAGGAGACTTGATTTCAGATTTCTGATCTTGGTAGTGTTACTGTTTTTTTTAAATTTGGATTTCATTCTTCCTCCGTCTACGTCTTTGTTTCAGTGACTGATAAATCCTCAGATGAAGAGGCTTTTGTATAATAATAGTTGCTTAGGATTTTTGTGAATTATATATTGGTTTGCTTCTACCAGCGAGTGTCAGTTTCTCTTTCCTTTATCAGCAGTGATGGGAAATTCAGCTGCGTGTTAGTATTTGTTTTCATGAGCAGAAATGTGAAAACATGAATATGTGTGTGTATGAATGGAACATGTTCTTCACAGTTAAAGGAGCTCGGAACATGAAAACACATGCAAGCACATGCATGCAGGCATGTGCATGCACACAGTTGACGCACGAGCACACTCTTTCAAGCACTTGCACACACACATGCACACATATTCGCACGCACTCTCATATTCTCAACCACATACCATATACCCGTACACATATCCTTGCATACAACCAAGCAGAACCCTTGATTATACACGGACACCCTCATATGTGCATACCTGTTCAAGCAAGGTTGTATCGAGACATAAACATACACACACACGTTTGCCCTTGCATACCACCTATCTACCCATTGACTAAAGTTAACCTGACAAATGATACATATGGTAGAGGACCCATGTATCAGTGTTTTCCCCTGGGGCACACCTGTAAAAGACACAGACAGCAGAGGACCCATGTATCCGTGTTTTCCCCTGGGGCACACCTGTAACAGACAGAGACAGCAGAGGACCCATGTATCAGTGTTTTCCCCTGGGGCACACCTGTAAAAGACACAGACAGCAGAGGACCCATGTATCCGTGTTTTCCCCTGGGGCACACCTGTAACAGACAGAGACAGCAGAGGACCCATGTATCAGTGTTTTTCCCTGGGGCACACCTGTAAAAGACACAGACAGCAGAGGACCCATGTATCAGTGTTTTCCCCTGGGGCACACCTGTAAAAGACACAGACAGCAGAGGACCCATGTATCAGTGTTTTCCCTGGGGCACACCTGTAAAAGACACAGACAGCAGAAGACCCATGTATCAGTGTTTTCCCCTGGGGCACACCTGTAAAAGACATAGACAGCAGAGGACCCATGTATCAGTGTTTTCCCCTGGGGCACACCTGTAAAAGACACAGACAGCAGAGGACCCATGTATCAGTGTTTTCCCCTGGGGCACACCTGTAACAGACACAGACAGCAGAGGACCCATGTATCAGTGTTTTTCCCTGGGGCACACCTGTAACAGACACAGACAGCAGAGGACCCATGTATCAGTGTTTTCCCCTGGGGCACACCTGTAAAAGACAGTCAGCAGAAGACCCATGTATCAGTGTTTTCCCCTGGGGCACACCTGTAACAGACACAGACAGCAGAGGACCCATGTATCAGTGTTTTCCCCTGGGGCACACCTGTAAAAGACACATACAGCAGAGGACCCATGTATCAGTGTTTTCCCCTGGGGCACACCTGTAAAAGACAGACAGCAGAAGACCCATGTATCAGTGTTTTCCCCTGGGGCACACCTGTAAAAGACACAGACAGCAGAGGACCCATGTATCAGTGTTTTCCCCTGGGGCACACCTGTAACAGACACAGACAGCAGAGGACCCATGTATCAGTGTTTTCCCCTGGGGCACACCTGTAAAAGACACAGACAGCAGAGGACCCATGTATCAGTGTTTTCCCTGGGGCACACCTGTAAAAGACACAGACAGCAGAGGACCCATGTATCAGTGTTTTCCCCTGGGGCACACCTGTAAAAGACACAGACAGCAGAGGACCCATGTATCAGTGTTACCCATGACTTTGCAGCCCCTGGGTTCGCATCCTGGAGCTCACATTGACTTTGCCCGCAAGAGACTACAGCTGGGGGAGAGCCTCTACTTCAAGATGCTGGAGTCCATTGTGCTGGGAGAGAAGAAACGCCTGGGGGCCTCAGGGAAAGACTCCGCTGAGAAAGTGGACCTCACAGTATGTGTGTGTGGAGGGGTTGTGGTGGTGGTGCTGTTGCTGTTGGAATGTTTGTGCCTTTGACATAGCGATTTGGAATGAGTATATGTATCGTGAGTGCGTGTGTGTGGGTGTGAGTTCCTGTGCTTGTGATTTTGTTTGTGTTTTTGAATATGTGTGGGTGTGTGTGTATGTGTGAACTTGCTTTTGTAGAAGTTCTTGTGGATGGGTGGTGTATTGGTTGCTTGGGTATTGAGGTGAATAAGATTTGTGTTTGTGGTATGGTGTTCACCACACGCACACAAAATTTCATGTATATCTGTGACCTAAAAAATGGTTTTTGGGAAACTGTTGGCTGTGATGTAGTCTGTTCAGTACAAGGTATACTTTATGATACACAGTGACCTGTTTGTATATGACGTTTGAAAAATGGCATCATTGATCACAGCACTGCCATGATCATTGGTGGATGTATTACAGGGTTCGTACAGACTCACGGAAGTTCAGAAAAGTCTTGAAAAAATGAGAGAACCATTTTCAGAGCTGGAAAAGTCTAGGAAAAACAATTTTTGACTTTCAGAGTCTGGAAAAGTTTGGAATTCTGTTGAAACTACTGACCAGTGCTATTCAAGAAAAAAGGTATAATGCATGATAAAAAGAAAAAGAACAAACAAAAAGTGATGAAAATTGAACATTGAAGTCATGTTCTCTGTCAGTGTAGTGTTGACGTGTGTGTGTGTTGCAGGGATTGTTGAGCCATGACCTGTTCCACCGGTCCTTGCTGGCCTGCTGTCTGGAAATCGTCATCTTTTCCTACAACTCACAGAGGTTGGTGCTGCCCTTCTGCCTCTCTTGTCTTCACACTTCCACGCTGTAGATTCTGGCACTACATCAGTGTCTTTGATTGCAACGTTTATCTCTGTTTAAAAAAAAAAAAAATTAAAACATTATCATTACGAATAGTGTCTCAACTTTGGACATTAGTCTCTGTTGTTGTTTTTTTAATTTATTTTTTTATCATTATGAATAGCATCTCCACTTGGGATGTTTGTCAGTGTTCTTTCGTGTTTTTTTTCATTATGAATAGCCTCTCAAGTTGGGACATTTGTTACTTTGTTGGTTGTTTTTAAAAAAAAAATTTTTATCATGAGTTGCGTCTCAGCTTGAGGCGTTTCTCACTTTGTTGTTGATTTTTTGACTCACTTGTGTAAACAAAGTGAGTCTATGTTTTAACCTGGTGTTCGGTTGTCTGTGTGTGTGTGTGTGTGTCTGTGTGTATGTGGTAAACTTTAACATTGACATTTTCTCTGCAAATGCTGTGTCAGTTGACACCAAATTAGGCATAAAAATAGGAAAAATTCAGTTCTTTCCAGTCATCTTGTTTAAAACAATATTGCACCTCTGGGATGGGCACAAAAAAATAAAAAATGAAGCCTAATTATATGCAAACTGCATTTACTGTTTTATTTATATTTTTTGTATTCTCTAAACTTGGCACTTTGATCTGATATTCTGACCCAACAACAAGAGCAGTCATTATTATCATTTTTTGTTCAAACAGGAACTTCTTTTGCTAAGCATAGAAGTTTTATTTATTTTGCAAACGTAATTGGTGCAGATAAGTAAAAAAGGGAAATTACTCTGTAATTAATGCTAGGGGAGTTAATTTGCTTTAAACTCATCTTTCTCATCTTAAACATTACATTTTGAAATTATGCTCAATACATAAAAAGCTTGGATCTTTTTTTTAAGTGTATCACAAGTGAGTCTTGAAGGCCTTGCCTCTCTTGTTTCATTTTGAATAATGTCTCCGCTTGCAACATTGATCACTTTTTTTTTTTTTTTCTTCATTATGAATAGTGTCTCCACTTGTGATGTTTGTCACTTTGTGTATTTTATCATCATGAATATCATCCTTGCTGTTATGATCTAGATAAGATGGACACTTGACTGCAGTGAATAACATGTTAGTGTAGTGGGGGTTTCAGTGTTGGACAGTTGACAACTCTTGTGTCAACAGTCACAGTCAGCTGAAGTGAGTGGCAAGAAGGACAGTGGTTACAGGTGGTGGTGGTGGTGACTGTGTGCTGTGGTTTCAGGGTGTTTCCCTGGATTGTGGACATCTTTGAGCTGGCTCCCTACCACTTCTACAAGGTGGTGGAGATCATCATCCGGGCAGAGGAGGGGCTGTCACGTGATGTCGTCAAACACCTCAACCATGTAAACACACATGCTTTTTTGTTTTTTTGTTTGTTTATGTCTTTCTCTTTTGAAATGTTTTTAGCGGTTTTTCTTGATGATGTTCATTTGGGAATATTGCAGTTTTACTCCTTTTAGAGAGGCAAATACAGCAGTTGAGGGAACGTAGTTTGATCAGGAAAGTGGAAGAAAATGGGTTTAGCACATTAGTTAAGCAAGGTAAAAGAAAAGAAAATTCGAAAAATATGTTTTTATCATGTGATGTAGAAAGTGAGACTGTCACATAAGATGAGAAAAATCTAAAATGTTTTTTTACTGGGAAAAAAAATGTGTGTGTGTAAATGAGTGTGTGTGTGTGTGCAAAATACAGTAAATTTATAGTGTCAGGTATGTGCTGCAGTTTTGAGTGCTGTGAGAGAGATTTATAGCAGTAAAATTACATGAAGTAACTGGAGAAAACCGTATCAGCTTGGATGGAGTAGAACATTGTGGCTTGTGTGTACGGAGAAGAACTATGGAACAGATGAAAACAGCAGGCAAGACCTGGAGCAGATTGATCTGGCTCGCTCAAGACCAAAATGATTTGAGAAGTGTCATGTTTTGGAACTGTCTTAGCCTTGAACCGGCTAAATAAGATGTCCACCATTGACAGGAAGTGACAAAACTGTGAAAACCGGAAACCAGTGAAATGGGAAACCAGCGAAACGAAAGTATAAAGTCGTTTACATGGAACAGATATTACGACAAGAAGATTGGTTGGTGCATTATGCTCCAACTGGGACGCGGAGGTTTAAGTAATTGTTTTTGTGTGTGTGTGCGTGTGTGTGTGTGAGTATGTGTGCGTGATGTGTGTGTGTGTGTGCGTGTGTGTGTGTGTGTGTGCAGATTGAGGAGAGCATACTGGAGTGCTTGGCATGGCGCAGTACTTCCCCTCTGTGGGACGCTATCAAGGAAAGCACCTCTGTCCCTTCCTGTGAAGACGTGAGTCTGTCCCTTATGTGTTCACCTGTGTTGACATGGTTCCAGCTTTCTTTACTTTCATGTCTTTTCACCGTCAGTAGTGTTGGTCTAGAAGAAGGGGAAGAAAACTGGTGTGAAAGGGGGATCTGTTCATATAAGTGTGTGTGTGTGTGTGTGAAAGGAGGATCTGTTCATATAAGTGTGTGTGTGTGTTGACATATTGTCTGAGGAAGTGTGTCTGATGTGTTGACTTGTCTTGACACAGTGCCTGTGAGGATGGGTCTGCATGGTGCATTCCGCTTTCAGAAGTGAGAGGATCTTGAGTGCATGGGATTGAATTGCCCATCCACTTGATCTTGAGTGGTGGTCTGGGTGCTAGTAATTTTGATGAGACAATAAGGTCCTGTGTGTTGCATGCACTTTGTGCACATATAGAAACCCACAGCAACAAAAGGATTGTTCAAGGCAAAAAATTTGTAGAAAAATCCACTTTCGTTGGAAAACAAATACACTAACAAGGAGGAAAAAAAAAGACGGCATTGCGCTGTAGTGATGAGCACTGCCTGGGGAGAATAGCTTGAATTTCACACAGAGAACTCTGTTGTGACAAAGAGTAACAGCTCAGCACAACACACAGCACAGCACAGCACAACACAGGACACAGCACAACACAACACACAGCACAGCACAGCACAGCACAATACACAGCATAGTACAACACAGCACAGCACAGCACAACACAACACACAGGACACAGCACAACACAGCACAGCACAGCACAATACACAGCATAGTACAACACAACACAGCACAACACAGGACACAGCACAACACAACACACAGCACAGCACAGCACAATACACAGCATAGTACAACACAGCACAACACAACACACAGGACACAGCACAACACAACACACAGCACAGCACAGCACAGCACAGCACAATACACAGCATAGTACAACACAACACAGCACAACACAGGACACAGCACAACACAACACACAGCACAGCACAGCACAATACACAGCATAGTACAACACAGCACAGCACAGCACAGCACAACACACAGCATAGCACAGCACAATACAACGCACAGCACAGCACAACACACAGCATAGCACAGCACAGCACAACACACAGCACAGGACAGCACATTAAAATACACAGCACAGCACAACACAACACACAGCACAACACACAGCACAGCACAACAGAACACAATACAACACACAACACACAGCACAGCACAGCACACAGGACAGCACATTAAAATACACAGCACAGCACAACACAATACAACACACACACAGCACAGCACAGCACAGCAGAACCAAAGCATCAAGGCGCATGCTGTTACCCAGGTGACCCCCTTGACCCAGCCGCCGGAGGCCCGGGTGACCAGGGTGACTACGTCTCCCGCCCAGCATCCACGGGTTCGTTCCTTGGTCAGTGAGGGTATGACCGCTCGGCCACAGGCACGCTCCATTCTGCCAAAAGGTAGGAACAGAAACTCGACTTGCACAGAGTTTTCTCACAACAGTGTGTGTGCGTGGAAGATGTCTTCACCACTATGTAAAAAGGCAGCAGAGTAAATTCTAAATTTAGGTAGATGAAAGCGAGAAGTCTTGCTATGTTCGCTTGTTTTTTGACATGAAAACTGATGATGTCCAGTGATTTATCTGAAGGGTGTTGATAACATTTACCATAGCTGTGCGCATGCACTTGTCTTGGTGGCTTTTTTCTTGAGGAGGACTTGGGTATGTTCAAACCGGGAGGCACTCCTGGTTTTTGCCCCTGTCCATTGACTGTGTCTACTTTTAGTGTGCAAGTTTTTTATTTGTTGATTTTTTCCCACGGTTTTGTGAAGAGATTGAGTTGGGTTGCTGAGGGGGGGAGCATGATTTCAACAGTAAGTGCTTTCCCTCTTTTTTTCTTTCTTTTTTTTTTCTTTTTTCTTTTTTTTTTTTTTGTGGGTGTGTGTTTATGCAGTCATTTTTGACGAAATCTGTTCAGGTGAATTTTCTTAAAAATAGTTTTAGAGGGGGAATTTTTTTCTTTTCCCTAAAAAGAAGAGTGGGGAAAGGGGGGGAGGGTGGAGGGGGAGGAAGCAGGGGGGTGAAGGGGGGGTGGGGGTGGGGTATGTGTGTATGTGCTTGTGAGCTTGGACTTGTGGGCGTGTGTATTGTGTGTACACCCATGACCATGGAGGGGGTGGGGTTGGGGTGGGGGAATGAAAGAAAAAAGGGCCCTATGACCATGAAATTAACCTGAGCTGCAAAGGACTGTGTTCACCAACAGACCCCCTGGCTTCGCCCACTGGACCCTCCGCTGCTGACATTTTTAGTTCCCCTCAACCTGGAAGTGCCAAGCGACGACTGTTCCAGACTGCAGCTGTTTCCAAGCCCCCCACCTCCGGAGAGTCCGTGCTCATCAAGCAGCTCAACACAGGGGTGGGGGACACTGTTGCCACGGCAACCCGCAGCGCTGCTCAGCAGGGACCTCCCAGCACCACCCAGACCATCATGGCCGTCACCAGCGACGGACGGCAGGTCAGTAGGGCTGTTGGTTTTGACAGCTGTCCATCATGACTCATCAAGTCAGCTGCTGGAAATGAGAGAGAAAAAGAAAACTACATTTCATGACTTTTTTTGAATTAATCTCTTTTTTTTTTCTCTTTTTTTTCCTCTCTCTCTTACTTGATCGTATCACTGTTGCAAGAAAATCAATGTAAAATACTTTGTTGTCAAAGACGTTTCATGGGTAACAAAAGGTTTGTCAGTTATGCAGATATGTCTATTGACTGCCAAAGAAGAGTGGTCATATCACTTAAGAAAGAAAATTGATGTAAATATTTTCATGTCAGAAACATTTTATGTGTTATCAAGGTCCATTAGTGATGAATGTGTCTGTAGGCTGCTCTCAAAAATAAAACCCCCAAAAAACACTGATCAACCTTTCTTATTTCTTGTTGGAAAACAGATAAACAACACATACTTAACTGTGACCCACTAGTAGCTTCAAATGTGCTGTAATGATAGAAATAAATGGTTTACAGGTAAAAGGATAGGGTGGGGTTCAGAATGAAAATAGACAAAAATATGCCATATGATCTGACTACTCATTGTGTACTTTGCAGCACAATATATTATAGGTATGCCATGATGTTATCAGACTGCTGGTGCTTTGAAACGCAATATACTATATATATGCTATGATGTAATCGGACTTCTGGTACTTTGCAGCAGAATATAGTATAGATATGCCACGATGTTAGCAGACTCCTGTTAATTTGAGGCATGGTACACTATAAATATGCCATGATGTTAGCAGCACAATACACTATAAATATGCTATGATGTTAGCAGCACAGTGTACTATAGATATTCCATGGTGTTGGCAGCACAATATGCTTTAGATATGCCATGATTTTAGCAGCACAGTATACTATGAATATGCCATGATGTTAGCAGATTACTCTTTTCATACTTTGCAGCACGGTATACTATAAATATGCCATGATGTTAGCAGACTGCTTATTTCATACTTTGCAGCACAAAATACTAAAGATATTCCATGATGTTAGCAGACTAATCACTTCCTACTTTGCAGCACAAAATACTAAGATATTCCATGATGTTAGCAGACGACTCATTTCATACTGTGCAGCACAAAATACTAAAGATATTCCATGATGTTAGCAGACTACTCACTTCATACTTTGCAGCACAAAATACTAAAGATATTCCATGATGTTAGCAGACTGCTTATTTCATACTTTGCAGCACAAAATACTAAAGATATTCCATGATGTTAGCAGATGACTCATTTCATACTGTGCAGCACAAAATACTAAAGATATTCCATGATGTTAGCAGACTACTCACTTCATACTTTGCAGCACAAAATACTAAAGATATTCCATGATGTTAGCAGACTGCTTATTTCATACTTTGCAGCACAAAACACTAAAGATATTCCATGATGTTAGCAGACTGCTTATTTCATACTTTGCAGCACAAAATACTAAAGATATTCCATGATGTTAGCAGACTGCTTATTTCATACTTCGCAGCACAAAATACTAAAGATATTCCATGATGTTAGCAGACTACTCACTTCTTACTTTGCAGCACAAAATACTAAAGATATTCCATGATGTTAGCAGACTACTCATTTCATACTTTGCAGCACAAAATACTAAAGATATTCATGATGTTAGCAGACTGCTCTTTTCATACTTTGCAGCACAAAATACTAAAGATATTCCATGATGTTAGCAGACTGCTGGTTGTGCGCTTTGCTGCCTGTGCTGATGTACAAAGGGAGAAGTGTGTTGCAGATCCTCATCCCTATGAACGTGCTGCAGAGCACAGGGGGAGTGACCAACATCACCGCCACTGTCACACATTCCCCCAAAAGGTCCATCAAACCCAGGAAAACGGGATCTCTGGCCCTGTTCTTCAGAAAGGTCTGTATGGCTTCTGTGTGGGAGGGGAAAAAAACATTGTGCACAGTCGTTTGTTTTTTTGGCGTGTGAGGGAAAAAAATCACTGTATGGTCATTTATTTTGAATATTTTGTCATGGGAGGAAAAAACATTGTGCACAGTTATTTGTTTTGTCATAGGAGGAAAAAAAATCATATTGTATGGTCATTTATTTTGAATATTTTGTCATTGGAGGAAAAAAACATTGTTCACAGTTATTTTTGTCACAGGAGGAAAAAAAATCATATTGTATGGTCATTTATTTTGAATATTTTGTCATTGGAGGAAAAAAATTGTTCATAGTTATTTGTTTTGTCATAGGAGGGAGAAAAATCACATTGTATGGTCATTTATTTTGTATATTTTGTCATAGGAGGAAAAAACATAGTACCATCTTTGTGTGTGTGTGTGTTACAGAAAGAAAGAAACAACCCAAAAAACAGTCACACATTGTACAGTCATTTATTTTGAATATTTTGTGTTTTGCTTCACAGTGAACTCTTCATTAGTACTGCTTGACATGTTTCCAGGGCAGAATGAATGGTATGTGTTTGAAGTTTGTGCTGCTGCATAGCGTCATTGTTACACTCAGCCCAGGGGTTGTGGGTCAAGAACTGTGGCGTTCTTACTTTACTTTCTTTGCAAGCACAACATAGAAAGCTGACATGGATAAGTATTAGCTGTTTCCGCAGACTAGGCTTCCCGATAAATGTCAGGAATAGTCAGTATGTATATGGTCTAGCACACAGGCAAAAGCAGATCTTGGAGAAACATGATAACCAAATGCCAGATACTTGTATATAATCTTAAAGAGCACTTAAATCTTAAAGAGTATTTAGTAGATGTGTGGTATGAGTGAAAAATGTGTAGAGCTTGCAACGGATCTAAAATTCAGTTGACAAATATACCTGTGTATGGCAGTTATTTCATCAGATTTGAATTGCGTTACAAGTGCACATGCGGTTAATGTTGAAATAAGACTTAGTTAAAAGTATTCTCTGTTGAGGTCTTCAGCATAATTGAAAATATGCTGATCAGTTTTGGCAATTTTTTTTTTCTCACCTTGGCCTCTCATCAGGACACTGTCCCCACATTGTAGACTTATAAGTTATTTTGAAATTTGAATTAAAGTTGTTGTTTTTTTAAAAATACAGCAGTTGTGATATAGCATATATCTGTGTGTTTAGACACCTAGAAACTGAAACTGTGGGATAGGTATTGTGAGCCAGTCTATTTTCAACATGTTGTTCTATCGCATGTTCCCTGCTGTATTATTAGCCATGTCACACCTTCGGGGTTCATTCATGTTTTAAGAATTTGTGGGGGAAAAAACCCACACATGAATTTGAGTTTGAGAGGGCCAGGAGTAGAGGGCCCAGAGTGTCAGCGAATAGATTGCGATCGCGCCTTAATTTTAGTGCGATTGCCCAATCGAGCTACATAATCATGTGACCTGGTTGGAGACATAATTTGACAACAAACAAGAACGCCAGAGAATTGACAGACAGGCAGAAAATACGAAAAAAAACTTAGCCGTATGAAGAGCACAGGAACAGGAGTCATGATGGCTGCCGGAAAAAGAGGGCGCTAGCCAGCAGGACAAAGGGGAGGTTACCTACTTCCGGGAGGTTATCGGCCGTAGTACTTTCGTTTTCTCCGCATAGGCGGATAGTAGTTTGCACAGGACAGGAATGTCAGACCCCTGCTGGAGTCTGCACTAGTTGGGTCACGGTAAGTGTGTTATTTAAACGTAATTTTAGATAGAAAATTTCCTTTTAAGAGTAAACTGGAAAAAAAGCCAGTAAAAAAAAACCAACCTTGATCATGTAAGGATTTTTTGACTGGAATCTTCATTTATATCTGTGTGAAGCTGAGGACAGAAGGCAGTTGAAGCAAAGGGCATAAGTTGATACTGAGCCTTTAATCTGGGTTCCAGACACAGTAGTTGAATAAGTTAGGTGATAGGTGTTTTCAAAGCTTTGAAATAATGTTTTAAAAGATTAGTGATTTTTTTTTTTTTACACAACAGTGTCACAGAAGGTGTGTGGATGTGTATTGGTATGTGACAGTTGTACCATGTGACCAAGGCGTGTGGATGTGTATGTGGTATGTGAGTTGTACCATGTGACCAAGGTGTGTGGATGTGTATGTGGTGTGTGACAGTTGTACCATGTGACCAAGGTGTGTGGATGTGTATGTGGTGTGTGACAGTTGTACCATGTGACCAAGGTGTGTGGATGTGTATGTGGTGTGTGACAGTTGTACCATGTGACCAAGGTGTGTGGATGTGTATGTGGTGTGTGACAGTTGTACCATGTGACCAAGGTGTGTGGATGTGTATGTGGTGTGTGACAGTTGTACCATGTGACCAAGGTGTGTGGATGTGTATGTGGTGTGTGACAGTTGTACCATGTGACCAAGGTGTGTGGATGTGTATGTGGTGTGTGACAGTTGTACCATATGACCAAGGTGTGTGGATGTGTATGTGGTGTGTGACAGTTGTACCATGTGACCAAGGTGTGGATGTGTATGTGGTATGTGAGTTGTACCATGTGACCAAGGTGTGTGGATGTGTATGTGGTGTGTGACAGTTGTACCATGTGACCAAGGTGTGTGGATGTTTATGTGGTGTGTGACAGTTGTACCATGTGACCAAGGTGTGTGGATGTGTATGTGGTGTGTGACAGTTGTACCATGTGACCAAGGTGTGTGGATGTGTATGTGGTGTGTGACAGTTGTACCATGTGACCAAGGTGTGTGTATGTGCTGTGTGACAGTTGTACCATGTGACCAAGGTGTGTGGATGTGTATGTGGTGTGTGACAGTTGTACCATGTGACCAAGGTGTGTGGATGTGTATGTGGTGTGTGACAGTTGTACCATGTGACCAAGGTGTGTGGATGTGTATGTGGTGTGTGACAGTTGTACCATATGACCAAGGTGTGTGGATGTGTATGTGGTGTGTGACAGTTGTACCATGTGACCAAGGTGTGGATGTGTATGTGGTATGTGAGTTGTACCATGTGACCAAGGTGTGTGGATGTGTATGTGGTGTGTGACAGTTGTACCATGTGACCAAGGTGTGTGGATGTGTATGTGGTGTGTGACAGTTGTACCATGTGACCAAGGTGTGTGTATGTGGTGTGTGACAGTTGTACCATGTGACCAAGGTGTGTGGATGTGTATGTGGTGTGTGACAGTTGTACCATGTGACCAAGGTGTGTGGATGTGTATGTGGTGTGTGACAGTTGTACCATGTGATCAAGGTGTGTGGATGTGTATGTGGTGTGTGACAGTTGTACCATGTGACCAAGGTGTGTGGATGTGTATGTGGTGTGTGACAGTTGTACCATGTGATCAAAGTGTGTGGATGTGTATGTGGTGTGTGACAGTTGTACCATGTGACCAAGGTGTGTGGATGTGTATGTGGTGTGTGACAGTTGTACCATGTGATCAAAGTGTGTGGATGTGTATGTGGTGTGTGACAGTTGTACCATGTGACCATGGTGTGTGTATGTGGTGTGTGACAGTTGTACCATGTGACCAAGGTGTGGATGTGTATGTGGTGTGTGACAGTTGTACCATGTGACCAAGGTGTGTGGATGTGTATGTGGTGTGTGACAGTTGTACCATGTGACCAAGGTGTGTGGATGTGTATGTGGTGTGTGACAGTTGTACCATGTGACCAAGGTGTGGATGTGTATGTGGTGTGTGACAGTTGTACCATGTGACCAAGGTGTGTGGATGTGTATGTGGTGTGTGACAGTTGTACCATGTGACCAAGGTGTGTGGATGTGTATGTGGTGTGTGACAGTTGTACCATGTGACCAAGGTGTGTGGATGTGTATGTGGTGTGTGACAGTTGTACCATGTGACCAAGGTGTGTGGATGTGTATGTGGTGTGTGACAGTTGTACCATGTGACCAAGGTGTGTGGATGTGTATGTGGTGTGTGACAGTTGTACCATGTGACCAAGGTGTGTGGATGTGTATGTGATGTGTGACAGTTGTACCATGTGACCATGGTGTGTGGATGTGTATGTGGTGTGTGACAGTTGTACCATGTGACCAAGGTGTGTGGATGTGTATGTGGTGTGTGACAGTTGTACCATGTGACCAAGGTGTGTGGATGTGTATGTGGTGTGTGACAGTTGTACCATATGACCAAGGTGTGTGGATGTGTATGTGGTGTGTGACAGTTGTACCATGTGACCAAGGTGTGGATGTGTATGTGGTATGTGAGTTGTACCATGTGACCAAGGTGTGTGGATGTGTATGTGGTGTGTGACAGTTGTACCATGTGACCAAGGTGTGTGGATGTGTATGTGGTGTGTGACAGTTGTACCATGTGACCAAGGTGTGGATGTGTATGTGGTGTGTGACAGTTGTACCATGTGACCAAGGTGTGTGGATGTGTATGTGGTGTGTGACAGTTGTACCATGTGACCAAGGTGTGTGTATGTGGTGTGTGACAGTTGTACCATGTGACCAAGGTGTGTGGATGTGTATGTGGTGTGTGACAGTTGTACCATGTGACCAAGGTGTGTGGATGTGTATGTGGTGTGTGACAGTTGTACCATGTGATCAAGGTGTGTGGATGTGTATGTGGTGTGTGACAGTTGTACCATGTGACCAAGGTGTGTGGATGTGTATGTGGTGTGTGACAGTTGTACCATGTGATCAAAGTGTGTGGATGTGTATGTGGTGTGTGACAGTTGTACCATGTGACCAAGGTGTGTGGATGTGTATGTGGTGTGTGACAGTTGTACCATGTGACCAAGGTGTGTGGATGTGTATGTGGTGTGTGACAGTTGTACCATGTGATCAAGGTGTGTGGATGTGTATGTGGTGTGTGACAGTTGTACCATGTGATCAAAGTGTGTGGATGTGTATGTGGTGTGTGACAGTTGTACCATGTGACCATGGTGTGTGTATGTGGTGTGTGACAGTTGTACCATGTGACCAAGGTGTGGATGTGTATGTGGTGTGTGACAGTTGTACCATGTGACCAAGGTGTGTGGATGTGTATGTGGTGTGTGACAGTTGTACCATGTGACCAAGGTGTGTGGATGTGTATGTGGTGTGTGACAGTTGTACCATGTGACCAAGGTGTGGATGTGTATGTGGTGTGTGACAGTTGTACCATGTGACCAAGGTGTGTGGATGTGTATGTGGTGTGTGACAGTTGTACCATGTGACCAAGGTGTGTGGATGTGTATGTGGTGTGTGACAGTTGTACCATGTGACCAAGGTGTGTGGATGTGTATGTGGTGTGTGACAGTTGTACCATGTGACCAAGGTGTGTGGATGTGTATGTGGTGTGTGACAGTTGTACCATGTGACCAAGGTGTGTGGATGTGTATGTGGTGTGTGACAGTTGTACCATGTGACCAAGGTGTGTGGATGTGTATGTGATGTGTGACAGTTGTACCATGTGACCATGGTGTGTGGATGTGTATGTGGTGTGTGACAGTTGTACCATGTGACCAAGGTGTGTGGATGTGTATGTGGTGTGTGACAGTTGTACCATGTGACCAAGGTGTGTGGATGTGTATGTGGTGTGTGACAGTTGTACCATGTGACCAAGGTGTGTGGATGTGTATGTGGTGTGTGACAGTTGTACCATGTGACCAAGGTGTGTGTATGTGGTGTGTGACAGTTGTACCATGTGACCAAGGTGTGTGGATGTGTATGTGGTGTGTGACAGTTGTACCATGTGACCAAGGTGTGTGGATGTGTATGTGGTGTGTGACAGTTGTACCATGTGACCAAGGTGTGTGGATGTGTATGTGCTGTGTGACAGTTGTACCATAGTCCATGTGACCAGTGTGTAACGCTTCAGCGGACAGAAACGTGTAGGTGAATGGTCTCTTTACTGTACATTATTTTACCTGGACTGAGCAGGACGTAGGCGAATAGGTCTAACATTAACTCACTGAACCCTGCGTTTGAGCATTACTCTGGTGTAAACATTCATCTCATTAACTCACTCGGGACGGCAAGTTTTCTTCCTTGCTTTTCCCCACAGACGGTCCATTTGTAAGGGTTTGGGAAAAAAGTACAAAAAATACTAAACACTGAAAAAGAACATGAAACTTTCAGAACTGGTTTATTATGTGTGGGGCTATTACATATATATACATATACATATATATATATATAAAATCAAATTTCTCATCTTATTTTTACAGTTTTGTCATTATGTAGAAAATGATATCAAATTTTCACCACGAATCACCATATTCATGCTCGCTTTCTGCACTTAATTCGCTTTCTCCTTCGTCATCATCCACCTCTTTGATGTCCGACCCTTCAGCTTGTAGCATTTCAAGTACTTCTGCAACACTAAAACGTTGCCATCACTGCTTTGTTCACTCTGCAACATTTTGAGAAGAACCTGCTTCAGACGCCATTTGTTAACAGGCTGCCATGCAAGCAGGCGACCGGTCAGTGACTTTGTCAGCATGTGTGCGAGACAGGCCACACATGACAGGCTGGCCAATCATACCATTCGGTTGTGGAGTGACCGAGAATAGCGCACTCTGCTTGGCTAATCACAAAATCACGTGTACAGCGCGTGATGGATTTATATATTTTGAAAATGCTATTCCATTCCGTCGTTCGAATCCAAATACATTTTATGTGTTGTCTGGAGAGAGTTGAAATGGTTCATACATATGCATAAACTGAAAAAAAAATAGAACTAACCTCTACAGAATTTCTGGATGTAACTTGGAGAACCGTATATTTTCTGCGTTTTTTCCTGCATCAGTATGGCTAGGAAGACTGCCAAGGCTGTAAACCACAGAGTTGAATGGGTTTATCCATCTTTTGTTGTCCTCTTGATATTATTTTGTATTTTTAAGTGGTTTTAAAAACAGACAGGTATTCAGCCCTGAAATGCCTCCCTTTCAGTTGGGTGTGCTATGAGCAGCATAGTTCGACTTCGTGTGTAGGACAACAGGTGTGTGGTGTGTGTGACAGGTGTACCACCTGGCCAGCGTACGGCTGCGAGAGCTGTGCGACCAGCTGCAGGTGGTGGACGAGGAGCTGCGCAGCAAGATGTGGACGTGTTTTGAGCACGCCCTGACCCAGGACTGCCACCTGATGTGTGACCGACACCTGGACCAGCTGCTTATGTGCTCCGTCTACATCATGGCCAAGGTCACCGAGAAGCCCCTCAACTTCCAGGACATCATGAAGTGCTACCGCTTCCAGCCTCAGGCACAGAGCCATGTAGGTGTCTCTGTCGAGGGGTGGGGTGGGGAGGGGTGTACTGTCTCCCTGTTTCTGACAGGCGTACTATCTCCCTGTTCGGGGGGTCTGTCTGCTTTGTTTGGTTGTGTCACTTTGAGAACAGGGGAGTAAATTGTCTGTACAGTTGCAGTCATGAAGTGCTGCTGCTTCCAGCCTCGGGCACAGAGCCATGTAGGTGACTGTGTTGGTGGGGGGGAGGAAGAGTGTGTTTTTGGGGATTCTGTTTTGTTTGGTTGTGTTGGTTTGAGAACAGGGGAATAAACTACAGTTGCAGTCTTGAAGTGCTACCGCTTTCAGCCTCAGACGCAGAGCCATGTAGGTGTCTGTGTCGGGGGAGGTGGGGGGGGGGGGGTGCTGTTTTGTTTCGTTGTGTTGGTTTGAGAACAGGGGAGTAAATTGTCTGTACAGTTGCAATCATGAAGTGCTGCTGCTTCCAGCCTGAGGCACGGAGCCATGTAGGTGTCTGTGTTGGGGAGTGGTGGGGGAGAGTGTCTGTTTTGTTTGGTTGTGTCGGTTTGAGAACAGGGGAATAATAAACTGTACAGTTTCAGTCATGAAATGCTGCTGCTTCTAGTCTAGCCACAGGCACAAAGCCATGTTGGTGTCTTGTGCCGGAGTGCATGTTTTGTGTCGTGAGTGTGTGTGTGTGGGTATATGTTTTGTTGTGTCGGTTTGAGAAAAGGAGTGGACTGTCTACGCACACAGGTGCAGCAATCTTGAAGTGCTGCTGCCTCCAGCCTCAGGACAAGGTCATGTAGGTCTGGAGTTGGGGGGGTTGGGGGGCTGTTTTGCTTGGTTGTGTTCGTCTCATGAAAGGGGAGTAAACAGATATCTGTTGAGTTGCAATCATGGATGTGAGTATTTCCAAACTGGTATTTGGCAGTTTTTTTAAGTTTCTTTTTTTTCTCTTTGTAGTTTTTTTTTTTTTTCTCTTTCTTTTTTCTTTTGGAACGTAACAGTGAGATATCAGTAGACATGCAGTGAACGGTTGTGTCCAGTGGTATGTTTGCTGCACTGCAGCAGTTTGTAAGAAATTTGAAAGTTATTTGCTGCATTATTTTTTTTATTCCTTTCTCAGTGACGTGAAAACATGCAGGAAGTGCAGAATTCTGACTTGGTTCAGTGCACCAGTAAAATGCGTGTTTCTTCCTCTCGTTGGTTTATTATCTGTGGACAGGTGTACTATCTCCCTGTTGGTGATAGGTGTACTATCTCCCTGTTTCTGACGGGTGTACTATCTCCCTGTTTCAGAGGGGTGAACTGTCTCCCTGTTACTGATGGGTGAACTGTCTCCCTGTTACTGATAGGTGTACTATCTCCGTTTCTGACAGGTGAACTGTCTCCCGGTTACTGACGGGTGTACTATCTCCCTGTTACTGATGGGTGTACTATCTCCCTGTTTCTGACAGGTGTACTGTCTCCCTGTTACTGACAGGTGTACTATCTCCCTGTTACTGATGGGTGAACCACCTCCCCATTGCTGACAGGTGTACTATCTCCATGTTACTGACAGGTGTCCTGTCTCCATGTTGCTGACAGGTGTCCTGTCTCCATGTTGCTGACAGGTGTCCTGTCTCCATGTTACTGACAGGTGTCCTGTCTCCATGTTGCTGACAGGTGTCCTGTCTCCATGTTACTGACAGGTGTCCTGTCTCCATGTTACTGACAGGTGTGCTATCTCCATGTTGCTGACAGGTGTCCTGTCTCCATGTTACTGACAGGTGTGCTATCTCCATGTTACTGACAGGTGTCCTGTCTCCATGTTGCTGACAGGTGTGCTATCTCCATGTTACTGACAGGTGTCCTGTCTCCATGTTGCTGACAGGTGTCCTGTCTCCATGTTGCTGATGTTACTGACAGGTGTCCTGTCTCCATGTTGCTGACAGGTGTCCTGTCTCCATGTTACTGACAGGTGTGCTATCTCCATGTTACTGACAGGTGTGCTATCTCCATGTTACTGACAGGTGTCCTGTCTCCATGTTACTGACAGGTGTCCTGTCTCCATGTTACTGACAGGTGTGCTATCTCCATGTTACTGACAGGTGTCCTGTCTCCATGTTGCTGACATGTGTCCTGTCTCCATGTTACTGACAGGTGTGCTATCTCCATGTTACTGACAGGTGTGCTGTCTCCATGTTGCTGACAGGTGTCCTGTCTCCATGTTACTGACAGGTGTGCTATCTCCATGTTACTGACAGGTGTCCTGTCTCCATGTTGCTGACAGGTGTCCTGTCTCCATGTTACTGACAGGTGTGCTATCTCCATGTTACTGACAGGTGTCCTGTCTCCATGTTGCTGACAGGTGTCCTGTCTCCATGTTACTGACAGGTGTGCTATCTCCATGTTACTGACAGGTGTCCTGTCTCCATGTTGCTGACAGGTGTCCTGTCTCCATGTTACTGACAGGTGTGCTATCTCCATGTTACTGACAGGTGTCCTGTCTCCATGTTGCTGACAGGTGTCCTGTCTCCATGTTACTGACAGGTGTGCTGTCTCCATGTTGCTGACAGGTGTCCTGTCTCCATGTTACTGACAGGTGTGCTATCTCCATGTTGCTGACAGGTGTATCGCAGTGTACTACTGGATGGACGTCGCCGGCATACATCCGGCAGCAGTAATGAAAGTGCCACTAGTCGCTCATCATCCCCCACCAACGACAAAGAGGAGAGCAAAGGGGAACGCGAACGCAGTAAGTCTTTGTGAACTGAGGGATCAGGAATAGCAAACAGTGGAAAAGTCAGTGAACCCAAGGAATAAGAAATAGCAAGAAATGGGGAAGTGATAAGTGTTCATAAAACAGGGAATAAGAAACAGCAGTAGGAAGGCAGGTAGTGAGTTTTCATAAACCCAGGAGAAAGAGAAAGCAAGGAACAGAAGTGTAAACAGTCTTCTTAAAGTGAAGAAAAAGAAATAGCAGGCAGCAGGAAGGCAGTCATTCTTTGTAAACCCCAAGAATAGGAATAGCAAGCAGTGCGTGGGCAGTGAGTCTTCTTCAACTTTTTTTTTCTCTTCCAAAGTTGTGTGATTATTAACATAGGTATATGTGGGGATGTTCTTTTGTTTAACTTGCATAGTTTATGGTACTCTGATGACATGTCAGTGACTTGCCCTTCTGACTTGAGCTCGGGCTTTAAGGTGAATCTGGCTGTGCGGTTTGAATTAACCAGTTCATACTTTGCTTCCCAGCCCTTGTCTAGGTTTATCTGTCTGTAAGTTTTACACTGATGGAATTACTTTTTTTGGTTTTTTTAATTGGGTCTAAATTTTTTAGTTTACAGATCAAAAGCTGAGTATAGCGTTTGGATTTGTTAATTTTTAAAAGTATGAAGCCACTGTGTGATCCAGTGTACAACAGGGATCGGGGTTTGAGGGGCCCCCTTGGGCATGGTGTTGTGTCCCTAGGAAAGGCATTTTACTGCAGTTACCCGCACTCTGCCCAGCTGTGAATGGATACTTGACTTGATTCACTCACTCACTCACTCATTCCCTCGACCGCTGGGGTCGTTGGGGGGACATGAGGAAGATGTCATAGCTCGCCACGCCGTTCTGTTGGCAGCTGTCGTGAGGAGTTCTGGCATCGTCATTTTGGTCCATTCCTTGACGTTGTCAGACCAGCTTTTTTTCTGCCGCCCCCGTCTGCGCCCTCCCTCTACAGTCCCTTGGAGGATGGTTTTGGAGAGGGTGTTATGTCGTATGACGTGACCAAACCATGCCATCTTCCATCGTTTGACAGTCGCCAGCAGTGGTTCTTGGGGCCCAACAAGGTTGCTGACCAGGTTCCACACATAGTCATTGGTCTTGTGCTCCTTGTAGGAGATGTGTAGTAGTCTCCTCAAGCACTTGGTTTCGAATGCTTGGATTCTTCTTTCTGTTTCTGCCATCAGTGTCCATGTCTCACATCCATATAAGAGGATGGAGACCACCAGTGACTTGTAGAGCAGGAATTTTGTGTGGAATCTGATGTTACTCTTTCATACCCTGTTCAGTCTGGCCATCGCTGCCGTTGCAGAATTGATTAGGGAAGGTTAAAACGGCAGGAGAGGATTTGGCCCTCCCTGGGATTGCTTTGATATATATTTATGTCTTTTTTTCTCTTGTATATATCAAACCAATCCCAGTATTACTGGCAAATGGGTGCTAAAATAACATGCAAATTATTGTGTATTTTATTTTGTTACACCATGTCATTATTAATGCTATGCTCCACCTAACCCCCCAGTTCCCAGTTCAGGCTCAACTAGTCAGATACAGAGCCGTATTGTAAATCTAAGTTGTGATCTGTGCATTTGTCTATTCCTATTGCATTGTACCAGACTGATGATTACATTTGGCCTTATATTTCATTTTATTTTCCCCCCATTTGTATTATCCCCCCTTTTGTTTCTTCTTTTTAAATTATCTTCGCTCTTCCTCTGTGGCCGTCATCCTGTTATTGTCATGTTTCCTTGTTTCTCTATGACTCAAAAGAGTTAATGGGAATAAACAAACTCTGAAACTCCTTCCTATGCTGAGCCCTCAACACAGTGGATATGAACACAGCCCTAACGACCATAAAGGCTATGGGACTAACTGAAAGTCTGAAGAAAATCACCAGTTTGCATAAATAGAAAGTGAATAAATAATGTGTCAACAAAAGCAGCAACATGACGTGTGCATGTGTGTGTGTGTGTGTGTGCACAGAGAGGACAGAGAGCCTGGCCAACGTGAGGTCCTCTTCCACCCTCCCAGTCCCATGCCCCAACAGTCAACCGCCCACCCCCACACGTCTGGGGGGCAACGGCAGAGCCTTCGACTTCAGCCCTGAGGAAAGGGGAGATCTCATCCAGTTCTATAACTTGGTACGTGGACTTTCTTGGTGTGTTGTGTGTGTGTACTTCTGCATAAATGTTGACAGCTTTTACTTTACTTACCTACTGCTTTTTATGCTGTCAGGAATGTAGGGCAGCAAGGAAGCTTTTGTATGAACTGTTTTCATTAGGAAGATAAGTGTGTGTGTGTTTTGGGAAGGCATGTAAATAATGGATGTTTACATCTTTTTGTGTGCTTCGGATGTAATTAGTTGAAGAATGAAATAATAAAGTTGAGGATCATATTTTTGTGTGAAATGTAATGACGTTCAGTGTAGCTGTGGGTGTCACTTTTGTTTTCAGCCTTCCCTACTACTGTACTTTTCAAGTCTTGACATTTTTTCTGCTTCAGATTTTTACAGCCCAGATGCGCAAATTTGCCATGAAATTTTCTACGCAAAATGTATCCGGGGTAAGTGTCTTGGATTTCTCCTTGGTTTTAGAATGATTTTGTATTTTGAAGAAGCTGTGCAGAATATTGCCAGTTTCAGAGCCAACAGTTGTTTGGCTGTAAAGTTAGTTTCCATGCTATTTACGGATGGTGTTGACAGTGACGTGAATTTCCACATTATTTACTGATGGTACTGACCATGATTTTAGTTTCCACATTATTTACTGGTACTGACAGTGACATTAGTTTCCACACTATCATTGATGGTACTGACAGTGAGGGGAAATGATTTCCAGGACCAGCCCAAGTTGTCCCCCTTGCCCCAGCTTCGCTCCCAGAAAGCATCGCCGCGGCGAGTGTCGCACAACCACGAGGTGTATATCTCCCCGCACAGGACAGCCGTCACCAAAACCACACCCAAGGGGCTGTCCTACTGCATCAACAAGTCCCCAGCCAGGGTGAGTAGCACCTGTCAGTGCGGTTGGGGTGAGGCTTGTGGATGAGTGACACCTTTCACTATAGTGTGGGGGTGTGGCTTGTGGCTATTGAGTGACGCCTGTCACTGGTTTGGAGATGTGGCTGCTTTTGGCCAAAGTTCAAGTGAAGTTATAATTTTGCTGGAAAGGTGGACATATCAGTTGAATGTTATTTTGTTCTAATTTTGCAAAGTATTTTTAAATTTTTTTTTTATATTGTTTTAGAGAAGAGCTATCAGTCATGTTTGTACATTAATTTTGATAAAAGAAGTAAGCTGCCACAGGTAATGGATAACATAATTATATTAATCCTTTAATAACACTTTATAAAAAACAACAACAAAAACAACAACAACAACAAACTGGTGCTTCTTGAAGCTATGTCAACATGAATACATGCCATGATGTGACATTTGGTATCTTGTTTATCTTGTTCTTTATTATTTGTTATTGTTCTTCATCTTATTATTACTATTATAAGTATTATCATATTGAAAAATAGCCCTTGTATCTCAACAAATTAATGATTTTTTTTTAATGATCATTGATGGACCAAATGTTTTGCTATGTGAATGTTGAATCACACTGATGTCGTGAAATGTCAAATATAACCTTGTATACAAGGGAGGAAAAAAAAAGAAAAAAAAGAGCTATCAGTCATTGAGAGGTGGACAAGATGGATGGGAAAACCACAGAAATGTTAACTTGAATTAACTCTGTCACCACCAAGTTTCTTTGTGAAAAACACTCCCCAGTGCCGAATATTTTAGACTTGAAGCTCACAGTCACTGGCTTCGGTTCAGGTGAAAACAACACAGTAGACTTGTTCCCTTCAAACTGGGTCAGGAGATGGAAGTTTTGTCATTGTTCTCTTGCATGGGAAACTGGCTTCAGCTGTCAACTTTTGTTATGATGTGAAAGATGGTCCTTTTAACTCACTCAGTACGGCCAGTCCTCTCTTCTCCTCTACACAGACCCCTCGGATGTCCAGTGGGTGTCTGAATGACCCAACCTTTAGCTTCCATAGCTTCCGTCGTCAGAATTGTGGTATTCTTTGTCAACATTCACGTCTTCAGTATAAGAGCCTTCCGCTTGCAATATTTTGATGATGGTAATTGGGGTGAAACGCTGTTAACGTCGTCTCTTTCGCCGTTCGTATGGAAAGAGTTAACAGGACCCCTTGATGTCCACTAAAGTCGCCTGTGGCGATACACTATCTACTTGACTGAAGTCGCCTTTGGGTGTGAAAAAGTTAAGTTATTAGAACTTCAGAAATGAACATAACTTGAGATAAATAAAAACAAAAACTATGTTGTGTTTGTTCCATGATTTACCGTTGCACTTGTTCACATTCAGTCATGTAAAGTGTACAAGAGGCACCATCTGTTCTGCTTTCAGTTATTTAATCAATCCCGTAGGTTCCCACTTCCCACCAACCAATACGCATTTATAATCAAACAATTTCTTCTTACCAGAATACATTACAATCTTGGAGGACATGATAACTTCTTGTTAACTTGGCAATGAAACATGAAGTCAGACATGATGGTGACTTCTTGCACAGAACTGTATTGAAGCCATGTGTTGTGTGAGACCAAATGGTTGACCTTCCCCCATCCTTGCAGGAGGAGACATGACAGATTCGGTCAGGTGTTGGACTTTTGATACAGTGATCACCAGTAATGAGGGTACAAAGGCCTTTTTTTCAGCATAGTGGTTGTGTCCATGGGAAAAGCTCTTGACATCGATTTTCCTCACTCCTCCCAGATACCAGACTTGGGTCGGGAGAGGTTTAAATAGCAGATTGAGAGGATTAGGCCTAGGCTTCCTGTTCCATAGCCATGGTGGATAAGAGCTCACTGTCCCGAAAGTCGTAAAAGGCTATTGGACCTTTAACTTGCTCCAGATGAAGGCTATTGGACCTTTAACTTGCTCCAGATGAAGGCTATTGGACCTTTAACTTGCTCCAGATGAAGGCTGTTGGACCTTTAACTTGCTCCAGATGAAGGCTGTTGGACCTTTAACTTGCTCCAGATGAAGGCTGTTGGACCTTTAACTTGCTCCAGATGAAGGCTATTGGACCTTTAACTTGCTCCAGATGAAGGCTGTTGGACCTTTAACTTGCTCCAGATGAAAGGCCCCGATCGAGGCCCTCCTGTTCACTTCTGTTTCAGACAAAGGAGCACAATCGGGGCTTTTGATAGTTCTGAGTTTTTGGATTGGCACCTAATTCACATAATGATGTCATTAGCTAAGAATATCTTTACTGATCTTTCCACTCTCCATTGCGACCAGTAAATGCAGGGTGTTGCTGTGCTTGCGAGCAGTCGAGTTATTTTCGCTGTGACTGGTTCATGTGAACAGTGTGTGTTAATAGTGGTGCCTGACCCAGTTACTTTTCAGTCACAAGGCAGACAACAGAATTAGATGAAGGGGCCCTATCGTAGCTATATAATGTTCTGAATTTAATCAGTTTCAAACTCTGCTTTCCTGGATTCGTTTACAATTCTATCAGTCTGTGCAAATTTCGAGCAAAAAATATGGATACTTTCATCATCTCACTATATGATAGCTTAATAAGGGAGGAAGTTATATATATTGTCCCCAACTAACTTGTTATGTTACTGATCAGTATGGAAGTTGTCAGTTCATAAATTAACATTTGTTGTGTTTTTTTTGGCAATTTTATTTCTTACCCGTACAAATGGGTCGTCAATGGGGAAAGTCTGGGGAGCTAGCTGGCAGTACAGTGCTGAGTTAACCTGGAACCTGGTATGTGTGGCAGGACCTACTGGCCATCAACAAGATGATCCGCAGCGGGGGTCCCAAGATGACGCCGCTGAAGCGCACTCTGGAGGTGGACCGTGACGAGGATTCCCTGGAGAGCCCCGCCAAGTCGCCCTGCCTGTCAGGACACCTCATGCGCCGCCTGCAGGACTTCAGCCAGGACAGGGAGGAGGCCAAGAACCTTCTGACCTGAATCTCACCCCCACACTCCCCCCCTTGACCCCTAATCCTCTTCACCTGTCCACGCTGGTTCTGATAGTTTGGGGGGGGTTTGTGGGGTTCTTTATCGTCGGGGACGAATGAATGAAATTTGAGCACACTTGTACATAGTCGCACACAGCATATGGGATTGAGGGACAAAAAAAAAAGAAGAAGAAGACAAAAAAGAAAGGGAGAGAGAGAAAAAAGTTGCTGCTGGAAGATGTGAGATGTGTCCGCACTTTGGGTTGACAGTGTGGAAGTGACGAGAGTGGAGAGTGTGTGTGTTTGGGGAAGGGGAGATACGTGTGAAATTGGCAGTGAGTTTTCTGAGCATGAGTCTCAGTGTCCTCCGCTTTGCTTCACAACTGTAGCGGGAACCTACACTTTTGACACAGATGCAATATTTCACAGCAAAGTTGCTGTATGATGTGTAACAAAAATATACCCAGTGTATCTCTCTGCCACTCTTATCCTATAAATCATTATCACAACACCTTTTTTGAAAATAAGAGTTAGAATGAAGTCCTATGCCCCTGGTGGTCTTTCAGATAGTCTGTGAGTGTTTTTAATCAGAATGTCTTCTATCTGTTTTGAGTGTGTGGCTGGGTGCAGGAGGGAGTGGGAGACAAGGTTGACGTGATTGTGCAATGTTCGTTGATGAGACAGCTGAAATGCAAGAGAGCGAGAGAGAGAAAGAGAAATAAAGCGTCATATGCTTAACCTGGAATGAATGAACTGGACTTGTCTGTGTTTTCATGTTTGGTATTGTTCAGTTCTCCTGTCAAAAATTGGAAAAGTTGAATGGAAACAAAGGATTGCTCTTTGTGAAGAAAGGAAAACAACTTGTGCGAATCAAAAAGATGTGTTTCTTATTGCTTGCCAGGGAATAGGCATTGCAGTATATTGGCATAGAGCCTTCACTCCCCTTATTGTTGGAGCTGAAAAGTATTTTGGTTAGTTCATCATTTTAGTTTGGTACAGTGACACACTGTGAAGAATTCTGCTTGAAAGGTGAAGTATGAACAGTGAGTTATTGACAGCCAAATAATCATTTAATGTTAAGAATGCTTAACATACCTGCTGTCCCCAAAGACAGGTTGGTACATTTTTAGTTCACAGTCTTAGCTCTGCATACAGAGAATAGTTGAATTCAGACACAGACAGCACCAAGTATAAAGTACAGTGATGTTTCTAATTTGACTAACCTTGCACCTTTTTGAGTCAGTGATTTCTTATAACATAGATAAATAATAATTTTAAAAATGACAAGGAAATGATAAGGAATTTCAGTGATTTTTAGTCAGAAAGTTTGGTAAAAGTAATATTTGTGGTGGGGAGTGTGTGTGGTGAATTGCAACAAAGATGAATATCCTTGAACAACATGGTATATAAAGAGATCTTTGATTAGTGAGAATTTTTTTCCAGAATAGTATCACCATGATGGAATTCACTGGTGCGGCAAGTATCAGCGGCTTGATCTAAATGAGAAAATGCGAAAGATCTGCAAAGAAATAGGTCGGTCACTTGAGATTCTGATTGAATCACTTTGTTGCGTTTCTCACTGGATGTTTAAACACTCATTAAACCACTTACTTTTCTGTTTACACACACAACTGGCTCTGATAAATGTTTTCGAACTGGACTTCTTATTGCTGTAAAATTTCAGATTGTCAGACTGCATGATGAAACCACATTGTGATAATGATGTATATACATTTAAGCATGGACATGTGCGATGTGAAAATTTTAATTCAGATCAACAAGAAATCAAGGAATTCAACATGCAAATAATTAGAAGTCCAGTGATACTGTCTTCTGATAAGAGGTGTCTGTGGAAATAATTTGATTAAGTTTCTTAGTGGGAAAAACAACTAGTGATGTTGAGTTCAGGACCACCTGACTGATCAAAGTAGTGTTTTCACTGTCTGCTTTTAGTTTGCTTGGAGACACTAGATTGATGAGAACGTTGGAAAATATGATGCATTCAAACCTGGATCCTGTGTATTTAAGATAAACATCAAAAACACTACTTTAATTAAACATACTTAACCGTGACCCAACTAGTGGAGACTCTGGCAGGGGTCTGACAATCCTGTCCTGTGCAAACTACTATCCGCCTATGCGGAGAATTTTTCAAACCTGCATCCTGTGTATTTAAGATAAACATCAAAAACACTACTTTTAAGACTAACATCAAAACAATAGTGCAACAGCAAAGTTGTTTTTTTTTTTTTAATTTTAGATCACACATTTTATGGTAGCTCTAAACTGATTCTACCGCACAGCTACATACCTGCTACAATTTCTTTGGATCGGCACTGTGTGAGACTACTGTACAAAAAAACAGGGTGGTTCATGAAAACGGCGAAAATCGATGGAGAATTGTTGAAAGAATCAGTTGAACAAAGCTTTGTTTTCATGCTTCCAGAATCTGTCAACGCTTCAACTGAGAATGCCAACTGTACCAAGCAAGAATAAATGAAATTAGAATAGCGTGTTGATACGAGAATACTCGTACCTGGTCCACAGGGGAAGTAATCATGGTACAAGTTAACTCAGAGTAGAATGAGTTAAATGTAGAATTTATTGGAGGTTTAGTGTATACTCTGCTGTATGGATCTGAAGCTTGGGTCCTCTACAGGAGACACATAAAGCTGCTGGAGCGTTTCCACCAGAGATGCCTACGCTTATCATGGGCATCAATTGGCAGGACTATACCACCAGCATCGAAGCCCTGGAGAAAGCTGATCTCCCAAGCATCGAGTCAATGCTGATGCTTCGACAGCTGCGCTGGGCAGGTCATGTAGCGCATATGGACAACTCCAGAATGCCAAAGGCCGTCTTCTACGGCGAACTGCGTGAAGGTAAACGCAGCGTTGGAGCTCCACGCAGACGCTACAAGGACCAACTGAAGCAGCAGATGTCACGTAGCGAAATTGACCACCACAGCTGGGAGACACTGGCAGCAAACAGATCTGCCTGGAAAACTTCCACCAGGAAAGCTGTCAGGAAATTTGAAAAGGAAAGGACACAGACAGCCAGGGAAAAACGCGAGCGGAGAAAGGAGGCATCATCTCAAGTTTACCCCTCCAGCGACCAGCCAACCTTCACGTGCGCCAGCTGTTCCCGACAATGCAAATCCAGGATTGGCCTGTACAGCCACCAGAAGGCTTGCCTCACCCGGACTAGACCTTCTTCCCAGTGATCTTCGGATACGAAGAAACTGCCATCATCATCATACTTTTCTGTGGAGTGCAAATAGCATAACTGTTATAAAGCTGCACTGACTGGACAACTGGAAGCTGTCAGTTAAAACCAGTGCAGATTTCTTGTTATGAAGATCACTTTGGTGGCATATACCTTTGTGCAGTGGATTGATGGAAATAGGATAGAATCACAAATGGTTTGTTGCCTTATCCAGTTATTGCAAGTGCAGGAAAAACAATTTATTATATTAGCTTCTTTTTAAGCTTGTCTCTTTTTTATTTTTTAAAATTTTTAATTTTTTGCTGTAGATCAAGAATGTTTTACAGACATTTCCAGCATTTCAGTTACGAAGAACATATATTGAAACTGAATAGATTTGAACAGATCAGATAATGACAAGATGATATTGAACTGATATTACTTTTCAAAATGATGTGATGGAACAAGCACATGCATAGATCAGTTTTAGCGCATGCATAGATCAGTTTTGTTGATTGCAGAAATGCAGACACACCCAGCATGCATTCATCCTGTGAAATGTTAACAAAAAGGGTAGATGTTTAAGTGACATGGGTAAAAAAAGAAAAAGAAAAAAAAGTCAGAATAAAAAAAAAAAAAAAAAAAATCTTGCACAGTCCAGCTTGGATTGTGAAGAATCCAACTGATATAAAGAGGCAGTTGGGTTTGGTAGTAGAGGGGCGATGTGCACTTTGTTCAGAGAGACTTGGTGCCCCGACTCACCCTTTTACAGTGCTGTCAGAGAAGTTGGAGTGTTGTCTCAAATACCAGACATCACAAGTGTGGAATGCTAAGCCTGCACACAAAACCTTACAGCAAACCTTCAACACACATTTTGTGTTCAGTGTCTCTGCCGAGTTCTCTCTATTGTTATAGAGGCCTGGTTTTAATTTAGAGGCAGGTCAGAATGTTCCTTCAGATTTGGGAACGACATCATTAGCAACCAATTTTACATAACTAATGAACAACGAAGTGTGAAGAAAAAAAGCAGGATTACATTTCCTGATTCTGTCAAACTTGATTAGACAAACTAGTTTTCTTTTGATGTGTGAAAGACTTCATTAATAGAACAGTTCTATATGACTACAACAGTCTTCACAGGAGATGTGTTTTTTTTGCTCTGTGAAACTGATTCTATAACATGGCTTGCACACAGAAAGCAGACTTAATTGCTTGCATGGACTATTCACATTGCTAGGGTAATGAAAACTAACCTCAGAACTGTTTGCACCAGACATGAATGACTAGGAAAGGTTATGACTTTTTTTTTTATCTTTCTTTCTTTCTTTGTTACACAACTGGCTTTGGAAATGTTAAAGAAAGAAAGGAATCCCTCAATCCCTGTTGGACAAGAGTACATGATATATGAAGATTGTTGTGAACGGGACTGGGTAGAAGAGTGGTTGATTTGTGACTGTTGGCAGGCAGAGTTAATCCTCAACTATGTAAAGAGAGCCAGTCAGATTTTAAGAACAGTGTCAGTGATAGAGAGAGCATGCATGTACTGGCAAATCAGAAAATTTAGCAGTAGTTTTGGTAAGATTGACACATTCTCATTATGTTGAAGAGCATCATCATTGTATTTAAGTAGAGCATGACCTGTGATGAAATAGGTGAGAGAGAGAGAGAGAAAGACATGCTTTAAGTTGGTAAAATACATCATGCATGATGCTACCATCCTTTAGAAGTAATAGCCAAGGACAAATATTTTTAACACTGATCTAATGCTTGAAAGTGCAGTTTGATGCTGTGCACTGAAAAATATCACACTGGATGTCTTTAGACTTCCACTGACAGGGATGGTCATTGCTCTGCATGCTGTGTCTTTACAATGACATGATCATCTTTTTGTAGTTGACAGCAAGATTGGAATGTATGGATTATTGTGCACTACATCACTTGTTTCTCAACCAGTTTCTTTGTGAATTCATGTTGCTTTTTGAAGTTTTTCTCATGAGACAGTGTTGCAGAATGCGACAGTGAACTCATCTGTCATGTTTTTCCCCCCTGCATTGTACATCAATGTGAAGTGACAATTTCCAGCCTGTAAGCAACAACTTACAAAAAAAGAAATAAAAAAGTAATAATCCAAATTTGACTCAGTGGCAAATCAGTGTAAGCACAGTGTCCATTTCTGTGATCCAAGATTTGGCCAGTGCACAGTACCAGCTCACACACTTGACAAGCAACTCGCCCACTTCCCTTGCAGATGGCTGGTGTAGTCAACATGATTAATTCAGTCATCTGCTTTCTCTCAACTTTAGCCTTTCAACCCTCCATTATTCACTTCAGCCTGCATTATTTCTGTCACTTTGGCTTGCAGTTTTTGATTGTACCTCTCCACCATTTAAAAATTCCATTCATGTATTTGACATTTGGTGTTTCTCCATCTTCATCATCGTTGTGAATAATTAGAGGATTGCACTCGATGCCGTCCAGATTAAACAATTAAGCTTATCAAATGTATGCAGCATATATACAGTTGTTGGGTTGTTTTTTGTTTTTTTTAGCAAGAGGTGTTTTCTTTTTTAATGCTGTGGCATTTTTTGTACTTGGAAATAAGAGTAATGTGAATTTTGTGTGTAGGGAGTGACACGGGGGAGAAAATGCTTGTCCATGTTAGGTTTGTAGCTGGGGGTTGTGATCTGGATATGTTGACCAAGAGACCACAGCTTTGTGTGTAGAGATGTGAGCAAGATTTAAAAGCAGGCCATATCTTGTCTTATCCAGTGTATAATGGTGTTTGTGTGTGTTTTGTGTGCCGAGTTCCAAGTGTGAAAAATGAAATCTGGCAGCTGAGTTAGTTTAAGGCCTTGACAACTTTTTTGTCCTAACATTTGTGCGCTTCTGACATGATTCAAATGGTTGGCAGCCTATGATTTGTAATACTGGTCATGATGGCTTCGTCACGACAGAAAGGGAAGGAAAGTGTCTGGCAGGATTGAAGATGATTTGAGAAGGAAGAGCTTCAGGGTTAGTGAGGGAACTGGTCAGACACAGAGGGTTGTAAGACTCCAGATAGGGGAGGTTGGTTGCACTGAGTGACCCAGAAGAAAGGATAAGTCAAAACACTGCTGCTTCTTCTCTGTTCACGCTATTCCTCTTAATACTACACTGGTGCATTGCCCAAAGAAACCAACACAACAACACGGAACAGTGTGCCATATCAAGAGGCTTGACACGCATGTCTTTGTGTGTGTTTTTTCTCAACAAACATCCCCAAAGTATACTGGCACTCCAAATGGGTCTTTCTACATATTATTGCTGTGAAAGTTCTTAAAAGTTCTGACCCTATTTCCTTCAGTTGATTATAACTTCATATTGACCATGTTCACTTCTGTGATGGTGTAGGATTCCTTCCTCAAGTCATTTTTGTCAGGACCTGGGAGAGAGAGAGAGTTGAGGGAGGAGAGTGTGTGCGACTGGAGCTGAGAGGAAGTGACCTTCATGCTGTCACTATGTTCATGTGTATGTGGACAATGGAACAGAAAGATACGGGGCAGACTTGGCACCTTTTGAGTCAGTATTGTGAGGTGTCAGGTGAGTGGCCATGGTGACGGCTTGTTATTGATGATTACTCAAGGAATTTCAGTGCATGTACTGGACCAAGAAACCTGAAACTGGTTGTGACTGGGGAAGCCAGGTGTTTGTGATAAGGGTTGGAAGTGAAGATGAATGCTTCTAGAATGATACCACAGAAAGCAGAAGGGGAGATGGCATCTGAGACACTGAAACTGGGCAGCATGGGAGACATAGTGTCAGAATCACTTTGTCGTGTCATTGTGGGGGAGGGGGAGAAGAAGGGAAGAGAGTGGGGGTCACAGATGTGGGTTGGTGGGCAGTACAGTCCGAACCAGCAGCAGCAAACTGATCCTCCCACAGTGGATACAAGTTGGACATGCTGCCCTCAGTGTTGTTGGAGATTAGGTCCATGAATGGCTTAACTGAAGAGATTATGGTGTTCAAACCATGCTAAGTTGAAGTATGGCTTTGCTACTGTGGACTTGAACTTAGGTCAGAGTTGATGACAGTACAGTTGTTGACGTAGTGTCATATCTTGAAAGACTCTGCCAGCTGTGTGGGGTCATACAGATGAGTGCCGCCTTCAGGTCTGTGACTAACAGGTCAGGAGTTTGGTGGTTCCGCCCTCCTGGTGTGTGTGTGTGTGCGTGATGACTGGCAGGTCAGGAGTTTGGTGGTTCCGCCCTCCTGGTGTGTGTGTGTGTGTGTGTGTGTGATGACTGGCAGGTCAGGAGTTTGGTGGTTCCGCTCTCCTGGTGTGTGTGTGTGTGTGTGTGATGACTGGCAGGTCAGGAGTTTGGTGGTTCCGCCCTCCTGGTGTGTGCGTGTTAGTGATGACTGGCAGGTCAGGAGTTTGGTGGTTCCGCCCTCCTGGTGTGTGTGTGTGTGTGATGACTGGCAGGTCAGGAGTTTGGTGGTTCCGCCCTCCTGGTGTGTGTGTGTGTGTGATGACTGGCAGGTCAGGAGTTTGGTGGTTCCGCCCTCCTGGTGTGTGTGTGTGTGTGTGTGATGACTGGCAGGTCAGGAGTTTGGTGGTTCCGCCCTCCTGGTGTGTGTGTGTGTGTGTGATGACTGGCAGGTCAGGAGTTTGGTGGTTCCGCCCTCCTGGTGTGTGTGTGTGTGTGTGTGATGACTGGCAGGTCAGGAGTTTGGTGGTTCCTCCCTCCTGGTGTGTGTGTGTGTGTGTGATGACTGGCAGGTCAGGAGTTTGGTGGTTCCTCCCTCCTGGTGTGTGTGTGTGTGTGTGATGACTGGCAGGTCAGGAGTTTGGTGGTTCCGCCCTCCTGGTGTGTGTGTGTGTGATGACTGACAGGTCAGGAGTTTGGTGGTTCCGCCCTCCTGGTGTGTGTGTGATGACTGACAGGTCTGGAGTTTGGTGGTTCCGCCCTCCTGGTGTGTGTGTGTGTGATGACTGACAGGTCAGGAGTTTGGTGGTTCCGCCCTCCTGGTGTGTGTGTGTGGTTACCGGCAGGTCTGGGGTTTGGCAGTTCTGTCCTTGTAGGAAGGTGACCTAGGTTCTGCCCCCAGTCATCCGTGGCAGAAAGAAGGCATGGCTAGCAGCAGTGTATCTATTGAGATGGCAGCAGTTAGGTTGCAGAACGTATCACAGCCAGTTACTTCATGAGACTGCTGCAGAATGATGACCAAGCTTGGCGCTTAGTTACCCATTATTTGTTGAGATTGCAGTTGATGAGGATGCTTAGTATTTGCTGCAGACTGGTGTTGGAATTGCTTTAAAATCATAAAACAGCTATATTTGTATGCTTCTTACTGTAAAAAGTTGATACAGGTACATGCTTCCTGCAAGCTGTCTATTGTAATGCAGAGGTAAACCGCTTACAGCTATTCATTTGTTGAAATAGTGTCAGGAAGATGACATGCTTAGTACCTTTACCTGTTTCTGGAGAGAGTGGCAGTAATGTGAGAGAGCTCAGTGATTACTGTTGTCACCAGAATGGAGAATGAACTCTGAACCAGGGAACTCAGGAGTGAAAGAAATGGCATCACTTCCAATATTGATTGTGACAAAACTGAAAAAGGGTGTGCTTCTCCTAATTAAGACCCCCCACCTCCAGCATGTTATTGGACATAGATGTGTGCTTCTGATCTCAGACCCTTGAAGGGTTACAATTTTTTTTAAGTAATCAGGGGAATTCTGTGTGTGCTGTGTCGGCTTGTGAAAGGAACATTCATCAGATGTGTTACACTCTATTTACAGCTGCATTTGAAAGATGAATGAATGAACCTGTCGGATGGTGGAAATAGCGCAGGATTGAATAGTCTGGGACTGATCATATGTTCTGTCACATGAGAACGTACCTGAACTAGCACCTGCGTCCACCTCTTCCAAAAAAAGATTGTCCCTGTTCTGAATGTCTTTCAGTTTATTGTTTTAGTAATGAAGACCTGAAGATTGAAAATTTGGAAATGTTAAACCCAGGCAGATTGAGAAAGGTTATCTTAATTTGATCTTGTTCTTTCACGTATTTGTTTGTATGTGTGTGTTTTGAAAGAAATGGGAATTATTTTTGTCTTTCTGTATACTTTAATAGTGTGGGAATGTTTAAATATTTGTGTCTTGTTCATGTTTGTGTGCAAGCCTGAATGTTGACTATTTGTTGGCAGTGGTTTTTGCATTCACAGTTAAATGTGTTAGCTGGCCTTAAGATTCTGTGGTGGTCATTTCCTTATTTACCAGTGTTTTCTTGATTTTCTGTCGCCTTCTCTCTGCATTTCTTCTCTCCTATCTTCTGATGCAGTCAGTTGTATATTTTCCAGAAAGTTCTCATTTTCTTCCTTTCTTCCTCTTTTGTTGTTTCCTTTCTTACCTGTCTTGAGGCTTGAATACTTTTTTTTTTCTTTCAGAAGATGATAGTTTACTTCTTGACTGTTTTCTGTCTGATTTCAGTGATAGGAAGGTGGTTTCCTAAGTTGTGCTGTATTGACATTTGATGGTTATAAGATGGTTTTTATGGATGGCTGGGCTGAAAACAACATGATGTATGATTGTTAATTAACAAACAATGAAGCCGGAGATGAAACGATCAGCAAACAGTAAAGAGTGGTAACTCTCTCCATTCACAAGGTACACAACTTCAAGTCAGTGCTGCTTATGCTACCGATTCAGCTAGCACACAGGTAAATAAAAGGGGAAATGGGGAAGTGTCTGGGTTTGTTCAGTGTACCTTTTATTTACTTGTGTGCTAGCTGAATCGTTAATGTAAGCAGCACTGACTTGAAGTTGTGTACTTTGTGAATGGAGAGAGTTACCACTCTTTACTGTTTGTTGATGTATGATTGGTTGACTGTGCTTCCTTGCCTTATGTTTATGTGCTCTTCCGTTGACAGGGATCTTCCCATTCCTACAGATTGTTTCATGTGTGGACAAAACCTGTCGAGAGTGTTTTGTGTGTGGACAAAACCTGTTTGTGACAAAACCTTTCCTGTAACAAGCATCAACACATTGGACAGGGAATATAACGCTGCAGATTCCAGGATGTTGCTTGAAGAGAAGTGGTTGTGCAGACTTCTTGTGTCCTCTGCAATCACGTGCACAGAACAGCCGTTAATGAGCATTCAGTTCAGACTTACTGTCATCATAGTTGAAGATGCCCATACGATCTGATCAGTGACTTGCAGTTAAGTTTACAGGTTGTGTTCTGGTTGGTTTGGGTCCCTATCAAGGGCGGTAAAGGTTACAAACAATATGCTGTTCATTAGATTTATATTATGTCTTTCAGAAGTGTGTTACAATTAGTGAAGTGTTTTTTCATGTACACATGCTCTCTCTCTCTCTCTCTCTCTCTCTCTCTCTCTCTCTCTCTCTCTCTCTCTCTCACATATATTGATACTCACACTCTTCTCATGCTCAGATTGAAAAAAGAAAAGGGAAAGAAAAGAAAAGCCAACATGTTAGCCATATTAAAACTGTTTGCCAGTTTGTTGATTAAAACAAATTAGAAGAAAAAACTACAGTCTTGCAGACAGACATTGCCATTTAATTCTTCAAAGAAATGTGATTATGGATCGAGAAAGAAGGCAGGAGATTGTTTCTTTTTATTATTTTTTTCTTTTCAAAGATAAGAACACAGGAAATGCAGGTTTTTTTTTGTTTTTGTTTTTTTCTCATTCTTTTTTCTTTTCAGTTGGACAATATTGCTGAAGTGCTTGTGTGAACGTGCAATTTCTTAGTTTTGTGTATATGGGGGGAAATGATTATGATAAGTTTCCTGAATCTGTCATTTCTTTTCTGGACACGGCCATATTATAATGCATGCATTTGTACAGAGTACATAATTTATGTTGAAATGTTTCATGTATGCATGTGCTCCACTTATGTGAGAAAATCATGAATATAATCTGTACAGGTTTAATAATTAAAAAAACAAAACAAAAACAAAAAACAGGAAGGTTCTTTGTGTACATAATTACAGTAGAGTATGAATTAGGAGTCCATGTTACTGCACAGCAATCTTAATCAAATTTTAAAAAAAGAAAAAAGGGGGATGGAAAAAAAGAAAAGAAATGATGATGAAAAATTCTTTCCTTGATTTGTGTTTTGTGAGATGGCTGCGTATGGTAAGCGGTGGCTGTATGCTGTCTGTAGTGAAGTCTGACTGGTTTCTGTTGACGTGGCTGGTGTGCTGCAACTAAGTTTTCAGCGCTGTGAAGAATGCTGTGAATCTTCATTTGGGATGCTTGGAGTATTTCTTTCAGCTGGTACCATTATTCCTTCCATCCAAAGAATCTGTAGTAACTAGTTCCTTTGTGTGTGTGTGTGTGTGTTGTCTTCCTATTGCTGTCATTCTTTTCCCATTCTTTGACTTCCTTTCTGTCCAGTCATCTGTCTGTTTTTCATCAATTTGTTGTCCTTGGATGTCTGGATATGAGATCGAATGTTTTTATTCAGCGCGATCCAGTGTATCATGAGAGCTTATTTTTGGTTTGGGTGTGTTTTAAAAAAGAAAAAAAAATGTTTGTTTTTAGTCCTTTGTGCATTTGTTTGTATATGCAAGTTTAGATGACGCTCATCTGGCCATGATGAAGTTCAGGATGCAATTTGTATGGCATTCAGAAAGGAGGCGGTGCAACCAAAACACGTCTCACTTCCTTGTGAAATCAGATGGAATCAAACTTTTCCAGCCACTGTTTTGAAGAGGTACTTTGTAGTCTCGCCATACTGTTCCATTTCTTAGCCGTTTCAGTTTGTGTAGGTATTGCATTTTATAGATTTCTGATCACTAGAAATTTCTTAGTGTGACATTTGGCCTGAATACTGTCCCCGCTTTGCGGTGCTAGTTGCCGTCGTGTGTATGGCTAGTTGGTTGGGTTTTAGTTGTCTGTGATAGTGTTTGCTCACAGTGGATTTTCAAACAAAATTGGCGAGGGATGATTGTTGATGTTGTGGGATCTTATAAGTGCATTATTGAAGTTTTTGTATGCTACCTTCACGACATAGACAACCTTTCAACTTTGACAGAGAGTGAGGGGAAAAAAGGTGGAGTGATCAGTGCACTAGATTTCTTTTGGATTCAAAACCCAATCATGGCTGACAGGGCAAAAAGGTAAAGATGACTTTTGGTTTCCCAACTTCGAGAGTGTTATCAGAAGCATATTTTAATAACCCATCGTAAGCGAGTGAAGGATGTTGACCATTTCAGGGGTAGAACCAGACATGCTGTTGTCTTTGGACTTAAGACAGGACATGGTGGAAACTTATTTCACAGTGAAACATAGCGGAAAGGGATCGTCCTGTTTGTGGCTGATAATACGTGAATCTGATCAATGTGGAGGTCCCTGTGCAGATAGGATTTTTATGAGGCTCACATCATGGAGCTTCTTCCCTTGTCATATTGGATGTTGGGAAGGATTTTTTGGTGTATGTCTGTCAAAGGACATTGGAGTTTTATTGGGTTGTATTTTGAAGTAGGCGGGGTGTATGTGTGGGGGAGGGGGAGAGGGTGGAGCGTGGGGGGGGGGGGGGGGCATGGGGGGGTGCCTACTTGGTTTGGGTTGCATATTGCATTTTTCACTTCATTCATATAGTTTGAGTTCATTGCCAGCTTTTTTGGGAGGGTTGTCATGATGTATGTACAACAACACATTGTGTGTGTGTGTGTGTGTGGTGACAATGCACTCAGACCTGGTAAGTCCCTGTGCAGTTTGCTGGGTAGAAAACAACAGTGAATACTTCGTGGAGTCAGATTGAATGGAACAGGTATGACAGCAGTGCCCAACATGGCGTGTAACCTGCGGAGAACTGTCGCCGTATTTCCCGGGACACTTGTTTGGGAAAAGTCATTCCTCTACAGTGGGGTGGGTCCAGATGAGTTTGACGTTTGGTTTGGGAGTTCCATCGTCGTGCATGACTGTACTTTAATTAAACACCTTCAGGCACTGGCCTCAGTGTAAGCAGGAGATTAAAGAGACAGAGAGATTGTCACTACCACAGGCTAGGTTTTGCTGTTTACCCCTTCTGGGAAACGTGGAAGATTACTTGGTCTTTTTTTCTTTGTTTTCTCTCTCTCTCTCTCTCTCTCTCTCTCTCTCTCTCATAACACAAACGTTTTGTTCTTTTTGCGCAAGGCGGTCAGGCTTGAGAGCTATTAGATTAAAGCTGACCAAAGGGAAGGAGGGAAGAAAGTGGTGTGGTGGGTGTGGCTGGGACCTTGTGGCATCTGCCGTATGGGGCACTGTTAATTGTAGACAGAAACGCGAAGTATGGATCTGACAGACCGGGAAGCAGGTTAATTCAGTCTGGTAAACTTCCACGGAAATACATCACAAGACCATGTTGTAAAATAGAAATATTGGTAAAAGATAATTTTTTTTTAAAAGGCCTTGCCTGAAATCTGTATACTTGTGAAATAAAAAAAAAAAAAAAAAGAAGGAGATGTACATGGGTTTCGAGTTCTGAGTTCTGTCTTCCGACTCGTCTCCCCTGCCCATCTGTACCTTGTGTTCCACGTTATCTGGCGGTCACCACCCTTTCCCGTCTCGCTCTGCCTTTCTCAGGCAGACTTGTCTTGGACCCTCTTCGTCACACGTCCACGTTGATCGGCTCTGCGGTGTCTACCGCACGTTTTCAATTTATCCCAAGTCACTGTGTTGTGTGTGGCCTTTTTACCCAAGGTTCGTGGTGGAATGAGAACAGGGATAGAAGGCAGAAGGAGTCGCTGGATGAGGGTGGCAGGTCTCTTTAAAGCATTCCCTGCACTTGACTTTTACTTGCTTCAGGGCTGGGACGTTTCGGAGATTTCTCCTTTTTTTCTTCTTTCCGTTACACGACCAACATTGACTTGCCCATGACTCTGTCGTGGTTCATGCATGCTGGGTATTTTCGTGTCTCCATAACCCACCGAACACTGACATGGATTACAGGATCTTTAACGTGCGTATTTGATTTTCTGCGTGCGTATACACACGAAGGGGGATCAGGCACTAGCAGGTCTGCACATATGTTGACCTGGGAGATCGGAAAAATCTCCACCCTTTACCCACCAGGCACTGTTACCGAGATTCGAACCCGGGACCCTCAGATTGAAAGTCCAACGCTTTAACCACTCGGCTATTGCGCCCGTCAAGCAAATCTGCGTCAGAATAGTCTGATATCATAGTTATGCAATATCATCAGTCTGACTTCTGGAAGGCCTCGTTAATTTTGTAATCCTTGATGCTTGCTGGATTGCTGTACTTTTTCATGTCGGTGGCGAGTCTGCAAAAAGAAATAAGACCAGATATAACTTTTTATTGTATGTGACATTAACGGGATCATCTTTTTCTTTTTAAGATATGTTTTTGTTACGAATATTCGCATTGTTGTACAACACGATGGACAGGTAGATTATAGGCTTTGGGACTGGACTTCAATGTTCGTACACTGACCATTCGAATCTTCGCCTCAGTGCCTGGTTCTTAGTTGTTCAGAGTGTATTTTTCTCCGAAGTCATCACATGCAGACCAGTTTTGCTTGATCCCCACATTTCGTGAATAACATACATGCAGGAAAAAAAACCCCACTAACAACAACTGAAACCGCGCTTTATTCTGAAAACGCACAAGCAAGCATTCAATAGGAGGTAATGAACAAAACGAAATGTTGGCGCCTCGTGAGTGTTTTAGCTTCTATATCCTTAAGAATTTCTTAGGGTGTAGTAGTTCGAATATTTCGTTGATCATTGGTTGTGTTCATGGAGAGGGCAGCCACACGTATTTGCAGGTAGTTTTGTCTCACTCTTAAGGTATTTGTGTTGTACAGCTTTCGTCTTGTGTTCACAGCTCACATAAAACCTTCAGTGGTACCACGGTTAGCTTCGCCCATTAAGCATATTATGTAAAATATTGTGATGTAAGTCTCCGGTGTACCACTGTGATTGGTCTGCCAGGCAACAGTCCGTTAGAAGAGCCAAGTAAGTCATTAGCCGTACCAGTCTGTTTTTGACGGAGTCAAAAGACATCATTAGCCGTACTAAGCTTTTTATCTTTTTAATTATTTTTTTTTTTTATTGAGTTTTGGCATCGCAGAAGTCAAGTGTTTCTGTTAGCGTGTTGACACGTCAGATTAACTCTCTCCATACGAACGGCGAAAGAGACGACGTTGACAGCGTTTCACCCCAATTACCATCATCAAAATATTGCAAGCGGAAGGCTCTTATACTGAAGACGTGAATGTGACAAAGAATACCACAATTCTGACGACGGAAGCTAAAGGTTGGGTCATTCAGACACCCACTGGACATCCGAGGGGTCTGTGTAGAGGAGAAGAGAGGACTGGCCGTACTGAGTGAGTTGATGATAATTTCCCCGGCAGTACCAGGGACACTTCCGATACAAATCGTCGTGTTGTTTCTATAAACCGGAAGGTTCACGAATCCTGTTGTGCAGTGTTCTGTTTGGATATATAATCCGTTTGTTGACCTGGGGCCCGGGGGATGGTCAGTGTTGAACACACGTTGGAAGCTGAAGCCTGCATTCAGCCGTCATTCCGTTGTGTAGTGTTGGGGTACGTTCATAGGAAACACACAGAGCATAGTTATACGTCCATGTGTTGAAATGGATACCCGTACACTACATTGATCAATACACAGTTTCAACCTGGGGTTGTCTTTGCTTTTATTTATGTATATATTTATTATTATTATTATTTGTTTTTGTTGTGTGTTTTTTTTATGTGCAGGAGAGGTTGACCTGAACAACTGAGAAGATTCTGGTCCTGTTGTATTTTCAAAGCCATTGGTTGATATGTTGTCTGTGTTTTGATGTGGGGGGGAGGGGGCGGGGCTGAAGGGGCTGGGGGCTGGTTTGTCTCCTGTCTTGCATCTTCCGCTTGAAAGCAGTTTCCTCATTGTGTTTCACTTTCTGCCTCATTGTCGTCCTTTGAACAGCTTTCAGTCAGCTGTGGGTGCCGCTCTCTTCACAGCCCCCAAGCCCTTCTCTTTGATCTGTTCTCTCGTGTTTCTTCTGCTTGCTTCTTTCCCGTTTTCATCACACCTTTGTGTGTGTGTGTGTGTGCGTGTGTGTGTGTGTATGTGTGCGCGCGCGCGCGCGTACGTGGTTGTATCTTGATCTTGTCTGTTCTTCTTTTTTTTTTTTCAAACACGACCATCATCAGTTTACCGATAATTCCGTCCGTGGCCGGCGCTCTTCTCTTCCGAATGTCATGTTTGCACAGTTAAAATGAGTTCACTCAGTTATTGATGAATGAATGCATCAGTTAATTTACTGCCTTCAGTTTGACATTGAAGGAAAACGTTTGTCAGCTCCTGCATTTGCTTTCCCCAAACCCAGTTATCTGCAGAATGCCATTCTCTCTTCCTCATTCCTCCCTCCCACCCCTGCTCTCTCTCTCTCTCTCTCTCTCTCTCTCTGTGACAGTACTTAATTTGCTGTACAGAAGACACAGTCCACGAATCAAAGTTTTTATCCTTTCACGCCACAAGAATAGACCAAAAGCATTTGGGATGGTGATAGAGAATCCCTTTTGCACACCCTGTTCCTCCCTAATCTTCTTCCGTTAGAAGCTTCTTACTATCAAATATTGATGTGTTGAAAACACCCAGACTATGGCGTTCTCTTGGCACTTGCAGAGCATTGTGGTGGCGACAGAAGAGTGTCTAGATAGGGATATGCAGGTCCGTACCTACCATTGCTCTGCCATTATCGAGACGGCTTCGGAGTTCAGACTCGAGGCTTGGTCTGCTGTGTGTCTGTGTGTGTGTGTGTGTGTGTGTGCTGCACGCTAGTCTTGTGTATTGCTGGCGATGGCTCAAGAGTGTCTTTAGGGGCTGTGCCACAGTACTTGTGGTTCATTCTCCTTGAGACAGCCCTTGTACATCTTCTTTGGTCCATCTCGGCTTCTATGCCCATTGGAATGTGCGCCGAAGAGACGCTGTCAGTGGGCATACGTGACTCGTCTATATGAATGACGTTGTCAGCGGGCCGGGCCGTCGGTTGATGCTGGAAAGATCGCCGTCCTTAGCGTGGTTTCTTTTCAAACCCATTTAAATACTCGTGTACTGATTTCAGTGAAAGATAAAACATGTACATTCTTACTGTCACATTTAGTGGGTTGTTTTTCTCAGCGGAAGTGAGACAACGATGTTTGTTAATCTTGTCCGTGTTTTTAACGTGAACGAATGGGAGGCACATGGAAGGAGAACTGCGGGTACAGACATCTAACCCTTCGGTAGTCTGTCGCGTCCTTCGGTAGTCTGTCGCGTCCTTCGGTAGTCTGTCGCGTCGCGTCCTTCGGTAGTCTGTCGCGTCAGTCGCGTCCTTCGGTAGTCTGTCGCGTCGCGTTCTTCGGTAGTCTGTCGCGTCAGTCGCGTCGCGTCCTTCGGTAGTCTGTCGCGTCGCGTCCTTCGGTAGTCTGTTGCGTCGCGTTCTTCGGTAGTCTGTCGCGTCAGTCCTTCCGTAGTCTGTCTCGTCGCGTCCTTCGGTAGTCTGTCGCGTCGCGTCTTTCGGTAGTCAGTCGCGTCGCGTCCTTCGGTAGTTTGTCGCGTCGCGATCTTCGGTTGTCTGTCGCGTCAGTCGCGTCGCGTCCTTCGGTAGTCTGTCGCGTCAGTCCTTCGGTAGTCTGTCGCGTCAGTCGCGTCTTTCGGTAGTCTGTCGCGTCAGTCGCGTCCTTCGGTAGTCTGTCGCGTCCTTCGGTAGTCTGTCGCGTCGCGTCCTTCGGTAGTCTGTCGCGTCAGTCCTTCGGTAGTCTGTCGCGTCAGTCCTTCGGTAGTCTGTCGCGTCGCGTTCTTCGGTAGTCTGTCGCGTCGCGTCCTTCGGTAGTCTGTCGCCTCGCGTTCTTCGGTAGTCTGTCGCGTCAATCGCGTCGCGTCCTTCGGTAGTCTGTCGCGTCGCGTCCTTCGGTTGTCTATTGCGTCGCGTTCTTCGGTTGTCTGTCGCGTCGCGTCCTTCGGTTGTCTATTGCGTCAGTCGCGTCGCGTCCTTCGGTAGTCTGTCGCGTCGCGTCCTTCGGTGGTCTGTCGTGTCCTTCGGTTGTCTGTCGCGTCAGTTGCGTCGCGTCCTTCGGTAGTCTGTCGCGTCGCGTCCTTCGGTAGTCTGTCGCGTCGCGTCCTTCGGTAGTCTGTCGCGTCAGTCCTTCGGTGGTCTGTCGTGTCCTTCGGTGGTCTGTCGCGTCAGTCGCGTCGCGTCCTTCGGTAGTCTGTCGCGTCCGACGACATCTTATCGGTGTTTTCCGTTTAGTTCTCATGTGGACTCGCATGTGGCCACAGTCTGGATCTGCACGTGCGTCCTCAGTGAGGACAGGGAAACTGTCCGGGCGCTTTGGACACTGCTGCTGTTGCCTTCCTCGCTTCTGCTTCTGCTGTCCTCTTCTCGCTTGCCTCGGCGATGCTGCTGCGGCGGTTCTTCTCAAAGCTGTTGTGTGTTTGCTTTATCAGTGCACTCCAACCGGTCCGATCCTGTGTAGGCTTCTCTCTCTCTCTTTCTCTCCCTATATATCTCTCTCTCCCTCTCTCTCTCTTTTTTTTGGGGTGGGGGTGGGGTGGTGGTGGTTGTCAGCAGGAATGCCATACACACGACGATTCAATGATAGCATCACAGCAACCATTACTACCAATTTCTACAACAGCAACTACTGCTGCTGTAATTTTTTTCCGCTGTTGTGACGAGGGAAGGAAGGTGGCAGACTGGTTAAAACCCTCGTTTGCCAATACAGTGTCCGTGAGGGTCTGGGTTCGAATCCCGCTCTCGCCCTTTCTCTCACGTTTGACTGGAAAATCGAACTGAGCGTCTAGTCGTTCGGATGAAACGATAAACCGAGGTCCCGTGTGCAGCGCGCACTCAGCACACTGAAGAAGACCCATGGCAACGGGAGTGCTATTCTCTGGCAAAATTCTGTATAAAAAATCCACTCGGACAGGTACATATATATATATATATATATATATATATATATATATGCATGTACTCAAGGTCTAACAAAGCGCGTTGGGGTATGCTGCTGGTCAGGTATCTGCCGTAGGTTCGAGCGCAGTGACGCCTCCTTGAGAAACTGAAACTGTTGTGATACTAGCATTCAATACCACCACCACCAGAACTACGGACTGCTTCTTAGATTCCGATGTTGCCGTTGTCCTATAATCAGTTTCCAAATCTGATCTCCGTTCCTGATCACCATACAGACTTATTGATTCTGTTTCTAAGTCTGTTTTCAATTCTATCTAGAAGTCCGTGTGACCAACACTAGACGCATCATCTCCCCCACTCCCTCCATACACAGTTTAATCCCCGTGTTGTTCAGCCAGAAATCAAAATCAGTTCAGTTATATTAAATGTGGAGAATGCTCTGCAAATATCGGGGTAACATACACGCCAGCAGGTTTCCATTAAATTCGGGGGGGGGGGGGGGGGGGGGAACAAAAAAACAAACAAAACCAGTTCTCAGACGGAGAAAGATGTGGAGAGGGTAGGCAGGAAATCTGGCCCGGGTTTCAACACGAGGCGTCCGGAGAGAGAGAGAGAGGGGGGGGGCAGGGGGGGGGGGGGGAGGGGGGGTGAAGGGAGAAAAAACAGTTTTCTGCAGAAACTTCGTACCACCCCGATCCATGTGCGTGTGAAAGGAGGAAGCTCTCGCGTGCTCCCGAATCATTTGATGTCGTAATGGTGAAAAAATGTCAGACGTTGTCCACCCCTTTGGTTCCAGTTCCTTTTTTTTGTGTGCCCGGGTTCCTTCCCTTTCTTCTCCTGTCTTTGACTTCCACCTCCTCCCCCCCCCCTCCTCTCCTCTTCTCTTCTCTCCTCCCCCCGCTGTCACTCTCCTTCGTCCTCCGTTCGTCCAGCGGGGGGCCCACTTTAATGTTTGGAGAGAGACATAGAGAGAGAGAGAGGGGGAGAGAGAGAGAGAGACAGGGGAAGAGAGAGAGAGGGACAGGGGGAGAGACGGGGAGAGAGAGAGAGAGGGGGGGGGGAGACAGAGTAAGGAAACGAAATTTCATTTTACCAGCGAAATGAGGTAAGCAATTATGCAAAGGCCTCTTTTTTCCTCTCCATTACCTACCCCCTGGGGGGCAGGGTTAGGGTGGGGAGGGGGTTAAGGGGGGAAGTAGAGAGAGAGACCAGAGGAAAAGAGAAAGGAAGATCAAAGAACAAGAACTCGGAAAGAAAAAAGTTTTTGTAAGCTTTTTTTTTCTCTCTCCCTGAAATAAGTACCTTTCGTGGTTTTTGTGGGTTTTTTTTGTTCTGTTTATCTGTTCATTTATCTGAATTAAATGTTAGAAGGCCCTGTCCCCACGCCCTTTGCTTTTGTCTATGTATCTGTACATTTACCGATTTTATTTCTTTAAGAAATCGTTTTACGGATTTGCAGCGTTTTTTTTCTTTTTCTATTGTCAAGAAAGGTGTCGTCAAATGAAATGGAAAACAAAGATTAACAATAGAAAAAAAACAACAGCAATAGTTTTAGTCGAATAACTGTAACAACGTGTTTTTTTTGTTTTTGTTTTCTTGAGAAATCCTTACAGAGGGTTACGTAAAGAAATTATCGTAACTACAGTCTGTAACTACCACAGAATGCAGTCATAAGATTCACTTCAACATTTGTGAGGGGCAGAGAGTGATTTTTTTTTCATCACAGATCACGATTACCGCTCGAAAGGGTCTTCATAAACACTGGAACTTGGCATGTCTTATCACGTGCAGGACCAATTCAAGTCCAACAACGTGTGTGGTATCAGAGCTGATTGATGCTCAAACACACGGATACGAGTGGGCCCTTACACGCAGAAGCACACTTCACACACACACACACATACATCGCTATCATACACATCACCCCCCCCCCCACACACACACACACACATACACACACACCTATCTCGTAGACAGTTGGGGCACCACACAATTGGAAACCAGCTTCCTTCTTCCCTCGCGGTTGTCTGTCCTGACTGTCTTTCTCAGGGTTTGACCTGTCCACTCTTGAGATGTTGTCATCCCGTCTCTTCTGCCTGCCTCTTCTCCTTGCTTCCTGCACTTTTCCCTGCAGAAAGGTATTGGTCAATCCTGTGAAGCGAGACGTTGCCCTGTCACTTTAAATTCCTTTTATTTACGGTGGTCAGTAGATCATCATGTGGCCCTATAGTTTGCTTGACACTTTTAATATGCACTTCATCGTTTGTGACGTGATCCCTGTATGTGATGCCAAGGATCTTTCGGAAGCAACTGTGGCCTGCATCTTATTTTCTAGTTCGGCTGTCATGGTCCATGTCTCGCAGGCAATCAGAAACATGGAAATGACAAAGGAGCTCATCGGCCTGATCTTTGGGCTGGTCGTGATGTTGCTGTCATTCCAGATGGGCCTCAGTTTTGTCAGCGCTGTTTTTGTCTTAGTTATCCTGAAGAATGTTTCTGGCTTGGATCCTTCGTCCGAAACAATAGCTTTGAGATACTTGAAGTTTCGGACGGTTTCCAGTTTTTCACCGTTGATTCTAAAATCGGTGCTGATGCCGTCGGAGTTGTTGGTCATCAGTTTGATCTTCTTTGCGCTGATCTCCATGCCATAAACTGCAGATGTTTTGTCATGGCATCCCACCAGGTTCACGAGCTCTTGTTCATCCCCTGCTAATCCATCATTGTCATTTGACAAAACACAGGTTGGTGATTGTTCTGCCACCAATGTCTCCAATGCTACCACACGTCGCAATAACATTCGCCGGCACGCGCGCGCACGCATACACACACGCGGGCACACACACACACACACGTGTACACACACATACACATGTACACACACACACACACACACACATTTCAATGATACATACATACATACATACGCAAAGCAATAACACACACATCGCAATAGAAAGCACGCATCGGAATAAAACACACACACACACACACACACACATATATATATATATATATATATATATATACACGCACACACACGTAGACAAGAGTGAGACAGAAAGCCCTACAGGATAGAAAAGAGGCCGAGAAATTCAGGGCCGGGATGGATGAAGAGAAGAGATTTAAACACTGCTCGCCTGAGCGCTGACAGTGGGATTCACACATATCCTCTTGGAGAGGATTTCTCTTCTGTGTTCTACCGACTCCAGTTTCGACCCACAGAGAAAGCTGATCACAAGTCACGACAATGAATGTGACTGTTCGTCCATGGCACCTCGCAGAGAGATGCCAACGACCTGACCTGCAGTGTCTAAATCATCCTAAGGCTGTATTGACACTAAGCCCAACCAGTTTCCGTCAGCTAAGGTGCTTTTCAGACGAAAGGAACGAATGTTATCGGGATAGTAGAATTATTGAAGAGTTCCGCCCCCAGGACCAGCCATCCGTCTCATTTGTGTTTCAGTTTCAGTAGTTCAAGGAGGCGTCACTGCGTTCGGACAAAACCATATACGCTACACCACATCTGCCAAGCAGATGCCTGACCAGCAGCGTAACCCAACGCGCTTAGTCAGGCCTTGAGAAGAAAAAAAGGGGGAATAAATAATAGATAAGCTTACATAAATAAATAATAATTCTAATATAGAAAAAGGTAGTAGTAGTAATAATGAATAATAATAAAATAATAATTTTTAAAAAAAAGAATAGATAAATAAATAAATAAGACAACAATGATGATAAATAAGCAAATAAATGTAAAACATGAAGACACACATTCACACATACACCTACACATGCATAACAGATATGCACCAAACATGCAGTTTCACAGGTATGAAAGCACAGTCAAATACATATAAACGTCATTTGTGTGCTCGCGACAAATAAAAAATCTGTCTGGCTGGTGGCCAGCGTGAACACTTACCGCCGGCATACTCGGTGAGAAAGCGCAAAATGACGTGCGCACAATTCTCGCCCACCCTTCCGTCAGCTGCCGAATGCAACTGGCTGAGCTTAATGTGGATGTAGTTTAACTCTTTCCATACGAACGGCGAAAGAGACGACGTTAACAGCGTTTCACCCCAATTACCATCGTCAAAATATTGCAAGCGGAATGCTCTTATACTGAAGAGGTGAATGTTGACAAAGAATACCACAATTCTGACGACGGAAGCTAAAGGTTGGGTCATTGAGACACCCACTGGACATCCGAGGGGTCTGTGTAGAGGAGAAGAGAGGACTGGCCGTACTGAGTGAGTTAAATTAACCCTACAAGTCTGTGTCTAACCCCCGTGGGGATATATGGGGAGAAAACTTTTTTCAGTTACAATATGATATACCCCTTTTCTTCTGGACTAATTCTTTTTCCTGTGCTTGGAATTTCTTCTTTTCTGTCGTTCTTTTTGTGTTTCTGATTGATTAAAGTTTCTGACGTCGATGACTTTTTCGAATATTCTCTACTTTCACCAACTGAAAAATGAACAAAAAAGGTAGACATGACATTCGTTTACATCTTTTCGAATTGTTATATGATTGTGTTTTTTTCCAGTCATCTAAGGATGGATCAGATGGGATTGTAAACGCCACGGTGTTTCAGTACGGCCGTAACTTAGCCAGATTTTCTTTTCCTGGGGATAAGAAACTCTAGGGAGAGCTGGACAAGACAAGGTCTTCAGAGAAGCCCCCCTCAGGGAAGTGTTTTCGGCCCTTAATACCTAAATCCAGTCATCGTCCCACTGGACACACTAACATGGTAATGGGAGAACTGAGCTAAAAGCTGGGAAAAACTTCACATGGCATAACCGTCTCGCCCCCCCCCCCCCCCACCCCCCCAGCCCCCAACCTCCCCACCCCTCTATACTCCCTCTCTGTCTTGATACAACATGGTCACGTCATTCTCTGTCGCCGTGTCTGTCTGATCCCTGTTTGATGTAAACGGCCTGACAGCCATTACCTGCGATACCTTCAAACAGCTGAACTGACAGTCGCCGTGTGTGGGACAGCAATCCGCGCGGTTTGGTGGGACCAGAGAATGCAATCAGGTTGATCGATAGGCGGCCGGTAGCACTGAAGTGGGCGACTCCCTCAACCTGGTAACACGCGCACCGGTAGGGAACCTTCGCCTCTGGGTCATTCAATCTAAGCGGAGTTTCCAAACCTTCATTCTTTTTCTTCTTCTGCGTTCACTCGTATGCACACGAGTGGGCTTTTACGTGTATGACCGTTTTTACCCCGCCATGTAGGCAGCCATACTCCGTTTTCGGGGGTGTGCATGCTTCCAAACCTTCAGTAATGTTTTTGTCTGATGTAGAGGCTTTGTGCCTGATAATTGGCTCTGCCTTTTATTTTTTTATAATTAATGTTTTCACCGACTGGAGTGCCCGCCCGTTTCATTGATGTTTCACTCAAAAACTGAGGTATGCAGGCCACCTAGTTCGTCAGCATCTGATCGATTTGGCAAACTGGGAGTGACCCCACCTTGCAGATAAGGGTACCGTGGAGATAAAGCGCCGTGGTGTTAGCTGTGTGAGGAGACGACGTGACTAAGAGCTAGGCCAGAGTTCTGTGTTTCGTTTCAGTGCCAAGCTGAAACAGACGTCAAAAGGCGTGCAGACTGATCCATACACGCTGCACCAAGTTGCCATTCATACCCCCTGAAAAAAGAAAGAGATAAAAGATTGGGGTGGGGATGAGGGGGGCTGATGCCAGACATGCGCATAAACCCATCGTGCGGATCATGCCTGGATTTAAGTCACTGAAACATAGTGTTAACGTCTGATACAGGTAAAATGGGTCAGGTCATATAAAGACCGTTTTCTCCATTACTCTTTTCCCCTTTCTTCAAGACCTGGGTGCTAGTCTTTTGAAATTAATGGTCGGACGGAAGTCAGGAGTGCATCATGCATTTCGTGCATTAGAGGATCCTATGGCAACAAGGGAGTTGTCCTTGGACATCTGTTATAACGTCCTCATCAATCAGTGAAAAAACACGCAGACAGTGTGTATGTGTGTGTGTGTGTGTGTGTGTGTGTGTATTTAAAAAAACGTGTCGTTGTACTGTGGCGATTCACATTCTTCAGTGAGAAAAACTCGATTTACACATGGGGAAATCTATTTTGGCAAGAAAGTGATTAAAAAAAAAAAAAAGCAGTACAGCGCAACACAACAGAATGCAACGCATCGCATCACACACGATACTCTTTATTACTAGAGAAGTAAATACCTGGGTATACATGCACAAGAGCACAACCTGCCTCCCTTCACACACACAAACACACACGCATGTTAAAAACACGCTTGCGCGCACGTGGCACACTCGCCAAGTTATCTCTGTCTTATCTGTAGTCCCCGCTGAAACGATTGGGTTTTTTTCACAGAAAGGGGATCGAATTTCTGCATCTTTCTTTTTCTTTTTGTATGACATAATGCGTTCAACTCAGTAGAAAATTCTTGAGAAGCAGCCCACAATGAAAAAAAAAAATCACAGTTTATATTTCCTTACTGCTGACAGCAACGAACGCGCGCGCGCGCAGAAGCACACACACACACACACACACACACACACACGCACGCACACACACACGTAACATTCCCCTTCACCCACTCCGTCCCTTATTCTTTACCACCGAGAAAATGGAGATCCTCAGCTTGCCTTGTACTTACTTTCACTACTTGTATTTACCCCCCTCCCCCTCTTTACCCCCGGTCCAAAAACCCCCCACCCCGTAAATGTTATTTTCAGAACGCCAGTCAGGTTGCACGCGCGTGCCGGTTTCACGCGCTTCTGGTGAGCACGTGTGTGTCACGACCGCCTCTCCGCCTCGGAGTCTCGTCTGCTTCCCCACAGGCCAAACGACATCCGGGCGTTTGGCGCTCAGTTCGTTTTCCCAAATTCGCATCTGCCATGGATGGAAATATCCAGCACCGCTGTTGCTTCGAGGAGTACTACATTGTTTTGTTGGAGTCTGGACGCGCTCGAACGAATCATCGGGAATTTATAGGGCTATTTGGTGAGTGGGTTATTTGTTTCATTTGGTTTCATTTTTGTGGTGTGTATAAAAACTCGAAGGCGGCTTTTGTGTTTCGATCGTCTGCTATTGTTTGTTTATTTATTTATCTTCTTAAAAACAAAACAAAACAAAAAACAAAAAAACCTCCGGCTAATCACAATACGAACACGCATCCTTTTCAATTCAGTAGTTTTTAGTTGTTTAAAAAAAGCAAAGATTTTAACATCTTTTCATAAGTGCTGAGGCTGGTCACGGTCGAAAAGAGATACACCACTGACTCGTATGCACTCAATTCAGTTGGTCAATAGTTTGACTATTTACAATACTCACACGTGTGCACTAAGTTCTGTTCAATAGTTTGACAGTATTACAATACTCGGTAATGTTCAACTTTAGAATACTAAACTCAGGGGGGCTGTTTAGACGAGAAACAAAGGGTGTCTTAGGCTCACCTCGATGCGCTAAGTTGAATGGAACCCTCAGCTAAGCTGTACGACCACTACTTGCCCATGAAACTGCGACAATTTTATCCACAGTAAGCTCAGCCGATCACAGCCAGAGCAACCACCTGCAAGCCATTTTGACTGCGAATCACGCGGGTGGTCGCGTCATCAATCTCTGTGTGGGTAGTCTTCAGCTTACTGTGTATAAAATTGTCGCAGTTTCATGGGAAAGTAGTGGTCGTACAGCTTAGCTGAGGGTTCCATTCAACTTAGCGCATCGAGGTGAGCCTAAGACACCCTTTGTTTTTCGTCTAAACAGCCCCCCTGAGTTTAGTATTCTAAAGTTGAACATTACCACAATACTCACTCGTATAGACTGAAATCGGTTGGTCAATAGTTTGTCAAAAGAGACACTGTGAGAATGAGCGGTGGGGGAGGTGGGGGAAGTTGAAAAATAAGGAAAACTAATTTCAAATCTTCTTTACGCCATTGATAGGTCAAATCATTCATTACCTGTAAAGCAGTGTGTATTGAAGAAAGCGAATAGCTACATCAGGTCACAACTCGATATTTGATCTTTGTGAACTATCCAGCACAGAGGTTCAGTGAACGTAGCCGGGATACTGACACATTCTGAATGTATATTTTTCGCATGATCAATATCTCCAGTCGTTGAACAGTCACTGTATAGACATTTTCTATATCTATCTATCAACCTATCTATCAATCTATCTACCTGTATGCCTGTCTGATTGTCTGTATGCTTGTCTGTCTATATACATGTCTGTTTATGAAATTCAGTTTACATTTGGGCTAACAGCAAAGTGAGAGCTGTATTATCAATGGTTTCTCCAGTCAATGGGAAATCATTTACAGCTTAGTCTTTTGTGAAGGACTATGACTCTCAAACTAGGAGGCAAAATTGCACTGGCTCTTAGTGCTGCAGCGTTGTGGGCTAGTTGGTCTTCGGGAACCATCCCAACGCCGACTGTCCTAAAACCCTCTTGGCTGAGAGAGTGGGAGTGTAACTTGGGCAAGACACACTCCACTATAATCAAATTCTATCCCAAATAGTCGGAGCAGCAGTTGCCTCCTCTGCTGTTCTGATGGTCATAGTCGGACACGATTGACTATCATATATTATGAAATTCGGACTGCTTTCCACGGGACGTGCGCGTTTCCATAGTTCAGAGCCATACACCCTTTTCTTCTCCCTGCATGCATGATGCTGTTTCCCTATCAAAGCGGGTTTCTCTACATAATTTTCCCCAGGGACAACCCAGTCCCTTGTTTCCATGGGTTCTGTTAGGTGCGCTGCGTAAATGCTGCACTGACGCGGGACCATGGTTTATTGTATCATTCAGAAGTTGAGCACCCGTATCACGAATCAAAGCCTATTGGGATTGGGTGGGTGTGGAGGGGGGGGGGGGGGGGGGTGCGGGGGGAGGGGGCCCGGGATGCCGGGGAGAGTGAGTGTAAATCCCGATTTTTGCGTGAATCGACCCTGCGGGACCATTGTTTCCCTGTAGGGCGTTGCCGGCTATGCTTTCACTCATGTTAACTAGCAGTGATACACAAAAGGAGAGTTTGGGAAGGGAGTGTGTGTGTATGTGTGTGTGTGTGTGTGTGTGAGAGAGAGAGAGAGAGAGAGAGAGAGAAGAAGAAGAAGAAGAAGAAGATAATTTAATGTCAAAGAGTATGTGGACGACAAACAAGAAAATAGCGTTCTTTCACCTTACATAACTTAGGTTCTTGATTTATAAAGTACATTATCCGTCCATGAAGCTGAGAGAGAGAGAGAGAGAGAGAGAGAGAGAGAGAGAGAGAGTGAATACATCCAATATTGTTATTGTTTGTTTCAATTGTGAACTTCATGAAGATAGTGTTACTTTGGCAGAGTACGTGATCGTTTCGAGGCCTTTCCAAAAGGTGTGATGCCGACTGTAAGCACATTTCTTTCTTTCTTTTCATTTTTTGTGTAAAGCCTGCTTGTACAACACAACCGTACGTTCGCACACACGCACGCGCGCACACACTCACGTAAACACACACACCACACGCATGCACACATACGCACGCATGCACGCACGCACACACACACGCACGCACTGACGCACGCATACGGCACACACACACACACACACACACACACACACACACACACACACACACACACACAAACACAATTACACGCGCTCACACGCACTTGAACTCTCAAAATTCTGTTTACATTCGTCTCCCGCGTCTGATATTACTGTAGACAAACAAGAACAAAAAACAAACAAAAAACCCCAAGACAACAACAACAATAACCCCCCCCCCCCCCCACACACACACACACAGAACCCCCCACCCCCCACGCCTACCCAGAAAACAACAATCCCCCCCCGCCCCCCTAACAAAAACACTGATGTAAAAACACTAAAGCTGTGTAGCTGTTTCATACAACGATAGTGCATGTCGTTTAGGTCTACCGGCGTCTCTGTTGTGGTGTATATCTGCCGATTTTTTTCTTCTTCTTTTTCTCGGTTTTCCTGTGTCTGTGTCTCTTGTCTTCATGTCCTGTCTCTGGCCATCTGGTTTTGTGTTATCTTAGTTGTCTATCTGAATGTATGTCTGTATGTCTCTGCCTCTCTTTCTCATGCTGTCTTAGTGGTGAGGGGTTTCGTAATGTCTTTTTGCGCCGACTCCGTGTCTGTGGTTACGATTTTTTAAATATTTTATCTGATTTTATTCTGTTTTATTTTATTTTGCGGGGATTTTTCAGTATTATTAGCAAACTTAGCAAATTTGTGCCCAGAAAAAAAAAGTGTTAGAACAGGTGTTTAAAAGCCTCTCAGGTTCCTATAATGGCACAGGAAAATGGGTTAGCATTTCATATGATCCTGTTATGGATAAAAAAAAGCCCTGTGACATTTAAGCGACTGAGGCTAGGGTTTTGCGCTTACACACTCGCTTTCATTAGTCCTTGGTAACTACGGCTGCTGACGTTTATGACTCAAAGAGGCGAATGTTGGGTAGGTCCGGCCAAACTTTCAAACTCATAGCAGAAGCCTCATATTTATATGCATGAAAGAGTGCAATAAAAGTAAGAAGCCTCACCAAATTTCAAAGCAATACCTCAAACAGGTTTTGAGATATTGATTTTTGAATTGGAAAAAAAAAAAGAATCGCGATTTTAGCGAATCTCACAAAAAGGCATTTTAGAACCCGCGTAGAATTGCAGCTAACAGATTACCGGAGTCGAAACTCTTCATATATGATCTGCATAATACACGGAATACCTCAGCTTTAAAAAAAAAAAAGTTGGCTGTTTATGTTATTCACGTATTGGCTGAATGCCAGTGTCATAAAATCTGGGGGAAATGTTTGTTTTCTGCATGTCAGATCCTGCAGATTTGATCGTAGTGTTACTAAAATGACTGAACTAAAAAAAACTATTCCATCTACATAAACATTTCAGATATTTTCAGGTTCAGGAAAGACGGTAGACATACAAGACAGCAGATATGAATCATAAATCTTGATAAATGACAGCTTTAACATGATTATATGAGAAAAATATGCTTGATTCAAGACGATCGGAGATAATGTGCTCCAATAATGTTAGAATTTTTTTTTTTTTAAATTTTAGTCTCTTTTCCACATTTAAGTCAAAATCAATATGTATTTATCACTTTACGTGCATGCTACCTTTTTTGCACTTCCTTGTTAACTATTAATCAGTACAGCTGATCATGCCAATTCTAAAGCACAGAGATCCAATTGAAATTATGCATGGTCCATATCAGTGCTGAAGTATGAAATGTTGAATGGAAACAACAGTCTCACAATATCAGCATCAAAAGGTACCCCATGTAGTGTTATTTTGATTAGTTTTTTCTTTTTTCTCTTTCTCCTCATTCAAGTAACTGAAAACATTTGAAATTCAGAAGCACGAAACTGCATACAATCTTTTAGTTGTTTCTTTATCCTGTGTGCAGTACAGTTCAGTTCAGTTATTCAAGGAAGCGTCACTGCGTTCGGACAAATCATATACGCTACACCACATCTGCTAAGCAGATGCCTGACCAGCAGCGAAACCCAACGCGCTTAATCAGGCCTTGAGAGGCATTGCTGTACATGAACATTGCAGTGAAAGTTTGTTGATAAAAGAATAAAGAAAATTACATCTACCACCAGTGCAGTAGGTAGGATACAGACACACAATGCATGCAGTATTGCGCTTGCTATGGTGAAGTGAAAACATTGCCATTGTTTCACAGCAACACATAGCGGCCGGGCCTGCCTACGAACAGCATGAAGTCATGAATAACGAAAACCGAAATTGCACCCAAGGGGTTCAGCAACGAGTTAGAGGAAATTAATCGAGGGCTTGTTAACTGCCCGTCTGCTTTTACATTGTGGCAACGTTACAATACACGGGGAACCGCAATTGCTTTTGAGGGTCGGACTCCCTCATTTGTACTCGAACACAGATTCCGTTGTACTCTGTGAATGCATACTGCACCAATGGACACCATCGAAGCGACTACGTAGCAGTGAAGAGTCTCCGCTGGGTGGTGGCTTCATGGCGCCTGAGATTGACAGTCAAGGACAGAAACAACACGCAACTTACCCGGTTGTGCCATATGAATGGAATGGATTTCTACAACTGCAATGACGTGTGAATGACCATAATCTAGGACAATATTCAGAGTGAATCAGACATCAGAATGGCTGCAAATCCATCGAACTGTTACGGTGTTGACGGTGGTGGTAGAAGTATTATCATTCTTTAAAGCGGTAGCTCTGGGAGACTAGAATGAGGTACAAGTGTGTGTGGTGTCCTTTGCGACTAACGAAGACAGGGGTTGGTTCTGGCGAGAGGGCATGTGACAGTGATGTCCTTAGAAAATCCTCGGTGTTACAGGAAACACCTACTTTGAATGGCGACTGTCGGAGTGAGCGACAACCCGAAAAACCCCAAGTAGCTTCAGTGTTGGTCTGTATTTCCACACATCTTTTTCTTTTTGGGGCATAGAGACGTACTATATGAATACACACGTACATACTAAATCGCGCGCGTGTGCACACACACGTTGACACTAAGGCATGCACACTGAGATAGATAGATACACAGAGACAGGCACACACGCAGACACACACACACACACACACACATGCTGACACTTAAGCATGCAGACAAAGACAGACCAACACACACAGCGACTCACTTTAGGTACGCACACACAGACAGACAGACACAATATTTAAATTTAATCGTCCGGAACTAACTGCAGAAATTCGCACTGGTCAGTTCTAGAACTATTCTACTGTACGATAGCGTTCCAGAACAGTCCATTGAAAACCACAGTTACGACACCATTCCCAGTTGTAGGTGTGGGCAGCTTGTCATGCTAAGAATTATGTTTACACGTGTGCTATGCTGATAGACAAAAATGGGTACTGTAGTTACTGGAAATTACATCCGTTTGTTCGAACTCGCCGTTCACTGATACGCACAGATATGACATGTCTTTATGTAGTCTGCACCTCAGTCATTATTATGTCAGTATGTCTGTTTTGTGTCTTAATGCCTCTGGTTTTCCGTCTGTTCTCTCCCCGCCTCTCTCTCTCTGTCTCTCTCATATGTGGACACATTTCTACTTAAAATTATGAACACACACGAACACATCACGTTGTGTGTGTGTGTGTGTGTGTGTGTGTGTGTGTGTGGTCACGCGTGCACACACACGTGTGTAGCAAGAAAGATACATATCTGACAGCTTCGCGCCTAACCAGGACAGAAAGTTTTCTTCGTGACTGGAATGGAACATTCATGACCAGGGAGGTCCCTTTGAGGAGACACACACTCGGGGACTCAGAGCCGTTCCAGTCGGGTTTATTGCTTTTATTGCTCGCCCGTCTAGACACCTGTTCCGGTGTGTTAGCTCCCTTCTTTGCACTCTCATGTCTGGGAAATAGCGAAGTCAAGGCTAATGTAACACCGGGCAAAGTCACCAGTTGGTTGTGTCCATGCACCGGGCATTCGAAACCCGTTTCGGATCTGAAACAAGGTCTTGAGATGTGTTCGATGCTTTCTGAGTAGCGTGTTGTCTGGAACGCGTTCCTAAGCTGTTTCGCTGCGTGCGTTTGTCAGGGAAGGACGTGATTTTTTTTTCACATCTTTTGTTTTTACAGCGTGTCATTTTTTTGTGGAGCATTGGGTCTACTTCTCTCTGTCCTCCTCTTACAAACACACACACACACACACACACACACACACACACACACACATGCACGCGAGAACACATACCCACAAACCACTGCACACAGACATATACACACACATACACACTACTCACACACACGCACACACACACACACACACACGCACACACACACACACACAGAGACACCCACACACACACACGCACACACACACGCACGCACGCACACACACACGCACGCACGCACACGCACACACACACACACACACGCACGGACACACACAGCGAGCTGGACACGTTTGACAAATTAGACGGAATCAAAAAACACAAACAGGAAGAACAGAACTTTTGGACCAACCTCTTCCACAGCCGCGACTTCCGGCTCTGGGACGCGAACCATTACAATCTGATGCTGTTTAAAGCTCGTCTGACCACAAGAACCACCTCTGGGCTTGGGGAAGTGGAGGATGGGAGGGGATGGGGGGTCGGGGGGTGGGGGGGTGGGGGTGGGGGGGCACGAGATGTGCAGCCCCCAGAACCACAAGGCAGCTGAACCCTCTGAAAGGATTCCTTTTGTGTCTCATTTCCACGTTCAATACATCAGGCTACCTCTTCCGCACTCGCTGCTTGACGTGTTTTTTTTTTTTTTTGTTTTTTTCAGCCGTGTTTTTGCCATATGCATTTCTGGTCTGTTGTGTGACCCCCTCCCCCCTCCCCTGTGCCCCCTCCCCCCACCTCATCCTCCACTTTGTAACGGCTCTTCATTCAGGCTCTGCTCCCCCAAGTCCCCCTCCCCCGCATCCACCCCCCCCCCCCTTCTGCAAAAGAGAAGTTTGTTTGGTCGTTTTGGAGAACGTTTTCCATGGAAACGTGATATGATGTCAGTTTAGAATTTTGGACAGAAACTGTTTATTTAGTTAACATTCCATGGGTTCAAGATTTGGTGGCACCTGAGACCGCCAGGAGAAATTTCCACTGTTGCGTGTATCGTGGTGTACTATGGCTAGCTTTCCTCGGGTATGTCTGTTCCCCTTCTGTTCGTTTTGTAATCGTTTTGAATATAAACGTGGTAACTGTTAATGCAAGTGTTGAATATGCCTGTTTGTGGAAACTGTTAATATAAATGTTACATATGCCATAATGCACGGTCCCATAATGAAGGACGATTTGAATGTTAGTACACCGTTTAAAGTAGGATAATTATTTTTTTGAATTTTGGATGATGTTAAAAAGATCCCGAGAAAAATTGTGTCTATTTGTGGATTTAAAAAAACAACAACAAAGGTCTAGAATTCAGAGAAAGGTTTATATAAAAGAAGGAGAAAACAGGTCCCTGGGGACTGAGAAAGAGACAGACATGTATAGAAAGAAAGAGACAAGGCAAGACAAGACTAGAAAGAATTATTATTTTCGAGGATGATAAACACTGATGTGCTTTTTTACATCCAGTCCCCGCCCTGAATAGGGTCTACGCTACACAATACTAAATAAAGTCAAATGCATGGTGATGATAATATATATATATATAATATATATATATATATATATATATATATATATATATATAGAGAGAGAGAGAGAGAGAGAGAGAGAGAGGAGTTTGATATCTTGCTGTCATTGCATTAGAAGGTTTTTTTTTGATAAGAGGGTACAACAATTTGCGACAATGTCTAAGTACAATGGTAAAACAAGAATTGATAAAACAAAATATCCGAATTGTCCTGCGCTCAGGAAGTATCACATGTAGAGTCTAAAGAAAGCAAGATAAAATCAAAATCAAGGCTGTCTTCAAATAATGCGTAATATACTATGAGAGAGAGACACACACACACAGAGAGAGAGAGAGAGAGAGAGAGGAGGGGGGATGGGGGGGGGGGGGGGGGGGGTGTTTGATGGTCTGCTGGAAACATAAGATTTCTTCGGGTTTTAACGGAGTCTTCATCAGAATGCAGCTCCCTCTCCGTATTCACAAAAATCCATCCCGAAGGAATATATGTATGCGTAAGTTTTTAAAATTTTATTCTTATCACCCTGATCCGATTATCAAATCCCGAATGAATAAGTGTGTATGTATGGGTACTTTATTTATTCATTTATCTATTTATTTACTCGGATCCGACTCCTTTTTCAGTTTGCAGGCAGCTGCCGCAGAGAGACTGCACACTGATGGATTTGAACAGTTCCTGTGACAAGTTTAACTCACTCAGTACGGCCTGTCCTCTCTTCTCTACACAGACCCCTCGGATGTCCAGTGGGTGTCTGAATGACCCAGCCTTTAGCTTCCGTCGTCAGACTTGTGGTATTCTTTGTCAACATTCACGTCTTCAGTATAAGAGCCTTCCGCTTGCAATATTTTGATGATGGTAACTGGGGTGAAACGCTGTTAACGTCGTCTCTTTCGCCGTTCGTATGGAAAGAGTTAACGATCAATTGGTTTTCGCCCTAAAGGCCATGCTGTTCGGGGCTCGGGTTTCGGTCTGGTTTGGAGAGAATGTCATTGTTCGAGGTGGTGGAGTCTTGGGTGGCTGTCCGGGTGGGAGGTCCTTCTAGCGTTCCTAGGGGTGCCGGGGGGGAGAGGGGGGGGTGCGGGGTGGCGTGGGGTGGGGTGGAGGAGGGTTGGGGGTGGGGAGTTATGGCTGTCTGAAGAGGGTTGAGGTCATGGCTGTTTTTTTTTGTGTGGCGTACCTGGGGGTGTGTGTGGGGTGAAGCCATGGTTGTCTGTAGAGGTATGAAGTCGTCTATGTTCTGGTGTTCATAGGGAGTATTCGTGGCTGTCCAAAGAGGGGTGAAATCCTGGCTGATCTTCTGGCGTTCCAAGGGGAAATCCAAGCTGTCCAAAGAGGGGTGAATTCCTGGCTGTTCTTCTGGCGTTCCAAGGGGAAATCCAAGCTGTCTGAAGAGAGGTGAATTCCTGGCTGTTCTTCTGGCGTTCCAAGGGGAAATCCAAGCTGTCTGAAGAGAGGTGAATTCCTGACTGTTCTTCTGGCGTTCCAAGGGGAAATCCTAGCTGTCTGAAGAGAGGTGAAATCCTGACTGTTCTTCTAGCGTTCCAAGGGAAAATCCAAGCTGTCTGAAGAGAGGTGAAATCCTGGCTGTTCTTCTAGCGTTCCAAGGGGAAATCCAAGCTGTCTGAAGAGAGGTGAATTCCTGACTGTTCTTCTGGCGTTCCAAGGGGAAATCCAAGCTGTCTGAAGAGAGGTGAATTCCTGGCTGTTCTTCTGGCGTTCCAAGGGGAAATCCTAGCTGTCTGAAGTCCTGGCTGTCGGAAGAGGGGCTAAGTCCTCGTTGTCTGAAGAGGGGTGAAGTCCTGGTGGTTCTTTTAGCGTTGGAAGGGGGAAGTCTTGCTGGTCTGTAAAGGGGTGAAGTCCTGGTTGTTCTTCTAGCGTTGGAAGGGGGAAGTCTTGTTGGTCTGTAAAGGGATGAAGTCCTGGTGGTTCTTTTAGCGTTGGAAGGGGGAAGTCTTGTTGGTCTGTAAAGGGGTGAAGTCCTGGTCGTTCTTCTAGCGTTGGAAGGGGGAAGTCTTGCTGGTCTGTAAAGGGGTGAAGTCCTGGTCGTTCTTCTAGCGTTGGAAGGGGGAAGTCTTGTTGGTCTGTAAAGGGGTGAAGTCCTGGTTGTTCTTCTAGCGTTGGAAGGGGGAAGTCTTGTTGGTCTGTAAAGGGGTGAGTCCTGGTTGTTCTTCTAGCGTTGGAAGGGGGAAGTCTTGTTGGTCTGTAAAGGGATGAAGTCCTGGTCGTTCTTCTAGCGTTGGAAGGGGGAAGTCTTGTTGGTCTGTAAAGGGGTGAAGTCCTGGTCGTTCTTCTAGCGTTGGAAGGGGGAAGTCTTGTTGGTCTGTAAAGGGATGAAGTCCTGGTCGTTCTTCTAGCGTTGGAAGGGGGAAGTCTTGTTGGTCTGTAAAGGGGTGAAGTCCTGGTCGTTCTTCTAGCGTTGGAAGGGGGAAGTCTTGTTGGTCTGTAAAGGGGTGAAGTCCTGGTCGTTCTAGCGTTGGAAGGGGGAAGTCTTGTTCGTCTGTAAAGGGGTGAAGTCCTGGTTGTTGGTATGTGTGTGATGTCCGTTAGGGTTTGAATTCATCCAGGGTGTGGGTCCCGGTCATCCATCTGTGGGTAAGGTCCTGGAACAGTTCCATCATAAACCCTATGCGCTCTTCAGGCCTTGAGAGCCTAGTTTATTTGTATTTGTATTTCTTATTATCACAACAGATTTCTCTGTGTGAAATTCGGGCTGCTCTCCCCAGGGAGAGCGCGTCGCTATATTACAGCGCCACCCATTTTTTTGTATTTTTTCCTGCGTGCACTTTTATTTGTTTTTCCTATGGAAGTGGATTTTCCTTCAGAATTTTGCCAGGAACAACCCTTTTGTTGCCGTGGGTTCTTTTACGTGCGCTAAGTGCATGCTGCACACGGGACCTCGGTTTATCGTCTCATCCGAATGACTAGCGTCCAGACCACCACTGAAGGTCTAGTGAAGGGGGAGAAAATATCGGCGGCTGAGCCGTGATTCGAACCAGCACGCTCAAATTCTCTCGCTTCCTAGGCGGATGCGTTTCCTCTAGGCCATCACTCCACATAGGTTTGTTAGGTTTTGTTCCTCTAGGCCATCACTCCACATAGGTTTGTTTAAGTTTGTTAAAAAATAAAAATAAACGCAGTAAACAAATTTTTCAGTGTCAGAAACTGGGCGTCCTTTGAAGCAAGTATTATAGTTAAGTGTGACATGACTTGATCTCGGTTTTTGACTCTTGGATACAACACATCAGTTGTTTCGGTCATAACAAAGACTGCTACACCCTTCCACTGCCCCACATCATTCTGTTTGATTCTGTATTGATAGTCACCACTATCTACAGTTTTATAAAGCGCCGTGACAGAATCGGTTTGTCGTTGGACTTCTGATCCTGTGTTCACCAGCGATCAGGGTTCGAGCGAACACTCGGCTCATATCACAGATTGACAGAAGTTTACATTTGGGCCAACAGCAAAGTGAGAGCTGTATGCTGTATCATCAATGGTTTCTCCAGTCAATGGGAAACCATTTACAGCTTAGTCTCTTGTGAAGGACTATGACTCTCAAACTAGGAGGCAAAATTGCACTGGCTCTTAGTGCTGCAGCCTTGTGTGCTAGTTGGCCTTTGGGAACCATCCCAACGCCGACTGTCCTAAAACCCTCTTGGTCGAGAGAGTGGGGATGTACTTGGGCAAGACACTCTCCACTATAATCAAATTCTAGCCGAAATAGTCGGAACAGCAGTTGCCTCCTCTGCTGTTCAGATGGTCAGATGGAGGAGAAGAAGAAGAAGAGGGGAGAGACAGAGAGAGTGTGTGTGTGTGTTTGTGTGTTTGCGAGCGCGTGTGTGTCATCATGTGTGCATGTATTCACCACCAACACTGCACAGACATACAGACCGGACACAGCCGAACAGCCCAATCTCCAGGCACCACACACCAGCAAAACTTGTTTTTTAATTAAGGGGTCGCTAACGAGGTCAACATCTCCCTCTCCAGGAGTCAGTTGCATTGTTTGGTTCTAACTTTTTAACAGTTACACGTGACTAAATGCCTACGTTGACCGAACTACGCCATTGGTCAGTTCCATACTACACACAGTTAGTAGCGGGTTACGACCATACCAGGCTCTTCCGTTCGAGCAATGCAACTGGCTCCTGGATATTAGGTTTGCACCTGTACGCTCCTATGATCTTCATCACTCTGAAAGAGACTGATCTGTTTGCAGAAGTCTGCCCCAATCTCTCTCTCTCTCTCTCTTTGCCTCACTGGTGCTCAGCAGTTATCATCACCTTCCAATCAACCCTTCCCTCATTTCTAGTTCTGAACACCTATTCAATTAATGTGGTGTTTTTTCCCCTCCTGTTTTGTCTCTGTTGTTGATAATGTTCAGTATTTACTTCATGAATGTCATGTGCGAAAAAACGTCATTCCGGATCCCGGATACGGTAATGGATATACACAGAGCAGGAAAACGTTATTTGTTCTCTTTGTTTGCACAAATGGAACGTGTCGGGTTGGATGAACTGAGAGTGAGAGGTTTTGATTGGATGGGAGTTTTTGGTGTTTGCTGCATTTTTTTTTCTACCACGTTTGGTCGGGTCATTTGGTATCTCCGCGTTTTAGGATTCTGCGCCGACTTGAAAAAGATATATCAAAAAATGAAAAATGTTCTCTTTCCATCCAGTCTCTTTTCTGATGAGGTTTTTTTTGTGTCTGTTTCCTCGGTATCTATGTCTCCCTGTATTAGGTGGGTGACTCAGCCCCTGTCACGTGAGAGTGGGAATAATCTTTCCGTCCCTGTCTCTGTCTGTAATTATGTCTGTCTGTCTGTCTGTCTGTCTGTCCCTCTCACCCTCTCTCTCACCTTCGCTGTTGCTTCCGCCCCCTTTCTAAGAGATCTTGTCTCTTTTGCACGCGTCTTTGTAGCGGAGGCATGGACGTCCGATAGCACTAGACCAAGTGTCAGGTTGGCGGAAGAGGGGGTCTTTGGGGATTCCTGCCTTCCCCTGGCGATCCGAGATGTCGCTGACTGTGGACTGACAACCAGACATGTGGACCTGGTGCTCTTGAATGCCTCTGTTTCCGGAACCTTATCTTAACCATGACATACCTAGGATGTCTCGGAAAACGCAAATGGAAGAGCTGAAGCGCTCTCTCTCTTTCGCGCGCGCGCGCGCACACACACACACACACACACACACACACACACACACACACACATATATATATATATATATATATGTACATACATATAAAACAGATAATTCGGTAGACAGAGAAAATATATGTATGTATATATATATTACAGATAACTAGGTAGATAGAGAAGATATACATACATATATTTGGATAATAACTTGGACAAAGAGAGAGGGAGACACATCTGCACCCAGAGGGTGGCGTGGTTAAAGAAAGAGAGAGAGAGAGAGAGAGACAGAGACGCTTTGACAGAGAGACAGAAAATGAGAGAATCTGACAGAAAGGGGAGAGAGGGAGAGATCAATTAAGAAAAATATATTCTTTGATTCGCCAGAACGTGAGTTTACAAAGAATTTATGTCCATTGAAGACATTTTTTATTCGTCTGTATAATAAAGTTTTTACTTCATGTTTTGAATACACAGATAAATTATTTCACGATTGTGAATCAACCAGTCGAAAAACAACAACAACAACAAAAAAAACCTCCGTCATAGTCTTAATCACAGAACATTATCGTGAAATGATCACATATGTGTTAGAGAGATAGTGAGCACTGACAACATCGAGATCGCTTCCACTGTGGGTAAAGGTCGCTCGCTTTCAGTTGACAGTTATGCTCTTTTCAATAACAGCCTTTCTTCAGATGTAGATACCAAACACGCAAATAGTAAAAATTAACGGAAATAAGCACACTACTTTGACAGCTGAGAGGAAATCAAACTGATCTGGCATTTGAAAATAGAAAAAAAATTGAATAGTTGCTGAGCAGTAGCCGTTTGATATTAAGCATTGGACCGTAGATTTACAACAGTGTACTGCCTTAACTCTCTCCATACGACGAGAGACGACGTTAACAGCGTTTCACCCCAATTACCATCATCAAAATATTGCAGACGGAAGGCTCTTATACTGAAGAGGTGAATGTTGACAAAGAATACCACAATTCTGACGACGGAAGCTAAAGGTTGGGTCATTCAGACACCCACTGGACATCCGAGGGGTCTGTGTAGAGGAGAAGAGAGGACTGGCCGTACTGAGTGAGTTAAAGCTTAAAGACAAATATAGTGTGTGTGTGTGTGTGTGTGTTTGTTTCTTCCCTCTGCGGGCGCGGCTGATCACTCATTCCATGAAAAGCAATCAAGTTTTAATTCCGTTTTCTTTTCCTCGTCCAGTAATTGTCTGGTGTGTCCATTTCGAAAGCGTTCTGTTGGGTAAATTATTTCACGCACGTGATACTGGAAGAAGAGGCAAGCATGTTCGTTTTATTTCCTCAGAGAGAGAGAGAGAGTGCAGGGAATTGAAACGAATGATTGTTTCACGAGGGCATTGGAGTTGTTTCAACTGCTTTTCTTTTTTTATTTATTCGTCTTTTCTTCTTTCTTTCTTTCTTTCTTTTTTTTTTTTTTTTTTTTTTTTTTTTTGTAAACCCAGCCCTCAAAGGAAACGACCAGTACCATGGAAACAAGGTCAGTTATTTCCACGGACATTGGTGCTGAGAAACAGAACGTTGACCTTATTTCCTTGGAGACATCTCATTCCCGAGGAGATATTAGTTGTGGTGATGAAAGAAATGAGGGACGTCCGCGTGCTGGAAGATTTCTGTTTGAGCGACTCCCTGTGTCCGCAGGTTCGTCCTGCAGTGTCTCTGTCCCTTTTTCTCTTCTCTCATTATACTCATGTGATGGTGTCGGGGTGAGGGTAGTGTTGGAGTGGAGTGGAGTAGGGATAGGTAGGATAGGGGATAAGGGTGTAGGAATGGAATGAGGGATTAGGAGTAGTAGAAGATAGCAGGTTCCCGTGCAGGCAGAAGCATATGAAAACGGAAGCGCTTTCAATGGTTTATTCACTACAGTTATTACAGGAGAACAGTGCAGAGATACGTTGCACAAACTTGCTGTGGAGATAGTCTCAAATAAAAGAAAAAACGAAAAGCATTACCACTATTTTTCGAAATTTCTCTTTCATGCAAGGAACAGAAGGAAACGTTTCATAGACAACAGTTCACGGGCGGGACAGCTGAGTGGTTAAGGCGTTGGACTTTTAATTTGCGAATCCCGGGTTCGAACCCAGGTCATGGCGCGAGGTGGGTGAAAGGGTGGAGATTTTTTCCATCTCCCAGGTCAACAGATGTGCAGGCCTGCTAGTGCTTGAACCTCCGTCGTGTGAATGCGCATTTCGAAGATCAAATACGCATGTTAAAGATCCCGAAATCCATGTCAGCGTTCGGTAGATTATGGAAGCAGCATACCCGGCACGTACCCCCACCCCACCCCCGAAACGGAGTATGACTGCCATGTTGGCAGGGGATAAAAACGGTCATACACGTAAAAACCCACTCGTGTATATAAGTGAACATGGGTGTCGCAGCGGAAGAAGAAGAAGAAAAAACACAGAAGAGACGACATTTGAAATATTTATGATTCAAATATTGCTGCTACACCCATTCCATTCCCATCCCCCTCCCATTGTTTCTGTAAGGGCCTGTGGTCGATGTACAATAAAACAGATCAGTGTTTCTCTGGTCTTTCTTTTGTCCTTGCTGACTTTGTGTGTATCTGTCAGTCTTTTCTTTTGCCCCCCCTCCACCGTCCCCCGCTCCCCCTCCCTCCCCTCTGTCTCTAACGAAACAGTTCAGTGTTCAGTGTTTCTCTGGTCTCTCTCTTGTCCCTGCTGAATTTTTTTTTTGGGGTGTGTCTGTCAGTCATTTCTTTTGCCTCCCGCCGCCTCCCCCCCCCCCCACCCTCTGTCTCTAACGCTCTGTCTGCCTGCATAGCTTTGTGTGTCTAACACTGCTCTCTTTCTGCGAATGAGAAGTAAAAACGAAGCAAGAAAACAACAACAAAACAACAGCAACATGTTACAACAGCAGTAGCAAACAAAAAACAACAACCACAACAACAAAACACCTGACGAAACATGTGTGAGAAGGTGTAGTAGTAGTAATAGTAGTAGATGCTTGTAGTATTTACTTGCACAGAAAATATATTTGCATTTTGTATTTGTATTTCTTTTTATCACAACAGATTTCTCGATGTGAAATTCGGGCTGCTCTCCCCAGAGAGAGCGCTTCGCTACACTACAGCGCCACCCATTTTTTTGTATTTTTTTCTGCATGTAGTTTTATTTGTTTTTCCTATCAAAGTGGGTTTTTCTACAGAATTTTGCCAGGAACAACCCTTTTGTTGCCGTGGGTTCTTTTACGTTCGCTAAGTGCATGCTGCACACGGGACCTCGGTTTATCGTCTCATCCGAATGACTAGCGTCCAGACCACCACTGAAGGTCTAGTGGAGGGGGAGAAAATATCGGCGGCTGGGGCGTGACTCGAACCAGCGCGCTTAGATTCTCCAGCTACCTAGGCGGACGCGTTACCTCTAGGTCATCACTCCTATTATTAATATATTCTATAATAATCTCAAATAATCTGTGTGATTTTCTCGCCTTATGTTATCCAGATATGGCGTCAGTCTCTTGGCTAGGACTTGGCTCGAGACTGCAGCTGCCTTCCCTTCCCTTTAGGAGGTCACTGATCTCTTTCATCCCTATGTCTTAGGGGCGATACCTCCTCCCTGACACAGAGGAAGGGGGGGGGGGGGCAAGGGGAGAAGAAGGCGGGGTTGATGCGGACGTAAGAGGGGAAGGGAGATAGTAAAAGGGGGAGGGAGAGAGAGGGGGAGAGAGAGAATGTGAGGAGAAGGACAGATAGAGGGAGAGAGAGCAAACGAGAGAGAGAGAGAGATGGGAGGAGGGGGGAGCAGAGGAGAATGAGAGAGGGAGAGAAGGGAGAGAGAGAGAGAGGGTGAGAGAAGGGGGAGGGAAAGAGACAGGGGGGCGGAGGAGAATGAGAGAGATAGAGGGTGAGAGAGAGAGAGAGAGAGAGAGAGAGAGAGAGAGGTACATATTATCCTCTCATCGTTGTCTGATGTATGACACCTCTTTGTCTTAGTGATCAAACAACACCCTTTTTGTTCACTAAGATAATGTCGTAGATAAAGCCGCCCAGCCAAGTTTTTGTACTATTTTTTTTTCAATGGTAACATTTGTTTTTCTTCTAAACACATTGAAACTTCTGCTTAGAGTAATGGAAGATCAATTATTTATTCCATATATTTCACGGCACTTTTTTTTTCTTCGATCCTAAAACTACTGCTTGTAAAGAATCACTTCCTTAATGTATATGTTTGACATTTGTATGTGCATTGTCATCTTTGTCTTTTATAGCTATTTTCTTGCATACAGAATGTATTTTCGCTAATCCGCACAAATAGTCTTTGTGATTTTCTCGCCTTTTATCATCCAGGTCTCACATTTTCTTTTCTGTTATGCGTTATATATTTCCGTGCTTTTATGATCACTTCAAAAAAGAAGAAAAAAGATTGAATCATTTGAGATTTTCAAGAAGCAAGTGAAAATGTTCACCGATATTCATACTGTCAGTATCTTTTCCGGATCCTTTGATTTTCAGTTTTAGAACATAGAGTGTGCAATGATGTTTTAGTCAACAGTTCGTCGATAAATAGCTGGTGTGATAGAGTTGACTAAGAAATCAGATTTAACGTTTTCATCATGCAGTATTGTGTGTTCCTATAGCGTATCTGTTCCAATTCCAGAAATCGGAATCCTTTTATAAAAAGCAGTTGAACTTCAAACAGCAATGTATTAAGATATTAATGAGACCCAGCTTGCAGCAACGGTTTGCAAGCACCCCCCATCCCACCCCTCCACACCCCCCCACCCCCTCACGCGCGCGCGCACACACACAATGACACAGACACAGACACACACCGTCCCTCACAGACAAAGACAGACAGACAGACACACACACACACACACACACACACACACACACACACACACACATGCACAGAGACACAGATACACACACACATACTCACGCGCACACACACACGCACGCACACACACAGCGCGCGCGCATACACAAATGCACAGACACACTGACTCACACAATTAGAGAGGAAAAAGCAAAGCAGACTATGTACACATGGGCATGTGTGTATGTAAAGTAAGCATTTATGCGGTGTGTGTGTGTGTGTGTGCGCACGCGCGCGCTTTTTACTGTGAACGCGCGCGCGTGCGCGTTTGCAGATGGATTTGCATGTGTGCGAGCGTCCATGTAATATGAGTTTAAAGACCACAGTCTGCCGCATTATCACAACACGCTATTTATTCCCCATTCTCGTAAACTGTCCCGGAAGTGCTTTGACGAATGAACGACGCCATCAGATCCCGCAGTGTTGGCGGGGTATGTGCACAAAATAATGACAGTATAATCCAGACATCTGTGCCAAGATCTCTCGGTACTTTCTTTTTACATCTTCGTTTGAGATTTGCCAGAGCCTTTGCGTGATGTAAGAGGAAGCGAGGGGGATACCTCGAGAGACGGGGTCGTGCTGTGAACACGTTGCCAGACTTGCTGACATCACCACAAGATCAAAGAAAGCGAGGGGTGGAAGGGAGAGGGTGTTGGGGTGGGGGGCGGGCGCGTGGGGGCGGGGGAAGGGCTTGGAAATCACTGTGGGGCAGAACTATGGGAATAGAATATGCTATGATTGTAATGAAAGAAAGAAATAAAGAGAGGGAAAAATTCATCCGTGGCTGGGGTGACTCACACATGACCTGGGCAGGGTTGCACGAGCGATTTTAGCATTGCGAAGTTTGCTTAGCGCTAACAGGTTTACTAAGTCTGTGCTAATTCCATGGATTTAGTGCAATTATTGACGCTGAGCTAATAATGCGCTGCTAAGATGCTAAGTTTGTTAAGCGCTAACAGTTTTCCTTCGCTCTTAAGGTGCTAAGTCTGCTAAGCGCTAACAAGTTTTCTAAACATGTGCTGATTCCATAGATGTAGGGCAATTCCTAACGCTAAGCTAACGCTGCGCTGCTGAGATGCTAAGTTTGTTTAGTGCTAACAGTTTTTCAAAGCCTGTGCTGATTCCATTTATGTAGGGCAATTCCTTACGCAAAGCTAACGCTGCGCTGCTAAAATGCTAAGTTTGTTAAGCACTAACAATTTTTTCGAAGCCTGTGCTGCTTTCATACATGTAGGGCAATTCCTAACGCTAAGTAAACACTGCGCTGCTAAGATGCTAAGTTTGTTAAGCGCTTGCGCTTTGTCTAAGTCTGTGCTAATTCAATGTGTTTAGGGCAATTCCTAACGCAAAGCTAACAATGCGCTGCTGAGGTCCCTCTTGATTTCCACCCCTAGTCAGGCAGGTAGTTGAAGTTCTTGATTAAAAACGTCGGCATCACAGTTTGTAAGAATGCCATGTCCACCCTTTGAAGACGGTGAATGACGTAGCTCAGCTTTCTCTCGAATGTCTGCTGATTACCTGACCAGAGAACAACGCAGTTCGTGAATGCTTTTCTGTCTGTCTGTCTGTCTGTCTGTCTGTCTGTCAGTCTGTCTGACCTTTGTCTGTCTGTCCTTCTTCAGTCTGTCTGTCTGTTTAGCTGTATGATGTCCCGCTGTCTGTCTGCCTGTCTGTCCTTCGCCTGTCTGACTGTCTGTCTAGCTGTCTGTCCTTCGTCTGTCTGTTTGTCCTTCTGTCTGTCTGTCTGTTTTTGTGTCTGTCCGTCTGTCTGTCTGTACTTCGTCTGTCTGTCTGTCCTTCATCTGTCTGTCTTCAGAACGTCGTCTCTGGACCGTCCACTGGTTGTTAAACCGTCTTCTTACCCGTCCTGCTCATCCTTCTCTTGTTCCTTCTGTGTTTGTTTTCCTCCTTAAGGACAAAAGTTGAATGCAGTAGTGAGTGAGAAAACGTTCGAGAAATTTTGTTGTTGTTGTTGTTGTTGTTGTTGTGTGTGTGTGTGAGAGAGAGAGAGAGAGAGTTTGTGTGTTTCTAGAAGACCCTACATGTTGGAACGCCTGACGTCACATATCGCTTTGTGCTGTAACCCATGTTCGTATTCCCCTCAGTTAAACGAGTACAGTAGGCCTGCTGTTTTGTTTGAAATGTCGGAGACTATAAAGCACCGTCATGGTCGCTTCCAGTTGACAGGTTCCCAGTGTGTCTCCCCGTTCCTCTCGTTCCCCTTGTGAGAATTTCACGAAGGCCATGGGTGGCGCGGACTAATCGAACTGGTTTTTCTCTGGAAGAGCGATCTCTGGTCACACCAAAAGCTGTCCTCTTTCTCTTCTGTACCTTCTGCGCATTGCGTTGATGCGTGTTTGCTGGAGTGTGGAGGAGGTTTGTGGCTTCCATTTCGGTCCCTTTTGTGTCTTTTAGTTTTGGACACAGCTTTCGAATTACTGCAGAGTGCTGAACGGAAAGGAGAACGCAGTGATGAAATCACAAAGCACACCGACTTTCGCTATATTGTCTGCCTGTCTGTCTGTCTGTCTCTCTGTCTCTCGCTGTCTCCCTCTAACTCCCTCATTAACATGCAAACTCTCTCTCTCTCTCTGTTTAGGTCTCTGTCTCTGTCTGTCTGTCTGTCTCTGTTTGTCTGTCAGCTGTGTGTGTGTGTGTGTGTGTGTGTGTGTGTGTGTGCGTGTGTGTGTGTGTGTGTGTGTGTGTGTGTGCGTGTGTGTGTGTGTGTGTGTGTGTGTGTGTGTGTGTGTGTGTTTAAATGAAAAAAAGCCTTAAGCAGATCTTTCTGCACATAAATAGAAGAAGAAAGAAAGTAAAGCAGTAAGAATTATATTACTGATTCATTAAAAAGTAACGAAACGTTGCATTTAAAGCGGATAGCGCCATTTGCAAGCGGAAATATGGAAAATGGATTTGAACATGGACTCAGCATTGCAGAGCCCGCCTTGAGGAAACTCAAACCTGACACTCAAAATGTCTTTTTTTTAGAGAGACAAGGAGAGAGAGGACAAGCAGACAGGCAGACAGACAGAGAGATTAGTTCATACACTGAGAGGCAGGTGTGTGTGTTTGTGTGTGTGTGTGTGTGTGTGTGTGTGTGTGTGTGTGTGTGTGTGTGTGTGTGCGTGCGTGTGTGTGTGTGTGTGTGTGTGTGTGTGCGTTTATGTGCACCAGTGTGTGCATTGATCGCGTGAGTGACTGAGAGAAAGAGGCAGGGAGTAACAGGGAAAGGCATTGTAATTTTGAATATTTTGGGGGAGAGAGAGAGAGAGAGAGAGAGAGAGAGATGGCATGCTACACACGCACATATAGATTCGCAAAACATCCAAAGTCACAAATATCAGCAAGGAATTTGTGACAGTCCATTTTCTTTTTAAAATAAATAAATAAAACACGATGTCATCATCATCACCATCATCAGCATCATGGTTCCTGACATCGTCGTCATCACCGTGATAATCCTCATCATTGTCTTTATCGTTGTTGTCGACCTCCTCCTCGTTCTTCCTCTCCTCCTCCTCCTCCTCCTCCTCCAGTTGCCTTTACGCAGTTCAGACCATGCTGTATTTTGCCCAGTCGACCTGTGGGCAGTTTCCAGCATGGAAACACTTCATACTTCCGGTCCGTTCAAAACATTTATCAAAAAGATAGTGCCATTCGGAGAGCAAAGTACAGGACCAGACAGGACAGGGTAGTGATTGACAGGGTAGGGGAAGACAGGGCAGGTTTGATATACGACAAGGAGGATAATCACCGTAATGAACGACGGGGCAGGGTAATATATGACGAGGAAGGGTAATGTATGACAGGGCAGGGTAGATGGGGCTGGTAATGTATGACAAAAGCAGGGAAATGCAAGACAGGGTAATGCATGACAGGGCAGGGTAAGGTAGGGAATGGCTTGGTAAGGCAGGGCAGGACAAGGCAGGGTAGGATAAGGAATGGCTTGGTAAGGCAGGGTAGGGTAGGGAATGGCTTGGTAAGGCAGGGAAGGGTAGGGAATGGCTTGGTAAGGCAGGGCAGGACAAGGCAGGGTAGGATAAGGAATGGCTTGGTAAGGCAGGGCAGGACAAGGCAAGGAAGGGTAGGGAATGGCTTGGTAAGGCAGGGCAGGACAAGGCAGGGAAGGGTAGGGAATGGCTTGGTAAGGCAGGGCAGGATGAGGCAGGGTAGGGTAAAGCAAGATAAGGTGGGATAGGCTAATTTGGTAAAAATATGTATTTTGAAATAAACCAGTCCTTTTCATTGTTGTTTCTTCGGGTTTTTAATATATATATATATATATATATATATATATATATATATATCTTTTATTATCCATTATGTATGTCTTTACATCCAGGAAGCTTAGAAAGGATGGGAAAAATTCACGCAGGTAAGAAGATTGGTTTCTTCCATGTAGAGAAGGGGAGGAGGGAGGTTGGAGGGGTTATGAACAATACGCGATTTTTTTTTTTTTTTTTGTTGGTCGTTGTTGTTGCCTTAGTTCACTCAGTGGGTTTTGAATTATGAAGTCCATATTGTAGGAAGACAGGTAAAGTCACGCACGGGCATATGTATGCGCACGCGCGCATTCAGGTACGCGAAACCGTGCACACACACACACACACACACACACACACACACACATGCGCGCGCGCGTTAACCCCCCTGCCCCCTACGCCCCCGATGGAGTCTCCCGTCGGTCCGACGGATGAGTAGGCAGGCAGGCTTATCTGTCGGTGTGTGTCCTCATATGGGAGAAGAGGCCAATTCTGGATGGGAGGCGCTTCCCACAGGTGTTGCAAAGGAAAACGTCTCCAGAAGTTGCGCCCTGCTTCCTTCGCTCACGCTTCTCCTTAATGGCCAACGTTCTCTTGTTTTCAAACGTCTTTATGCCACTAGAGCACAGCATCCTCCAGCGACAGCGGTAAAAGGCATCAGTTTCCCAGGAAGCGCTTTCTATGTCACAGTCTTTGAGGTTTGTCTTCAAGGTGTCCTTGAAGCGGCGTCTTCCAAATTCACGGTGGCCTTCCTTCAGCTGGCTATGCAAAAGGATCTTCGGGATCCTGCTGTCTGTCATGCGGACAACGTGTCATGTCAAGCGTAGCTGGCACTGGATCAGTAGGCTTTCGATGCTGGGCAGGCTGCTCCTCTCTAGGACCTGGAAGTTGGAGACCCTGTCTTGCCACTTTATCTTTCGTAGGCATCTCTGGTGGGGGAGGGGGGGCGAGGGGGGGGGGCGGGGGGAGGCACTGGCGTTCTGTGAGCTAGCTGGTTGGTACACGGACTCGGTCTTGCTGAGGCTGATGGTGAGTCCAAAGCGCCTGCAGGAGGTTGAGAACCTGTCCATAATGAACTGCATGTCTTCATGGGTGTGTGCAGCAAGCGCGCAGTCATTAGCGAAGAGGAACTCTCTCAACAGTGCCTCAAACACCCTGGACCTGGGATGGAGTCGCCACAAGTTAAAAAGTTTGCCATCTG